>NC_067166.1:26347513-26687513 GCF_903995435.1 Acomys russatus | reverse complement strand
GCTTCATAATAATTTTTAAAATTCAGACTTGAAAAAAGTGGGGAATTTATGGACCTCATCAGCTATGCTTGATAACTCTTATTTAACTATCTGTGATCCCATTGCTGCCAAAAAGACCAAAGGACTGAAATAATATGAAGCTGGTAATAGGAATAGAAATATGTTTTCTACAGAAAACATACAACAGACATATGGCAATAAAAACAGAAAAGCTGAACAAATAAAATAGAGAGAAGAGAATTAAACTGAGCACAAGATTTGTAGTCTTTGATTCTAACTAATGAGGCAAATCAAAAGCTCTGTATGCCACTCTTGTGAGAGGTGGGACTTTACACACTCCCAGTGAGGTGGCAGCAAGCATTACAACTCAATTACTCCTTACAGTAACCAAACAGGAACCCTCATCAGCCCTACTGGTCTGAAGAACACAGGAACTGTCTCCTCTCATCTCAGCGGACTATTGGCTACATCCTCTGGTCCTATTGCCTCGTCTGGGCAGGCCCAGCCCTGCCTGGTGTGGGCAGAAAGGGAACTGCAAGCAGCAGCATGCTGCATGAGCCCCAAAGCTGAGCCAGAACCCAGCTAAGATTCTTTCCAGTCAATGATGCCAACAGGTAGAACAGTCGAAACAATGTGGTCCTACAACCGCAGACTTCTGACTGACTAAATTCCACCAGGGAAATGAGGTATCTACAGGTCACACATGGGAGAACGCTGAGGCCACCCTCAACCTACCCCTTTCTGTGGAACTCAAACCCCTTCTTGTGCCACCTCTTTGTCTCCAATACAAACCCCTGCCAGCTCCTTTCAGACTTTCCCGAGGTGGGGCTCACTGTTCCATGTATGGCTCTGCCTCTAATTACTATTTACTGCATTTGCATGTGGGTTTTTTTTCTCATTATAATGTCATTAGCATTCAAAGGAGCCCCGTTGCCAGGGCAACCAGGAGTGGTGAATGCACAGCACAGCCTTTAATGAAAACTTAACCCTACTTTGTTTAATTCCCAGTGTGTTCTGGCTCACTCACTTTTGTGGTCCCAAGAATGGGAATACCCTACAGTTGCCGTCCTTGGTTTGATCATGTGGTATTTGTAACCTATGTGTGTTCTCCCGAATACAATGACATACACGGTTTTCATAACCAACCATGACAACTTCGCTCCATACAGTAAATTTCTCCTTGTAACACTGTTCCCTCAACACAGTACTTTAACACAGTCCTGCAACAGACTCCATTCTGTACACAGTAAATAGGGTCAGGCCCTCCAACTTTGGCAATTTCCAGAGCCACTATTCAGCTAATTACCTAGTTCTAAAAAGAGTTCTAAACTGCTTGACCTAGGAGTAAACTCACTCTTGTACATCACCCAGCTCATCAAAAGGGTTCTCCAAAAGGTGGTTTGGTGTGACCTTTTGAGCCCCAAAGGGTCTGCTTACCCAAACTTTGTACAATCATAAGGGAGTTGATCAAGGACTAATGAAAACAAGTCGGAACAGGCAATGAGATAAAACTTAGCCCAAGTAAAAATAAAATCCTAAATTTAGGCATAAGAATCCAATTAAACAAACACTGGAGCTCTTTCACACACAAACACAATGTTACGCCACAAGAGCCCCACGTCATCAGGGAGAACAGAGTGTGCCAAGCTGCTGTGCAGGGGAGTTTTCAGAGCTCCATTTGTAGCTGCTGAACTCACTGGACAAGATAAGCAAAGTAAAGAAAACAGTAACACAAGAACATCTTCATGAGAGAAAGGTGTAACATGAATTAGCAACTAGTGATCACCCCCCCCCCATTCTCTACTTAGCATTCTTTTCAATAGGAGAGAAGACAGTCCTGCAGCCAACAGGCAGAAAGGTCAAAGAAGTAGGAGTGACAGGCCAACGGGAACTGAACTCTGACTTTCCATGCAGTGGGCCTGTGAGAACACGGACTTGGTGACGGAGCCGCTCTTTGCATTAGTCAGGTAGATAGTCATACACGAAGCCACCTAATCCAACTAGGGAACCAAACTTCCTAATTGTACTTAACTTACATTTTTCTTTCAGTTACTATAAATGACTAGTAGCTGCCATACTCCCAAATTACAGCTACGTAAGACAACTACGGAGGAAACGTGACAACACTGGAAGATTAAACTATATTCCCCAGCTTCCCAAACACCGAGCAGCTCGTGAGGACCCAGAGATGCAGACTGCAGCATCCACTGTAAGACTCATAAATGTTGTGAAAAATCTTACATTTTTCTAAACTATATGACCATTGCAGGTGGAGTATTTACCGCTCTTTCCAAATGATGGAAAAGCCTTTCTCATCACTAACCAGAATTCGGACAACTCTTATCTAAAGTCTATTTCAAAAGTGCCATTTTCCAATAAACCAAACAGATCGTCCTTTGCTTTCATGGACAAATGTAAATATGAAAGTTTTAATGACAATGTTAATGAACTATGAACAAGAAGGCTGGATGTGGTGGTGTGTGCCTGCTATCCCGGCATGTGAGGAAGGAAAGGCAGGGGAGTCTTGGGCTGACAGCCAGCCTGCACCACATGGGAAACCTCAGTAGGCCCCAGGTCTAGTGCTTAAGATCACACACTGCTCTTCTTAAATGATCAGGGCTCAGTTCCCAGCAGTCACAACTACCGGTAACTCCAGCTGACAGGACACAGGAACTTCTACCAGCCTCCATAGTATCTTCACAAATATCACACACACACACACACACACACACACACACACACACACACACACACACACACAACACACACACACACCTTAATAAAACTTAAAAAGCGAACAACTAAAATCATATACTTCAATCAACAATGCAACTTTTCTTCACACACAGAAGATGATGCACTATTTGTCTTGATTTTTGATCTCAGAATGCTGGAGGCTGAGGCAGGAAAATTAAGAGCTTACAGACAGCCTGGTTGACATAGTGAGACACTGTCTCAAAAACAAACATTATTAAAATTGTGACATGTAAAAAACACAATGGAAATTTTTTTAATGGATGGAAATTACTTTTAACCTAACATTTCTGGGTTTTTTTTTTTTTCATTTTCAAATATGTATTGCTGTACATGAATGTGTATACATGATTTCTGCATATGTGTGGATGCCTGTATGTGTACAATGCATGAAGGCACGTGACGGTCCGAGATTGATGTCAGGAACAATCTATCACTCTTTCACTGTATTATTGAGGCAAGGCCTCTCTATCAAACCCAGAGCTCATTAGTCAGCTTGCTCTGGGGGTGTTCCTCTGCCTTTGGAGGCTGTAATCACAGGCTGACCACTATACCCACCTAATGTTGCATGCATGTCTGGAGATCTGAACTTCAGTCTCCATCCTCTGGTCTTCAGGCTTGCACCAGGACTGCTTCAGCTGTTGAGCCTAAGCTGAACCTCACATTTCTGAGACCAATTCTGATCTTTATTCCACCTACTTTAACAAAGCATATGAACATATCGTCATGAAATGCTGAACTTTTTTACTATTCATTCATTTTGCTAATTAAATATTTTAGTTTTGGGGTTTTGTTTGTTTGTTTGTTTGTTTGAGACAGAGAATTCACTCTGTAGACCATGCTGGCCTTGAACTCACAGAGATCCACCTACTTTGTCTTGTGAGGCATGAACCACCACTGCCCCTTAATTATTCTTTTAAACTTTCTATTGATTCTTTGTGCATTTCATATCATACACCTGCAATTCCACTCATCTCTTCATCCCTATGTACCTGCCCTCAACCTCTTCCTCAAAGAAAGCAAAAACAAAAATAAAGAAAAACAATGAGCAAAACCAAACAAAGCCTAAAAACATCCCATTGTGGAAGCTGTAGTGTGTCACAGTGTGTCGCACGGTACACCCTTTTGTGCACACTTCTTTACCAGCAAATGTTGAGTGCAATGAGTCACTGGTGTGGTTCAAGGCCTCTCTCTGGCTTCTGCGACACTATCACTACTAGATCCGCACCAGGACTCCTCTCAGATATCCTGTTGTTCCCTGTTTCATGGAGAGGCTGCAGCTTTAGATCTGCACGTCTAGCCCCTTCATGTGCTGCAGCAGTCCACAGATGGGGGAGAGGCTGGGGTGGGCCAACTCAAAGGCCTGGCTGTGGGCCTGGGTGTTAGCTGAGGTGGTAGCCCTCCAGCTCTCCTGTGCCCACACCACCAGGGCCAGGGCCCCAGCACTGCCCTGGCTAGCTCACCCAATGCTGCAGACAAGGGGCAGGGGCAGCTCTCCTACTCTCATGTTTTGGGGCTGGCTTGCCAGCACCTTCGCCATCAGGGCCAGCTCTTCTGTGCTGCCCAGGAGAAGTGCAGGGCCCACTCTCTGAGTGCAGCAGCCAGTTGGGGGCAGAGCCAGCCCTCCCATTCTTATGACCCCCTGGGCCAGCTCTCCTGACTGCCACAGATGGCAGTGGGTGAGGGGAGGAGGGCATCTCCTCCTCGCCCATGCCAACTCATAGCAGACAAGTGGCTGGGCCAGCACTCCCATGGTCATGCTCTCAGGGTAGGCACACCTGCCTGCAACTGCTGAAACCAGGGCTCTACTGTGCTTCCTGGGCTATGCGTGTCCCCTCTCCTGAGTGCTGCTGCTGGTAATGGATGGGGCCAGCTCTCCCAGGATGCCCAGGAGAGGGGTGGGGCCAGCTCTGCACAGCTCTCAGACATCAACATGGCCCCAGGTGGCAGAATGTCCACCTGGCCTTTAGTGGTAACAGACCTCTGCTGCTGCAGGGCTGTGGACTCAGACATGGCCCTTGGTGGCATCACAAGCCAGGACCTCACCATGGCCTTAGGTGGCATCACTGGCTACTCCCATCAGGCTGTCTGATATAGTCCGAGGTGTCTGAGGTAGTCTCGGGGGTGCCACGCCCTGTATGGGTCCTGAACTAGGGGTTGTCTAGTACTCATTCTTCCCAACCAGGCCATGTGACTCTGGTCTGGGGGTCATCTCAGGCTTGCTCTACCCACCCACAGATAGATACACATCTATTAGCACACTACCAGAAGCCCCCCTTAATTATTTTTATAAGCCAAAAGAAATGGCCATTTTTGATTCTCCTAGTTCATAAACTTTTGAGAAAGCTGCCTAGATGTAACTGAAAGGCTACGTCCAGTCCTTCACATGTAGATGTTTGTGAGCGCAGCTTCGTATGACCCTGGGTTTGCCACTTGGATACACAAGACTCTGGAATTCACAGACAAACTAGTGGACAGCAGTGTTTCTCTGAATCAAACAGGTATGGCTTGACCTCTCTCAGTGCTCGCCACTCCTGAGGTAAAGCTATTACACCTTCCTGTCATTTCAGTTACCACCCAACCCCCGCCCCCCGGCCCCCAGAACTGCTCCCAGAACAGAACTGTGTGTAAGCTTCCCTGACACCTTACTTGTTCCAAAGCCTGAGCTGACCACAATATCTCACCCACTGCAGGGTTCTTGGTGCTTCTTTACAGAGCATTTTCCCCTGAATTCCAAAAGGAACCTTAAGTACACTGTAATTTAGAAGTTTCTAAATGTTTCAAAAGTTTCTAATGTATGTATCTATCATAAGTGAAAAACCCTTCTACCTAACAATGATACAAAGTATGTTGCCTTTTATCTGTCATATTAACAATGTATTTATTAACATTCTTTGACTGTGCCTCCCTCTCCATTTCCTTTGTTGTACTGGCCTCTAACATTTCTATAAGAGAGATGGAATTTTCTAGCTTTAATGCAAATTATTTAACAACATTAAAAAGTACAGAAGACATAACAATTGAATATTTTTATTGTTTTGTTTTTTTGGTTTTTTTTGGGGGGGGGATATGGCCTCACTATGCAATTCAAGCTGGTCTTGAACTCAGGATCTTCCCACCTTAGCCTTTCATATACAGGCATGAAGCAGCACACTCAGTTCAGACATTAAATGGTTTCACAATACAGAATACCAATGGGAACTGTAGGGATTCCTTGCCACACCCCAGTACAGATACTTGAACCAGTGCCTGACACACAGACACTACCACTCTCTACCACTGAGCCAGACCTCTAGCCTGGCTTTTGTAACTACTTAAAATGGATTTGCAAGAATAGGGAGTGTTTCACATTCATTTATATGCTTTAAAAGCAAATTTCAGTAAGACTTAAATAATGATTAGGTTTCATTTCAAGAGTTAAAATTTGCAACTGTCACAATATACATACAGGCAGCCTCTATCCAATCAGCCTTGGGTTGAAAGCACTCAGAAGGAGACACTGAACACATACCAAACACAGACAGACTTTTTCCATGTTTCTATTCTCAACACAACATACCATAAAATTATTTATAATATTCACGCAGTCTCGGGTATTGTAAGTAATCTAGAGATGATCTAAAGAGCACAGAGATTGCAGGGGACATATACAAATATGTGCCATTTACATGAAGGTCTGGGGTGGCAGGTCGTGGAATCCACAGGGTCCTGGAGGCAGTCTCCACAGACACCAAGGCTTAGGCAGACAGCGGCTCCTCTACACTTCAGTTACACGCAGTCCAGTGCAGTCTGAAAATGACAGAACTGGAAAATTCTTCAAATAATTTCTAAGGTTTAACTCACCACTCTAAGTAGCGGGAGAAGTAGTGAAAAGCAGAGATGTTTTTTTCTGAAAAAGACCACACAGCATTTCTTCATTCTAAGCTGCTGGGTATGCACTAAACTGCAGGGAGAAAGGGGCACTGAAATCTTCAGTCATAAAAGCACAGTCTTACTTAGTTGTAATTATCGAAAGGATATCTTTCTAACAACTGAACACATCTGGAAAGATACGGCCTGGGACCAGGTTGTTGCTTAAAGAGGCCCAGTAGTTAGGTATTATTAAATAGTAAACCATCCGAAGTTTAGCAACTCAAAACAGCTCCTTTCTGTTATTTCATAGAAGTCTACAAATTGATCACTATGCTGACAACGATCGCTTATGCATGTGCCACCAATTAAGGGTAGCTAGGGTTGGCTGGCCTGGGGTGGCCTCAGTGGGGATGATGCAGCCCAGTCCCATCTTGGGTCAGCAACCTGAGCTGGTCTCATGATAGTTAAGGATCTAAGGGGAGGATATGTTATAACTCAAGTTCATTTTAGACTTCCATCCCAAGCCATGAGGGCCAAGGTGACATTGTTAAGAAAATAACAGCAAAGGACATGGGTCCCTACCATTTTAGGGGAAGTGTAAAAAATGACATCCTGCATGTGCAGCTGAAGCCCAAAAGCAGAGGGAAAGGGGGCGACATGGAACTCGGCGCTGGGTGGATGCTTGCCGCCAGGGATGGATGCTTGCCGCCAGGGATGGATACTTGCCGCTGCCAGGGATGGGGATTCTGATCTCCAACACCAGCAAAAAGAAGTTTCCAAGAGAAGCAAGAAAAGTAGCAAGTAGCTGGCTCCAGATCAGCTGACCAGAGCATATGAAGAAGGGAGAGAGCCTTTCATATATACTGTACATATTGGTTCATATTTACTTTTTAAATTAACTGCTATATTAGTTTAACTCAAATGGCTGATTATCTTCAGAAGGAGATGTTCAGTGTGCTATCACTGGCGACTGTCTCCCTAGAGGCTCTCATTTAATTTAGATCATTGTGGTATTCTCAGTTAGACACTGTTATTCCTATTGTTCTCGTGTGTGTGTGTGTGTGTGTGTGTGTGTGTGTGTATGTGTGTGTGCGCACGCACGCGTGCACACTTCTATACTTGGGAGCACCATGTTACATGGGAATATGTATGTGGAAGTCAGAGACCAACAATGTAAAATCCCGTTCTTTCCTTTAACCTTGTAGACCTTGGGTATCAAACTCAGGCCTTGGAGGCAGGCATGATGACATGCTGAGCCAACAGTGCAGGCGTACGTAACTGAAATGATTTGCTCGGAGTTTCACAGTCTCTATGTTTAGAGCAGGATCAAGATTAGAACCAAATTATTTCTGGTTCTAAAGACTATCACCTGAGATGGCAGGATGGCTCAATGGGTAAGGGTGATTGCCAAGTAAGCTCAGTGGCTGGGTTTGATACCCAGGGCCATGTATACATAGAACGGGAGGCTGGATGACACAAAGCTGCCCTCTGACCTCCACACATATGCCAATGGGATGCATGTTCACACATACTCATCATGCACAGTCACAGAATAACAAATTAAAAAATAAAAACCTTTAAGACCATCAACCTTATACTAGCTGAATATTTACCAGCTAAGTCAGGACTCCAGTTTAATAATCATCCATATACCACTATAATATAACCAATGGATGAGATAGGAATACGCTCTTCCTCCAACCCAAACAAACGTGAGCTGCTGTTTATCAACATCTCACCTTGAAATGAAAAAAAAAAAAAAAAAAAAAAGCAGCCATTAGGAAAACTCTCCCAATGAGAATGGCAGATATCAAGCAGGACTAAATCTGCCCTATGAAAAAAATATTTAATAGTTCCTATTTTAAGTATCCCATTAAATTTTGTATATTGGATTATAGTAGCACATATGTTTTGGCTTTTTTTTTTTTTTTTAAGTATAGTTTTGTGTATCCAATGAAAGATTTACAATTAGAAACTTGACCAAGGAGACATTATTTCTTTTTAGGAATTTTCCAAGCTGCCAACATCCGGCAGTATTACCTTACATGAAGTGTGGAATCTGATAGAAAACTTCATAGCTGCTTTTAGCAGATGCTGCAGAGATTTGTTGCAGAAATGTCATTGAAAAGACAGATTAAATATATTAGTTTAGTACACATGGTGATTTAAAGATTAGAATACATTAAATAAACTGTGTCAAAAATTATAAATAGACTAAAATGGGTAAAATTATCCTTAAATCGCTAGACAAGTTTTCCCGCTAATGTTACATTAATGAGTTCTGCACAAAGACTGTAGACTGCAAGCCTTGCATCAGATGCCGCACATATGCTTTCACTGTTTGTTTTTCTTCAAAGTAAAACTTAATGAAACAGCTAATAAAACCCAATTTTGCTCCTGATTCCTCACAGAACAAGTCCTTGAAGCACATTTGCTGTTTATTCCCTTGCACTGGTTTTTGCTACTTTTCAGCATGTAAATTCTCCAGTAATGGGAAACAGTCCAGGCCATAAACCTTGTCTTCCCAGTCTTGTAAACCATGTTTATTTCTTAGTTGTTAAGCAACTGCACAATGGAGACACGCTTTGCACACACACTGAGATCTTTGGTCTCAGGTTGTCATGCTTAGCTCCTACAAGCGTCACAAGGGGACAGCATGTGTATTTAAGTGGGTCTTCATTATGTAAATAAGCAAAATAAAAACAGGAGCTTTAACTGACAAAAAAAAAAAAAGGAAGAAAAAAAGAAAGAAGAAAAGAGAAAAAAAAGAAAGGAAAGGAGAAGTTTCCAGGGAGGGCATATATGAGACTCCTGAGAGTACGTTTGGCTGGAACGTAGTGTGTGCCAGAGGATCAAGCCCGTGTGACTTAGCGGCCTGTCCATGGCAGGTGTGTATGCCCCAAGGACTCCCTCACCGGCCAGAACACATGCAGCTCTGTCTTCCCGCTTCTCTCTGGCAGGCCGGGACAGGAGGCTGCACTTGGGAGAGAGATAAGTGACAGCAATGAGGACCGAGGTGAAAAGTCAGTGGCTAGAAACGTCTTGGCGGTATGACATAGTAATTTTATGTCTGTCAAATCAAATAAAAATTGGGGCTTATATTTTCTATGTTTTGGACTTTTTAATTTCATTTTTTTCTAGTAATTCATTTTTAGCATTTTTTTTTCTTTTACAAAAGTATGTCTATGACAGATTGGAAATAAAAATCTTGATCTTTCATCACAGATGGTTTGCAAAGCACTCGGTTGAGGATAAGATTTCCAAATGCTGTTTACCTCCCTTTGCCCCAAAATACATCATTAGGTACCAAGCTTTGGTTAAAGCCCATCATTTAAAATCCTTCCATAGTCACCCTAAGAAAACAGCCTGAGGACACAGAATGTCTAAGGAGCTAAAGGTTGGACAACAGAAATTCAGATATGCTCTGCCTCCTGTTAAGGACGGGTCCACATATATTCCTGTGACCGCAGGACAGACTCTGGTGCTGAAAATCCTCTATGAAAAGAGGAAGTCTAAGCAGGTCCTGTGTGAATGAAGGCAGGCTACTGTCAAAATGAGATTTTTAAGTGGGTAGGACTTTCTGGAGAGAATAGAGGCTAGCACGGTGCTCTCTGTGTGTTTACCCTGTGGTGTTCATATGGGTAGTGTTAAGTCAGGAACTGGGGGTCACCACGGGACACTCTGCAGGCCTTGGCAACACATTTGGGATAGAAATAGAAGGACGTTAATGGCGGGTTTCATTTACTTCTCAGTTTTGCATAGGAAATCTTGGTGCTCCTAAAAATCACAAGGCATGCATCTTTGGTATGTATTTTATTCATTGCCGATGCCCAGACAAGCAATCAGAATATAAAGCTGAGATTAATGTGTTTTATAACCTTGGATCATAAAAAACGTTCAACAGAGGTTTGGCGTTAGAAGGTCATATAATTCACCTTGTTCCAGACACTACCTCTATTAAGACTGCTTATGATGCATTTTGTAGCTACTGCTTAAGTTCCGTCCAGGAGGGTGGGGTTTGAAGGAAGCCGTCCTTGGGGACAATGTTAAAGAAGCAGCAGTCCTGAGCTGGGATGAGATCCGCCCAGATGACTGCTGAAGAATATACTGCTGGTGGGAGAAATGAGCAACTGACCAGGAGGAGGGCAGCGGTTAGATACAGCTTCCTAACGCTGTGCTTGTAGCATTTACAGAGCCATGAACGGGGAGGGCAGCGGTTAGACACAGCTTCCTAATGCTGTGCTTGTAGCATTTACAGAGCCATGAATGGGGAGGGCAGCAGTTAGATACAGCTTCCTAATGCTGTGCTTGTAGCATTTACAGAGCCATGAGTCAACCATAAGTACATTCAGGGCACTAACACCCAGGCCTAGAGAGGTGTCTAAACGGTGAAGGACACTAACTGCTCCTCTAGAGAGCTCAACACCCGTCTGTAATCCAGCCCCAGGGGATCTGATGCCCTCTGGCTCCCAGGGGCACCAGGTACACAGGTGTACAGACATGCAAGCAGGTAAAATATCCACGAACATAATAAAAAAAGAAATGTAATGGTGCTGGAGAGACTGGCACAGCAGCTAAGAGCACACACTGCTCCTGCAGAGGACCCTGGTTCAGTTCCCAGCACCCACATCAGGTGACTAACAACCCTCTTGTGACTCCAGCCCTCAGGGGAGCTCTAATCTCTTCAGGCACACACACACGGGTGTGTATACCATGCACATATACTTAATTTCACAAACACATCTTTTAAAGAAAGATACCGATGGCCGAGATCATTACCAGTGTTTTATGCAATCTTCCAGAAGGCTATAGCTGAGGCACTCAAGCACCACTTTGAAGACTTCTTGCATAAACTCGCCAAATCCATTCATTAGTTTGGACTAAAAAGCCTTAGGCGGCCATTTGTGTCCAGCCCTGGAGTCCTCGCAGCATGTCTGACCAGGAATCTTCCCTTTTGTTGTGTATTACTCCCTGGCTGCCACAGAACACTGGACACAGCACAGGCCACTCGAGGCGCAGCAGTCATCCTCTGCCGCCTTGCTTCTAGCGCTGGGACAAGGCGTTCCTACACCTGAGTTCACCAGAAATGTTTTCCCTTTTTCTTTCTTTCTTTTTTTTTTTTTTTTTATTCTCGATCACCCTGCCACAGCCTCCTGAGTGTTGGGATTATAGACAGGAATCACTCACTATGTGTGACTGCTACATTTTATTAAAAGAAACAAAACTATGATACAATATGCTTAACATTAACACTATTTCAAGTATTTAAAAGTTTAAGTTATGATAGAAAAATGACAACAAAATAGCATTTACATATGTACAGTTCAGTGTACTAAGTACATGCACACTGTCTTGTAAGTAAGTATTCTGCCATCTTTCTCCGTAATACTTTATTCTTCCCCCAAGGAAACGTCACCATGAAACAGCTACTTCCTTCAGTCCCCAGAAGCCATGTAACTTTCTGTCTGAAGAAATTGAATAACTTAGTAATTCATATGAGTAAAAGCCATAAAACATTTACTTTTTGTGTCTGCCTTTTTTCACCTCACAAAACATCTCCGAGGGTCATTACTGTTATAGAAGGATATACTTCTCTTTAAAAAGACTTTGTTTACTATTACTGCATGCACACGTGTACACAGGTCCAGGTGCACATCCAGAGAGTGTGGGGGGGGGAGCGAGAGCGCGACTTGCCAGAGTTGCTGCTTTCCTCTATCACATGCTCTGAGGACCTAAGGTCTGTGCAGCAACTGCTTTCATCTCAGGATCGTCTGACCTAGAAATTGTTATAGAGGCTAGCTTTGAACTCACAGCGATCCCCCTGCGTCAGGCCCCTGAGTGCTTAGATTGCAAGTGTGCACTTCCATATATATCTTAACATATCTATCTAACGTATCATTTGTTTATTCATCTGCTGGTGAACACTTTGCTTGCTTTCATCTTTATTTTTAAGCAGACTCTTGATTTGTAGCCCAGCTGTCCTGGAACAGCTACATATCGCAGGCTGTCCTTAAATTCGTGATCTTCCGCTTTGGCCTCCCAACCTACTCTAACATGCTATTGTTGAACACTGTAGAGAACTGAAACACAATGGCATTTGTCTGTCTAAACATGAAAAGGACACAGAACTTCATGTATGTTGTCTGTTGTTTCCAAAATGGTATGTAGCGTGTGATTGTATAAACACGGAATTTGACTTACAATAGGGCTATTTATACTGTGATAAACTCATAATGAATTTAAACCCCCTAATGTGGCATCACACTTACTACATAGAGCTCACTGAGTGCCACAGCTCAGCCCCACATGATTTCCCTTGTGATCCGTGGCTGAGTGGGAACTGTGGCTCTGCCACCACCCAGCAAGAAAGTATCAAAGCACAGACCCAGCCTGAGAAAAGACCAAAAATTCAAATTCACAGGGCATTTCTACCGGATATGTGTAGCTTTTTCACGACTGCAAAGCTGAAGAGTGATGTCAAGGCACTAGAATTTAGGGGCCATTTCATGTTTTCTCATATATATACACTCTGTGACAAAATTTAACTTATAAATGAGACACAGCAAGAAATTAACAGAGATAACTAATAAAATAGAACTATAGTGGTTTAAGTGACTGCAGCCTCATTTCCTCATGTACCAAACTCACCTTCTTTTGTGATGAGAGGCAAGTTTATATAGTTAGAATTTTAGTTTCTTTAAAAAAAAAAAAAACAGCTATGTTATGTGAATATGGTTTTGTTTTAATCACAGGTGTGGGATATGGAGCTGCTTCGGTTTGTCCACAGCCATTAGCTATGAGTGTCTCATGGTCTAGGAAGGGTGTGATTTTTGCCAGTTGTAGATAGTTTAACTCTGAAGAAGGTATAAGTGGGAGAGCCCCGAGAGGGCCTGTGGCAGTGGCTGCTGGTCCCTGCTGCTGCATTTGCAATTGCAAAATTGCTAGTTATTCTGACGACTAAGATTGGACTTGCCCCTAGAAACCCAACAGCCTTAATCAGCTGTAGTTTAAAGAGGTCTATGCCCACTTTTCCCTCTAACCTTCTTTTTCTCCTGTCTAGTGTTGGGGGGTTGGAAGGGTGGTATATATAAGAACCCAATAAAGTAGCCCCCAAAAGTACTCCTATAGTCTTAAGACTACATGATGAAATAAAGTGAGATAAGTGGCACAGTACAGACTGGACCATTACTAGGACAGGAGCAGTTTTTGATAACCAAGACGGCTACTGATTAGTCATAAGTGAGCAGCACAAGCAGCCTGGGTATGCCAGTGCACAGCTTCTTTAACTATGTCACATACCTGAATGTGGTGGGGGAGAGGGGCAGTCACACAAAATTTGTCCACAGAAAAGGGTTTCTGAATATGCAATGCCAAAAAATTAATTTCAAGCCCAAACCTCGGAGCCTGTGGCTTTTGTGGCTGCACTCACCTGTACTCACCGAGCACTCTTGCTGCTGACATCCTCCTGAACACAGTGAGCACACTTGGCACTGGCACAGGGCAGTGCCATACCACACTGACCAACCCCAACACAGAGTCAAAGCTATGGTGCGTGTGAATTGCAGCGCTTTTACTGGACAATGCCAGGTTTTCTGCTCTTCTAGAAAGAGCATAATGGTTTAACAAAGACTTTCAGTATTTTCCCATTATTTTCTCAGAATGAATCTATTTAGTATATTTTTAGATAGTATTTTAAAAAAAACAAAAGCAAAAAAACTTCTGTTTGAGTTGCTGACTTGAATTTTATTTTCAAAAACCGTGAAATTAATTTTAGGGCGCGATTAGGACGGAATTTCCAATGATTTCTGAAATGGCCCTAAACACACTCCTACCTGCATTTGTACCAACATCCTACAGTTTGTATGATGTATTCATGGAAAGCAGGGTTCTCGGCACTGATGATTATAAAACCAAAACACTAATCAACTACAAATCAGTAAAGACGCTTTATGTCCTACAGTATCAGATGTTAGGCCAAGACTTAATTATTCATGTAAAAATAAACAAGCACCTCTGTCTCATTAATGTACAAGTTTGATTTAGTCTCAATAAAATTGCTAGGTGTGGTGGCAGGCACTTTTTAACCCCAGCTTGTGAGAAGCAGAGGCAGGTGGATCACTGTGAGTTTCATGCCAATCTGGTTTGCATAGGTAGTTCCAGGCTAGATGATTGATAGATAGATAGATAGATTAGCTAGATACATAGATATGCTAAATACGTAAACAAATGGAAATTTTTATTTTTGCCTTTAAATTTCATTATGACTTATCATGGAATGTTTAATTTATACACCTATTTTATAAACCTATAGATTCAGGGTCACATGAAAAAGTCTTGGATAAAAGGGAGTGAGAAGCAGCGAGACTTTAAGAAGCTCTGTGCCAGCAATGCCTCCACCTGGACAAGACGGACTAGGGTTTTATCACACTGCTCGCAGTGGTATGACGAAACTTGGGAATTTTGTTTGTTTGTTTTAGGAATTTTCCCATTTTCTATTTTCAAGATATCCATGACTATGGGCCACTGGGAAGAAAAGAGTCTGCCCATGTCAGAGTTAGTCCTCTGTGTGGGCCACTGGGAAGAAGGGGTCTGCCCATGTCAGAGTTCGGCCTCTCCTTCTTGGTCGTTGCTTCCATGGCTGCCACAAACTAGATGCCAAAATGCCCACATAGCAAAGGCAGAGCTACTAGCTTCCTTCTGGGATAACTAAGTTTCCTCAAAAGCTCCTGCAAGGAGACAGGGTTCCTTAACCTGCTTCCTAGAACAAGAGATAACAAATTAGGCCTAAATCCTCTCTAAAGTGACCTTGTTAAACAGATCAAACAGATCAGAATGTCAGGCTGTAAAAGCAGAGGGATGCAGGTCAGCAAACCTCTAACGTAGCAAGCTCCCTGCCAAAAAGCAATGACATGATTCTCCCTCCCCTCAGCTGTCAGCACCCCTACCCTCAGTAGGTTTTTGAAAATGAGACCGTTGGGATAGAGAGATGGCTCAGTGGTTAAGGGCACTGACTGCTCTTCCAGAGAACCCGAGTTCAAGTCCCAGGAACCACATGGCAGCTCACAACTGTATGTAACTCCAAGATGTGACACTCTCACATAGACCCACATGCAGGCAAAACACCAATGCACATAAAATTTTAAAAAGGTTAATTTTTAAAAAAGAAAAAAGAAAGAAACCAACAAAGGATGAAAACAGGGCAGTTTATGGAGGAGAGGGTAAGTTTTTTCATTAAGAATACTGCACATCAGGCTGGAGAGATGGCTCAGCTGTTAAAGACTAGGCTCACAACCAGAAGATAAGGATACTGAACATCTACTGAGACCTGTGTTCATACAAAGGCAGGGCTGAGGCTAAGATTCTTCTGAAATGGTTCCTCACCAGTTGCTGCTTCTGCCCTCAACAGCTAGTACACTATTCACAGCGATCCAAATATAGAAACCTGGTAACTTAGGAAACTTTTGTCTCAGTTCAGGGCTTCGACTCAATTCTGGAAGAAGATGAAAGGTCCCACTCAGAGCATCTCACATGGTTTTTAAGTCTGAAGTATACATCATGTTCTGTCATGCTGCATCGTATTATGGATAAACTCTACTCCTACAGAAATGCCAGTTTTATTAGAAAGATTGTCTTAAAGAGATTATTTGAATGAAATCTATTTACTTTCTGTGTTAATGTTAGTGTATTTTCATAGATTCTAGTTTACCAATTAACGGATGAAAAGTAACATAGGCATTCTTTTAATTTCTGTAAAAAGTTCAAACAAAGCCGGGGGTGGGGGAGGGCTGCATGCCTTTAATCCTAGCACTTGGGAGGCAGAGGCACATGGATCGCTGTGAGTTCGAGGCTAGCCTGGTCTACAAAGCAAGTCCAGGACAGCCAAGGCCAACACAGAGAAACCCTGTCTCAAAAAAACAAAAAACAAAAAAGTTCAAACAAAATTCTTATCTAATAAAATTCTTTAGAAAAAAATGTAAACTTTCTATAATGGTAATCTATAACCCAAACTAGTATCTTCAAATAAAAAATAAAATTGTTTTTTTTAAAAATCATATATTCAGTCATTTACTCCTACCTATTTATATATGCTTTCTTTCTAGACTATGATAGTTTACTTGCTTGGGGCAGATGAGCAAAGAACTCAAAGAGCCAGACCGAATGTGGAAGGAGGGATACTAGAAAATAACACAGGTAAATTGCAGAACACACTAGAAAGTGAACAGGTGTAAGAAAAGGCCCACGACAAAAGGGATCAGGAGTGTCCGGGAGGGAGGCTGCCACATAAAGCCCAGGTGGGTCAGAATGTTGAATGGTGTCATAAGGCCAGCTTCATTAAGATCACATGTGCCAGCACAGTGGCACACACATGTGCCAGCACTAACATTGGGGACTTATGAGTTCCAGGCCACCTTGAGCTATATAACAACTTCTGGGCCATCATGAATTACACAAAGAGATCATATATATGTATATATATGTATATATATATATATATATATATGTGAGTATTCTAGCTGGAGAAACCAATCAGGTCAGAGGCTCTAACAGGTTATGTTTGTCTGGCATATTTGAGAAGCAGCAAAGAAGCCAACATGCCTAGGTGGTTGTGACAAAAAGGCACACAAAGTGACTTCAGGAAAATAAGAATGGGGAAGGGAACAGATCACACAGTTTATAGATCATCAGAACACTTTGGCTTTTAGTTTGGGTTATTGTGTTATTGAAAACTAATACCATGTGACTTTCTAAAGCATTATGCCACAGGAAGACAAGAGTAGAAGCAAGTATATCATTATGAAGAAAATCCTAGCAAGAACCTAAGAAAGTAGGGGGAGAGGTGATAAGAAAGCACCAGATTCTGAATCTAACAAGGGATTCCCAATGAACTGGACATGAGGTGTGAGAGACTCAAAGACATTAAAGAAGACTGCGGTAGCTAAACAAAGAGAAGGATGTGCTTGGCCAGGTGTGAAGGGAGGCTGGGTCTGGATGGTGGCAGATGACTGAATTTGGAGGAAGACAGTTCAAATAACTCACTCTTGAACATGTTCACTTTGGGATCTGAGTAAAAACATCAAAACAGAAACGTAAGTGTAGGGACAAAGGAAACTGCCCTCTCTGTGCACTGAAGACTGGCTAAAATGATCTAACAATACACAGCTTAACAGGAGAAAAAGTACATGAGGGGGAACTCATAGCATGTGTGTCCGACATATGAGAGACACGCCACCCAAGCCATCTGCAGGAGACAGGAGGGACCGAGGTTTGGACAGGCCATGACTTGGGTGGTTAAGGCCATGCTAGCTACAGGAGAAGAACGCATAGCTTGCCCTACTAAGTAATGACATCTCCCAGGTGGTTTCTGGAGCTGTCTAGGCATTCTGGGTTTCTCTTTTGGATTCCTTTTTGCCCTCCACTGGCTGATAATCCCTGGCTAATAAGATTTCAGACCATTTGCATGCTTCTTGGGAAGAGAGATTTCAACTGAGCCCCATCTTGCCCTTCAGTAGGAAAAGAGAGGGCGGCTGCATGTAGGACTTGCAGGTAGAGAGGACGGCACTGCTCCTTCTGCTCTATACTCTGGGACCTGCAGTACTATTTTCTGGGCCCCAGTACAAATGCAAGGTTGGTCTACACATCTGCAATTCAAGAGAGAAGTCTGGAGAGTAAGTGCAGGTTTGGACGTAACAGAACTTAAAGGAGGCGATCTCTGGGATAATGAGAAAAGGCCAAGGCCTGAACCGAGGCACTACAGCCATGAGACTGTGGATAGGAGGAAGACACAGTCTAGGAGACTGGAGCATAATATAGGAGGTAAACTAAAACAATGAGGACACCGAGAGAAGGGAAAGCTCGCCACGCTTGTCAAGTGATGCTACAAGACCAAAGATTTTACAAATCCAGCAGCCTAGACGTCATTAGGACATACTAATACTAACCTGATGGGTCATGCAATAAAAAGGAGTCTTATAAAAATTCTTATAAAAATAAACAGGCTTTTAAACATCAGTCAATGAAGCACTCAGTTCAAACAATGAAATGAAATACAATGGGCTATACCTACCGAAATGGGGACCTCGTGGCTGATACGCTGCCAGCGTGTGCACTCTTACTTTAAGCACATGCACAAAGTCTGCTTACTGTGCCGAGAACCAAGGATGTAGAAAAGAGGACACAGAAACAAAATCACTGCCCCTGCTGCCACGGAGCTCTACGGCGAAACGGGCAGGTGTATGATCACCATAGCCCGAGCTGTGGCAGCTGCAGGGAAGCCAGCAGGGAAGCCAAAGCTGAGGGGTCGCGATGGTGGCCTCCAAGCAGACAGTGCTCAAATATAATCTCAGAAAACCCGGTAGTGATTATATGCAAAACACTCATCCACACAAATCACAAGTGTGGCGGTCAACATGTGAAAACGTGCTCACCTACACAGGATTTACGAAACGCCAATAACAATGCCACGTAGCCCCAGGAGGTAGAACTTCAAAGTCTTTCTCTAAGAAACAGGAATGAAAGTGACAGAACAGGTACAACAGGCATCTCAGGACTGAGAGCCACCAAGGGCAGAGACTATGCTAAGGAGCACTACACTACGCTGTGAAAAACTGTTGGGACTCGTCTCCAGGCTCCCTGATCTCTCTCAGCCGTTCTGTGTTCTCAGTGATGAACACAGCAACCTCACAGCCAAGGTGCCCCGCTGAGCTGAAGCTAGGGCAACAGCAATACTGAGAGGAGCAAGGGGAGAACCTCACCTGAGTCAGCCACCCCAGTTAGGACAAGCTACCCTGTAGCAGCAACCCAACACAGGAGATCTGAGAAATGAGAGAGAACTCTGAGCTCTGCCCACCTCACACATGCGTGCATGTGGAAAGCAAGGGGGCTCAGGTGCTCTACGTATTGTGGGTAGCAGGACACGGACACAGGAAAAACAAAAAGGTAGGGCAGTCTTAGAACCTGCCTAGGCTTGGAAGGTGCTTTCCAGTCCTCAGCACATACATGGGAAAGGCGGAGGCCTTGCTGGACATAGCGGGGCCTGCCTGTGAGCCCAGCGCGCATGAGCATGAAGCAGAAAGAAAGCAGAGTGAGAGCAGCCTGGAGTATGTACCAGGATCCTGTCCCCAGAAAAGTCGGAAGGAAGCTTTAATCTTACACATTTTAAACCATGTGTCATCACTGGAAAGACGACCCATATTATAAAATAAGACATACCATGCCATTAAATAGGCCTTATTCAACTAAGTATGAGAATTTGCACTCAACTGTGCTTGCACAATTGAGATTTGGCCACCTACAAAGCAGGAGGCAAACTCTGTACCAGCAGCAAAGCCTCCTAGATTAAAGAATTTCACCCTGCAGGAAGATCTTTAAGATCTTTAAGCAAGAAAGTAAACAACTCAAAATTTATTCAGGAAGGCCCTGAAACTGACCAGATTTACTAGGCCCCACCAGAGTGAGCCATCACTGCTGAGAGTCTTCCTCGGATGCAATGAAGCTGAGCTGCAAAGAAGACTGTGGGACGGGACCAGCAACCTGGAAGCAGCAGGAAGCAGCCGAGTGGCCCAGAAGAGGGTTAGCACAGCTGAGCCCTCTGCAAAGGCTGCTCCCCAACCTGCTGAGATGTCTAGAGGTCATGCGCTGTGATCCAGGTTTGCCAGCTTTTGTGAGCTGTCACCCATACTGAGATGGGTGTTGACAATGTATCTGTCTTTGATTCATTTCTGCTCCTGTAAGTAGCCCTTGCCCATACTCCTGTAAGTGACCCCAACAAAGCTCAATGCTTCACCAACTGGACTGTGATGGTACCGATACTGTGGTCTGTCGTGAGAGCCCTATCTAGGAGGAGTAGGCGTCTGTGTTGAGTCTCCCCAGGAAAAGTTCTGTCACACAACACTAGCCTCATGATGGCTTACAAAACAAAGATGAAGCTGGGTGGCACATGCTTTTAATCCCAGCACTCAGGGAGGCAGAGGCAGGCAGATCGCTGTGTGTTCAAAGCCAGCCTGGACTACAAATGGAGTCTAGGACAGCCAAGGCTCCACAGAGAAACCCTGACTTGAAAAAGCAAACCAACCCAACCAAACAAACAAATGAACTATCATACTAAGAGGAGTATTATAGTTAGCTGTTGTGATAGTCTGATTATAAATTAGTAAATTCACACACACACACACACACACACACACACACACACATCCTAGACTTGCCAACCCCACGAAAAGACAACCTTCCAACAGAACTTTTGAACTGCAGACTGTAACCTACCCAGTGAGTTCGACCATCACTACAATTAACTGTGAGTTCTCATTTCGTAAACTGGCATAATTACTAGCATTATTTAAATTTTAATTTATAAATTTGCAAAGCATTATAGCTTTCATTTCTCATACTCTGGGTGATCATGGTGTTGAAAAGTATATAATCCACAAGTGATACAACCAGTGCTTCTAAAAATGATTACTAAAGCCTTGTATATGCTTAGGAAACAAATCATAGCATAGCACTCAATAAATTATGAACACAAAATCTAGTGCAACTGACTAGGATTACAAATTTATCACAAACTATAGCACACACCTCCAAGTAAATTTTTCTCCTAATCTCCAAAGATAATTGTTTTTTTTTTATCCAGTCTAGGTTTGAGAGATATAAGTGCAATATACTTAATCATTATCAGTGACATTTTGAGCCAGAAATATTTCATTAAGTAACAGTGAATGATTAAACAAATATATCTATGTTCACAATCCCCAGGAAAGGAACATTGTTAGTAAGAGGATATATAAACCCAGAGAACAAACTAGGATAAAAATTAAGTACTGCAAACTAACACATGCTTTTTGCTTTGGTGGTTGTGGTGGCGGTTTGGTTTGGTGTGGCCTTTGAAACAAGATCTCATGGTACAGCTAAGGCTTCCCTCAAAATTGTGGGATTTATACATGGAAAACGTTATTTAAAGATGTATTTGATTTTTAGTTATGTGTATGTACATGTATCTATGTGTGTATGTGGGCGGGCGTATATGCAGGTAGATGTGAGTACCCACAGAGTCCAGAAGAGGGCATCAGAGCCCCTGAGCTGGGGTTACAGACAGCTATGAGTCACCTGACCTGGGTGTTGGGAACCAAATTCTGACCCTGTGGAAGGATATCTAGCACCCTTAGCCTGAGTCATTTCTTGAATCCCTTGGGAAATATTTTTAAGCCTCTTTAATAATGTACTTCATAAACAAAAGAGCTACAATCTCTTTTTTTAAAAAGCCCTATATATTCAAGATGCCAGCACATAACAGAGACCCACCACAAAGGCTCTTGGCACCTCACTTCCTCATAAAATTCCATATCAAAATTTATAGGAATAAAAGATTTGAAGATATTACACAAAATTAAAGGAGCCAGCCGCTGAAAGAAAGATGTGGTTTTAGTCCACATGGCACATGAGGTGCCTGTGACGGTGCCTCCTGACTTCCAGAGGGACAGGAGTGAGGTGATGCTTAGGCAGAGCATCAGGAACAAGAGGAGCATGGCCACGCACCAGTGTAAACGAACCCAACATCACTGAACTGCGCATCTAAAATGACTAAACTAGTAAACTTCATATTACATGTATTTTGCCACAATTTTTAACATAAGTAAATAAATTTATAAAAAACACCATTTTTTAATTTGTGACTCTTTAAGTGCTTTCACTTATTTTAATATACGACAATAAGTAAATTTTCAGAGTTCGCTTGGAAAAGCTATCATATGAAGGCAGCATGGGGCGGGGAGTGGACAAAGCCAAGTTAATTGAGTTGAGATATATTACGTCATTTCTTATATAAAACAGATGCTTTGAAACACTGTGTTTCAGGCTGTGAGTTGATAATTGTGGGAGCCAGGTGATAGGTACACAGAAATTCATTATACAATTCTCTCTAGTGTTATATGCTGGAATTTTTCATAATAAGACATTAAAAATAAAGATAGCTGTGCAAATAAATGAGGTATGAAACTCAGCAGGGCAGAAAGAGTGATGGGAGGGGCCATGGCAGGCTCTGTGCTCAGATCATATTGACAGATAGTATGGAGTACTTTACCATCTATTTTAAAATCATGACTTGGATACAGATAGCGAAACAGTGAAGGATTTAAAGAAAAGCAATGCACATTACTCAGAGACAAAAGTGCCTACGAAAAACAAATTGTAAAGCAGTTTAAATTTATACTCAGTTAAATTTAAATTTTTTACTTAGTTATTTTTCAAAAGAGGAAGTTTTTTGCTTTGTTTTGTTTTGTCTTCACTGTTGTATTGAGACACAGTATTACTCTATAACCCATACTGTCCTGAAGTCACTCTATAGCCCAGGCTATCCGAATCTCACTATAGCCCAGGCTGCCTTGAATGTCAGTCTATAGCCCAGGCTGTCCTGACTCTCACTCTATAGCCCAGGCTATGCTGAATCTCACTCTATAGCCAAAGCTATGCTGAATCTCACTGTAACCCAGGCTGTCCTGAATCTCACTATAGCCCAGGCTGTCCTGAATCTTACTCTATAGCCCAGGCTGTCCTAATCTCACTATAATCCAGGCTAACCTTGAACTCATAGCAATCTATCTACCTTTAACCTCCCACATATCGAGATAATACCATACCTAGCCATTTTTTACTTTACATAAATTAAGACACAAGCTTTGTAATTACTAGCTCATAAGTTATAATGGAGATAATGAAAATATTTCTGATGTGCTGCTAAGTGTCTTTTGAAATATAATCAAGCAGTTTTGACTAAGAAGACAGTGATTAATGAGGGGGAAAGTTCTGCAATTCTTCTTCAATAAAACATAACACACAAAGCCAGGCATGCTAGTACATGCCACTAATGCCAGCCCTTTGGATGTGGAGACAGAGGCTCAGGAGTTCAAGGTCATCCTTAGTTAACAAGCAAGTTTAAGGCCATATTGGATTACATGAAATTCTGCCTCAAAAACAAAATAAAGAATAACATAAAAACTAGCTAAAATTAATTATGTAACATTTAGGAGGTGGGCATCGTGGTGCACGCCTTTAATCCCAGCACTTGGGAGGCAGAAGCAGGTGGATCTCTGTGAGTTTGAGGCCAGCGTGGTCTACTAAGTAAATCCAGGAAAGCCAAGTTTACACAGAGGAAACCCTATCTCAAAAAAGCAAAAATAAATTTAAAAATTAAAGTTTAACCTTAAGAAAGTAGGAGATTTTTATTTCAATGTCTGAATGTCCAGTTTCTACACTATGATAAGAGAAACTTTCAAATGTGTGGAAATTATTTTATCAGTATTCTGTGAAAAATAGATTTATAGAAATAAGATATTAATAATAAGAGCAAAACAAGAACCCAAGTTCAGGTCCCCAGAACCACAGAAAAACCTGAGAGCAGCAGCTTAGGCCTGGAATCCGACCACTGGGGCGGAAGCAACAAGATGTCCCTGAGGCTGGCAGCCAGGCAGTCCAGCCGAACCGAAGCAGGCAGCACAGGCAGTAAACAGCTTAGCAACCATGACTTACTGGGTTAGGCTGTGCGCGCCCTACTCTTCCAATGATGCACTGGGCAGTGTGGGTTCTTCTGTGTGTACCATGTATACACACACACACACACACACACACACACACACAGAGCGAGGATCTCCCGTGTGTACCATTCACACACGCACAGACACATACACAGTGAGGACTCTCTGTGTGTACCATGCACACACATACACACAGCAAAGATTCTCCCGAGTGTGCCATTCACGCATACGTGCACACATACACACACACACACACACACACACACACACACACACACACACACACCTCCAACAATATGTTCCCAGAGTGGCATCCCCATCCACACTGAGCTGCATGCATACCCTACTTCAACCCATACAAGAAGTTGCTGTTGCCTAGAGCACTGATCAAACACAGTTTCCAGTCACTCATACCTCACACACACCTGGGTAGAGAGGCAGGGGGCTGAGCTGGCCTCGACTTGGCCTGGGTGCACGCTCAGTGAGGAAAACTGTCCCCTTTCAGTGAACTTTTAGGGAGAATCTTTCATTTACCATTTCATGCTTATGCACAATAGGACATGTGCGTGATTAAAATTCAGTGCATTATGGGAAAAGACATATCAGCAAGCAAAGGCTTACATCAAAATGGAGAAGCACCCGAACACTCCTTAGCAACCACACTCCTGTGGCTTCCATTAAAGAGAGCACCAGGCAGTACCTGGAGCTCTGGAGCACCCTCATTTGTCTTGCTTACTTCAACTACCATCACACTTTAAATAATGGGCCAAGAACCAGGAAACACCTAGCCCAGAACCTCACTGCTGCTAATAAAATCAACAAATTTGTCGATCTCCATAATTAAGGAGAGACTGTATCTCAAAAATTGTGATAAGGAATCATTGAGAAACACACTGAACATCAACCTCTGGCCTGCACAATACACACATACACACACACACACACACACACACACACACACACACACACACAAATAAAACATGTGTGAACAAACACCTTTACAGCAAATACAGTCATCAAGTGGAAAAGTCTAGAAGGAGACTTGGAGTGTACTTTTTGGAGGTTGTTTTTCCGGTGTGGACACCTTGTGCATTGGTAGGCAGGATGATTTCCCTGAGCTTTGTCTCCAGCCTACTGTGATATTTCATTTTCAAATACATACTTAAGAGTCCATGAGTGCACAAAAGTAGAACTGAGATTCTTGGCACCTCTGTCGAGAGAATGCTAAGGAAGTTTTCATACGGTACTCGGCTTTATTGACTGCAGGAAGAGCACAGTGGCCCTGAGTGAAGACGCTTGCCCGCGTGTTTTATGATTCACCATAATAAACATCATTAACCAGGTGGTATTCAGGAGAACAGCAATGGCTCGTGTCGTGGCTTCTATTGGGTTTCTTAATACACAAAAGGACCTAACTCTGAAAGCCGCAAAGGCTAAAGTGCAAGAGAACATTAAACGTGAGTGTGAAGACAGCGGGAAACCAATAGTCAAAACTTCAGTGGAAAGGGGCTTCAACTGAAGTTTGTTAGCTTAGGACTATTACTTCAAAACAGTGTGTAAGATCAGAGACACTGAAGCTGTGTGTACAATGTCTACACTTGGAGCACTCCCCACCCCAACCCGGCCCTCCTTTGTGTGCCTGCAAGCACGTGCACGCTGTCTGCTCAGACAGCACTCCTCTATTGCTAGCCACTGGCTTTTGTTGTTGTTGTTGTTGTTTTGGAGCAGGGTCTCTCACGCTACCTGGTAATTCACTGAGATTCGGAATCCTTTCACAATACTTTGTTTTCTAACATTGACAATTTTTTATTTCTTTTTCTGTTTCTGGGAATCAGAAGAAAGAATAGAAGGAAGTAAACTGTAGAGTGGACAAGGGGACTGTAAAAGTAATGGAGGGAGCCACAGTGTGGACGGCCTGCTAAGCAAACAGCTTCTACTCTGTTACTCTGGGATAATACAGAGTTCCAACTGAAGACAAAGCAAAACATGCAGGAACTAGGACCTACCCAAAGAGACTTTGTAACAATGGCGGACCTTGTCAAATAAGTTATGGGACAGCACGCAAGCAACTAAAATGGATCTGGTGAGGAGCTATCCAGCCCTGAGCCAGTGTAGAGACAGCACAGGACCCTTCGCTGTGCACATCAGCTGCTCTCGCTGAGGCAGGACAGCTGAGAAACCAAACAGGTTACTCAGACACCAGAACTCCTGCGCTGCCTACCCACAGACCACCTGGATGCCTCTCGAAGGTCTGGTTTGATCTTTGCAGTGTTTTAAATCAGCATCTTTAAATCAGTTACCAACATTTAACAACTCAGAAACTTCTATATTCAGGAGTTTTTACTTTTCATGAACTATCAAAAGATCCGAGAGTCCAGACAACCGGGGCAACCGCTCACCATGGGCCAGCCTTGTTTGCCACTCTGCTTCCTCCCTGAAGGTCTGTTCCCTGCACATGACCACCCTGGTCTCTACAGGTTTACATTTACAGACACTAACTTGAGGCAATCTGGACTTTCTCAGGTGTGTTGTGTTGTGTTGTGTTGATATCTAAGGGTTTATCCCACAACAGGAAATGCCCTTAATTAGAGACATAACTCCCACTCTAGCGGGTAGGGAGCTTTCCAAACTCAGCAGCCAGAAGGACAGTAAACATGAAATTAGACTTAGCCATACTGTTTCAGAGCCCGACCAGTAACAAAATCAAATCTAAAAAAACGAAAACAAAAACGGACTCTTCTTCAGGCCTTCGTTTACAGCTACTGTGGAGACATTTCTGGCAGAACTGACACCCCTCCTGAAGGCTCCTGGGACCCTCGTGTGACACACAGCGGCATACAGGCCTGCCGCCAATATCTCTCCCATGCTAACAGTGTTATCACCCTGGTACCAGCTCACATGGGGGTAGGGGCAGGGAGAGGAGGGGAGAGCTGGGTATGACAAAACATGCCTGTGATCGCAGCACTTGGGAGTCAGAAGGATCAGAAGTTGAACGCTTTGTTCAACAGGCTCCGTTACATGAAGAATTGAAAACCAATGGGGACTACACAAGTCCCTGGCTCAAAAACACAACAAAATAAAAAGGAAAGGGCAAAGGGTAAAGGGCAACTTCCCAAGCAATCTGCAAGGGGCTATCAGCCAAAAGAGGCCATGGGGCTTATTTGCTCCCTCACTAGAAGACCTGGCGCTTACCTTATGTTTTTCATTATTGGGGTATTCCTGAAAGTTCTAGTTCTTCAAAAGTACTATGAAACTTAGTGTACTTTAGTCTTTAAACATGGATTGTAGCTATCCAACCCATAGTGTGTGAGAATGGTTAGAAATGTGTTGAAAATAATCATAATTGTGAAATCTCTGAGAATCTCCAGGAACACTGATTTATTGTCCCTGATTCTCAAAAAGTAGCACGGAGGGAAGCTGCGAGCACTGGGAACTTGCTTTTTTTCATGTTGTGTTGCAATTCTAAAATGTATTGTTGCTAAATAAAACTTACTTTTATAAAAGAGGGTAAGTCAGAAATCTGTACTTGAACTTCAGTGTCTAGCACCAAGAGATGTAGAAAAGGAAGGAAGGAAGGGAGGGAGGGTGGGAGGGAGGGAAGGGGAAGAACTGGAGAGGGAAGGAGGGAAGAGAGGGAGGGTGGGAGGGAAGGAATGGAGGGAGGGTGGGAAGGAGGGTGGGAGGGAGGGAAGGGGAAGAATTGGAGAGGGAAGGGGGAAGGGTAAAGAGGGAGGGAGGGAGGGAAGGGAGGGAGGGTGGGAGGGAGGGAAGGAGAAAGAATGAGAGGCAGTCTTAGACCATTCAGTATCAGAGCCATCAACATTACAATCAAGGCAAGGGCAGGAGCTTTTAGGATTATTAGCATGTTCCTACTCAACGCTGAAAACAATTGAGGAATATCACAAAGAATGCAGTAAAAGCACAGTGAAGTTGTAAGAGTAACACACAAAAACAGCAATAATATGAATGAAAAGCCAAACATAATAATAAGCAAAATTATAAACTACCTAAGAATGAAACTAATAAAATTAATAGAAGTACAGATAAAGTCAGCTGTCCTGTTCAGGTGGCTGTGGGTTTATAGGTCACTGTTCTGTGCTTCCTGCCTACAATCCTGGCTCGAGGGGACCAGGCAGGAGGAGTGTTGTGAATTCAAGGCTCAGTGTGGAATCAGGCTGCACCACCAAGCAAGCCCTGTGGCACACTGTGGAGTCACCAGGAGGAGAGGAGATCTGAAAACACCCGAGTCCCCAGGAGCCCTCAGAGCCTGGTTCAGAGAAGTGAGACCATGGGCCTAGTCAGGACCTGCATCTCCCTGCTCAGTTCTAAGTCCTGGAACCAGGTCCAGATGTTCAGGCTTCCCAGGTACACACCAGAAGCTGAACCAGAATGCAGAGGTACGAGCCCACGCCACTCATGAATCAACTGAAATGTCAGAAGGGGACAGCCTGCTCTCTAAAAAGGACTTCAGGCAACTCTCAAGAAAGCTTTTATCAGAGAATGTCACCAATTGTATGTATGGAAAATAAAAGAGTGCACGAGGCTTTTACATTATTTTGGAATAGAATCAAAAGGAAAAACATTCTGTAAAATCTTTATGTTATCAAGAAATTCCCAGCCAGGTGTGGTGGTGCACGGCTTTAATGCCAGCACTCTCAGAGGCAGAGGATCTCTGTGAGTTCAAGACCAGCCTGATCTACAGAGTGAGTTCCAGGACAGCCAGGGCTACACAAAGAAACCCTGTCTCAAAAACAAAAAAACAAAAACAAAAAACAAAATAAAAGAAGAGGAAAAAGGAGGAAGAGGAGGAAGAGGAAGAAAAGGAGGAGGAGGAAGAGGAGGATGGAGAGGAGGAAAAGGAGGAGGGAGAGGAGGGAGAGGAGGAGGAAGAGGAGGAAGGGAAGGAAAAGGAGGAGGAAGAGGAAGAGGAGGAGGAAGAGGAGGAAAAGGAGGAGGAAGGGAAAGAAAAGGAGGAGAAAGAGAAGGAAGAGGAGGAGGAAGAAGAGGAGGAGGAGGAAGGGAAGGAAAGGGAGGAGAAAGAGGAGGAAGAAGAGGAGGAGGAGGAAGGGAAGGAAAAGGAAGAGGAAGAGGAAGAGGAGGAAGAAGAGGAAGAGGATGAGAAAGAGGAAGAAGAGGAAGAGGATGAGAAAGAGGAAGAAGAGGAAGAGGATGAGAAAGAGGAAGAAGAGGAAGAGGAGGAGGAGAAAGAGGAGGGGGAGGAGGAGGAGGGGGAGGAGGAGGAGGGGAAGGAGGAGGGGGAGGAGAAGGAGGGAATCCCCTTACTGCTTCAGAGTCTTCCAGTGCTGGCCTTTGCCGTGAGTTCAGGACTACCATTACTCTCTAGAACAGCCTTCCTAATGCTGCGACCCTTTACTACAGTTTCTCAAGTCGTGTTCACCCTCCACCATAAAATTATTTCTTTGCTACTTCATAGTAATTTTGCTACTGTTGTGAATCGTAATGTGAATATCTGGTGTGCGAACTCCAAAGGGGTCAAGATCCGCATGTTAAAAACCACTGCTCTAGACAAAATTAGTGTCCTAAGAAAATGAGAGTGTGAAGCCGGGCGTGGTGGTGCACGCCGATAATCCCAGCACTCAGGAGGCAGAGGCAGGTAGATCTCTGTGAGTTCCAAGCCAGCCTGATCTACAAAGCAAGTCCATGACAGCCAAGGCTACACAGAGAAGCCCTGTCTCAAGAAAACCAAGAAAAAAGAAAAAGCAATAGAAAAAGTGTAGCTAGGTATGGTGGTACAAGCCTGCAATCCCAGTACTTAGGAGGTAGAGGCAGGAACGAATATTCAATATTATCTTTGATAACATATACAGTTCAAGGTCAGACCCTATCTCAAAACTGATAGAATATTTCTAATATAAATAAGTGGTTTGAAGCACCAGAGAAACATCTGTTTGCATAGCAACAATTAATACCATAAGGGGCCTTATCTATAAACTCATGAAGTCACCTAAGGACTTTTCTAGATAATACTTCATTAGCCAAATAATTATGAGTTTATACAGTTGGAATAGTAAAATGGTCATATTTTAAAGAATGCTTTAAAATTTATTCCTTTTTTTTAAATCAACCCCAGTTTTATCTACCTTACTACCAATTACTGAGGTTTTTATACAACAGAGATAAGTAACCCTCCACTGATGAAGGAAATCGGAACCCCTGTGGCAGCCAGGTGTGGTGGCGGATGCCTGTGACTAGTCACATAGGGGACAGAGTGGAAGGGCTGCTGTAAGGTTACATAGAAAGCACCAGGCTAGCTACACTATAAGACTCCATCTCAAAACACAAAAACAAGGGACTGCTTTGTTCTGTTCTCACCTGGGCTGTTCTCCACTCCCAGCCATCGCCTATGTGTTGTGAATGTCTGATGAACTCTGCACAATAATGTTGGAAGCTTTTTTCTCCAAAGAACTCATCTTCCATGTTAAGAGAGAACTGCAAGGAAAATAAATAAATAACAATTAAACAAGCAGCAGCAGCAGCTCCCACCTAAGCTACCCAGAGCTGGACAAGGCAATGACACTCATCTGCAGGGTCACTCACGAGAGTTTTTCTCTTTCCATACTCTCACTCTGTCCTCATTTGTTTTCAGACAACATGAAAACCTAAAAGCCTATACTTAGAATATTCACCCTACGGAGTCTTCTTTGTTTAATTTTTAGTTATTTGAGAGGGATTTGTGCTGATTTTTCTTTTTGAATTACTGGGCACCGGCCCCAGGGCCTCCTACAAGCACCCTACAAATTGACAGATCATTCGACCAAACATTCTGGCCTGTTTGCTTGTTTTTATAATGACAAGGGTGGTGTTGAATGCAGTGCAGTTCTCACTGTGAGTTCTATCTAATTCTAAGATAGTGTCCTGAAAGATGCTCCTCAGAACACTTGTGCTTCCTACCTCAGCTCATACGGTGATGTGCTGCAGATTCCTGGATTCCAGCTGCCCTTCACACTTCATTAGAAGGGTCAACTCCCCAGCAAATGCTGTTGCAAAGCTTGAAATTGCTTTGCAAGGTATAAAGTTAATTAATTACTACTAGATCAAACTCACAAATGTGACATACCAAGAAATACTCATGTATTTGTGGTAGAAAACTGTTCAAAACATAAAATATTGTTTACAGAAAGAATTTTTTTTAATTTTTTATTAATTTATTCTTGTTACATCTCAATGGTTATCCCATCCCTTGTATCCTCCCATTCTTCCCTCCCTCCCACTTTCCCATTATTCCCCTCCCCTATGACTGTGACTGAGGGGGACCTCCTCCCCCTGTATATGCTCATAGGGTATCAAGTCTCTTCTTGGTAGCCTGCTATCCTTCCTCTGAGAGCCACCATGTCTCCCCTTCCAGGGGACACGGACAAATATTTTAGCTCATAAGAAAAATGCCAGATCATATACTTGAGAACTCTCAATGCAAGAAGTTAGATGCACCGAGTCTCATGGTCACTAGCTATGAGCAACGAGACTATTGTCTATCACACCAATAACTGTAGCATGAGTCCCTTCACACCTTCATTGAATCCTCTCCCAGCCCAAAGATGTGCTATCTCCAGTCCTCAGAAGACAAACCAAAAGGAATCTGCTCACAAATACAAGTGAAAAGGGACTCTGGGCCATAACCTGTCAGTTACACACACTGATTCACAACCTACTACGCAGATATTCAAACTTAGCATAATCCATATGAGAATGTGTCTATTTACCCAACGAGAAAAGTCGAGTGCATATTAAATAGGCATTGTGCATAGAGAAAAGTAAGGCATGAAGAAAGCAGACACTTTGCCCCAAAAGAGTTCGCGTTCTAAGAGAGGGAAATAAACAACAGAACTACCTTCAGTAGAAACGGCCTTACTCAGCCTCCATTCACCGCCATGCTGGATTAGCTGAACCCCAGCCTTGCGGCAACACACTAACTAACTCTAAGGCATGGTGACCATAAAGCATTCTGGTCCTGAGAGATAAGTGCATGTTCACAAGCCATATTCCTGTGTCATAAAGAAGGAGTTTAATTAAACAATAAAATAAAATACAAGAAGACAACTGTAATTTCTGTGATTGTGTAACTTGTAAGTGTTTCGGTAAGGGTTACATAAAGGTATGCCTCCATATGAAGAACAGCCTGCACTGAGCGAGGTAAGGACAGTGTACCTGAAAGAGTTGACATGGTGGGGAAAGGAAACATACCCGTGATTCTGTATTCGATCAGCTGTATACGTGGCTTTCGATTGTCATTAACCAAACTAGAAGTGAGGACAGCTTGTCTTGGGTTCCGGTTAACCAAGCGTGGTGTGGTACCTGTAATTCTAGCACCTGAGAGATGGAGGCAGGAGGACCAGGAACTCAAGATCACCCTCTGCATCACAGAGAGGTCAAAGCCAGCCTGGGCTACATCAGACTCTGCCTTTAGAACCAAGGGAGCGCATGAACAATAAATTTCAATCAAGTACCTGCACTCAAAGGAAATGAATGCTTTAGCATTCAATTTTTTAAATACATTTTTACATTTTAATTAATATTTTATAGCATACACTTTTTCCCGTTTTTCAAGACAGGGTTTCTCTGTGTAGCCTTGGCTGTCCTGGACTCACTCTGAAGACCAGGCTGGATTTGAACTCATAGCAATCTGCCTACCTCTGCCTCCCTGAATGCTGCAATTACAGGCATGTGCCACCAAACCCACTCTTTTTTTTTTTTTTTTAAATGAAACAGTCTTCGTATGTAGTCTACACTGGTCTGAAACTTGCTATATAGTCAAGGCTAGCCTTGAGTTCATGGCTATCCTGCCTGTTTCCCAAGTGCTGTGTCTAAAGGCACACACAACTATGCCTGGCTCTTAGGTGAAACACACTCTGGGTTTTCTGCTTGTTTGTTTTCTGTTTATTTTTCTGCCTGTCTGTCTGTTTCTCAGATAGGCTTTCACTATGTAACCCTGGCCCAAAACTTGCTACACAGCTCAAGTTAGACTCAAACTTGCAGCAATATGATCCTCCTGCCTCTGCCTTCTAAATCCTAGGATAACAGGCAAACACACACCACGCCCCATCTGCCCATATTCTTAATATGGCTTCTGGATGTACATGAAACATCACACACTGAATTCTATGTGTATGCAGCTCTCCGTATCTCTCCTGTGAATCATTCAGTTTTCCACAGGTATTTCTAAGGTCCTATCAAAACATTAAGAACTTCTGTGCACAGGGGCAGGAGCAAGGCTGAGGCAAACCTTCTGAACACCAACATCTAAGGGATCTACAAAGGAAGAGGAATCCGCAAAGGCCTGGTGAATAAGGGACCAGTGTTCAGAGAGCTTGGTAACAGGAGAGTCACAGAGCCAGGGACAAGGCTTTCCAGGAAGCACAGCATAACCAACACCTACCAATGTCAAAAGTTAAGAGTGACTCATCAAGAAAAGAATAAAAAACATCTATGGAGAGTGACAGTGAGGCCATCATTGTCATTCTGTCAGAGACAGATGCAATAATGAACTGAAGACACAGAGAAAAACCACGTTGTGAAGGACTAAGGAGGAAACCGAAGGTGAGGAGAAGGTGAAAACTCTGCCTACAAGGTCTTCAAAATGGCGAGTAAGATACACATCCATATTAAGGTGGCCCACAGGCTTATGGGAACATATTTAAAGGAGGCTGGTTAAAGAGAATCCACCCATAATAGAGAAAGCAACGGGAAATAATTCAGTGAGGTCTTGTGACAGGACGCCCTCACCAGCACCCACTATGTCCCTTGCAACTGGAGGAGGCATTTAAGGAAAACTACAGAACTTAGTCTTTATGAGTGTCCAGGTGAAGAAAGAGGCCAAGATACACAAAAGATGAAGGCAATGGTTAAAGGAGAGCGCCTGAGGACCTGACGACTTTCTAAGGCTGGAATGCTGCGGAGGGACCTGAGACAGCACTTAAGGAGCAGCGGCAGAAGTGACACCCAGGAAGGTTAGAGAGTGCAACCCTATGATTTGTGACTTGTTCAGAGAGCTCAGCTCCAGAGTGACAACAGCAGAGTGAGGATCCGTCATGCACTTTGGCTGAGTTGATTTGGTGGCCGAGTATGAGACAGGAGAAACAGTGGTGGCCACAGGCCAGAAGGTCGGGTTAGGAGAGAAGAAAAACGGGCCAAGAAAAGATGGGAAAAGCTGTAAAAATTTACATGCATCAAAGAAGATGGGATAGCAAAAGAGGTTTAAGACCTGCAGTGAAATGGGTAAAAACTTTCTGAGAGTCATATCTGATGTGTCAGAGTGAGCAGGGATTAGTATTGTGATGTCTCATGTGGACAAGGGATCAGTATTCACAGCAGAGTGCGGGCAAATATGATTGGCGCTCAAGAAGTTCCAAACCCTGAGACTTTTGGATTTGCTCTCCAGATGACAGTACAGGCATCTACTGTGGCTGCAGAGACAGTAGGTGCTACGGCTTACAAACTCATTACCTGATCCTCAAAGGAACAGGAAGTTTCCGTTAATGTAGAAGAAGCAGTGACCAAAATCAGTGTCAGGGAAGTGGGGCCATCAACAGTCTCTGTACTTGGGAGTTTTGTAGGGTGGAGCAAAAATGGCCTTCCACTCAAAACCTAGGGTTGTTTTAAAGGTCAGCTTTGTTTGAAAACTCCTTAGTAGATGCACTAATCTGTGAACACATTCCTATCGTGGAAGATTTATATGTGAAAACTGCTCCACACTGCATGGGCTCCCCAAGCCCAGCCTGGAGCCCCACTGTGCAGTGGTAGAAACAGGTCAAGGTCGTGAACTCTTGACCTCAAAATACCTTTTCTTGAGAACACAGAATGTAGTAAAGCATACAAAAGGACAGAAGTTTAGGAATTGTCTTTCCTGTGAATGTACACTCCTGAGATCAACGCAGCTCAGTCCAGAAGGCAAGGAAGCAGGAAACTGGCTGAGGAAGACAAGCACGAGTCTCCGAGAGCCATCCATGCAGAAGCCACCATCAGCTAAGAGGACTTCCGCTGGGGATCAGACATCCCTGGGCGTATGTGACATTCCTACACTACATACAGAATTACAGCTAAATGGTAAAAACAAAACAAAACAAAACAAAACCAGTACAACCTTAGTGAGGAAGCACCCAAAAGGAAGAATTAGGGTAAACCAAGGGAAATTAGGGCATGGGAACAGGATATGCAAAGCAGAGTTTTAGTTTTTGGTTTTTGGTTGGTTTTGGCTTGAATTTTGAGGCAAGGCCTTGATATGTAGCCCTGGCTAGCTTGGTACTTATTATTAGCCTAGGCTAGCCTCAGACTCATGTTCCTCCTTTCTGGCTGTCCTGCGTGCAGGGACTGCAGCTGTGGAGCACCGTGCCCATCTAAAGAACTCCTGTGAGTGCAATGTGGAGGTGAGAGAGGAAGTGAGAACTGTGCTGGTGGCACCTTGTCTTGACTGGATGAAGTCAGCTAAAGGGCTCTTGGTAACCCAGGAGCAAGTCATAGAAGCTGTGCAGAGTGAAGACTGTGGGCAGAACAGAGGAGGAGGGAGAGGCTCAAAGGCCGGAAAACAGGTCTGAGCATGCCTGCAAGCTTTCTGCCTTTAGGTAGCAGAGTATTTCTACAGAGATCCCTGGAGGAGGAACAGGGTTAGGAGAGAGGTAGGGCCAGTTTCGCACGGATTTGATGAAGACTTTGTAGAGCCACAAATGACGTGTCTAGCAAGCATTTTCGATAAGTCCGTCTCAGAAGGGAAAGAGACTCCGAGCTGGAATTAATGGCAGAAGAGTCCGTCTCAACACTCAGAAAAGGATCAAGAACTAGAAGACTGAAATGGAGCTGCCACATGGATGTACGATCCCGACACACACCAAGAAATAACGAATCACCACAAAGAGAATGGAATTCACAGAGAATATACACTTATGCCATGCCTGGTGGTACACATCTTTAATCCCAGCACTCAAGAGACAGAGGCAGGATTATCCCTCTCAGTTTGAGGTCAGGGTAAGTCTACACAGTGAGTCCCAGGCCAGCCGGGACCCAGTCTCAAAAAATTAAATAAATGAAAATAAGTTTAAAAATATAGAAAACACACCAAAACAGATTATATACTTGGGAGTTTTAAAATTCCAAGGCAACTCTTAGTGACAAAATAGAACAAGTGAAAACACTCCAGCCCCTAAGCCCGGCAGGTACTTGAGATGTACTGAACTATTAAAAATGCTAGTTGAAACATAAAATTCCACTCAGTAGCCATGCTTTATCTAATTAACATCAGTGTGCTACTAGCAAGATGGCTGAACACCAACACACTAATACTGGGTTGTATACTTTTAGAACTATCTCAGGACTGAGCTTTGCTAAAGGATGTTTTATATGTAGCGCAAATACACCTTGATTAACAAACTGGAAATACCCATATTAAAAGGGTATTAATCTCACTCAAATGCTCATGATGTGCCAAAATGAATTGCCAGTGAATAACTATTTCTCTGCCCAAGTTAGACTATCTCAACTTATTAAAGATACAAACGTAATTCAATCAACATTTTTAGTCACACTGTCAAGCCTGGATTCTCCCTCTTCCTCCGCCATGTCCACTGACTCCTAGAAGCCGAAGTCATGGTCCTAGAACTTCCTATAGGAGACACCTGAAGACGTGGCCCAAGTGAAACAATTACAAATGTGGCTCAATGGCTAATAACAGCAACAAGAATCCCCTTTGCCTCGCCGGGCAAACCAATAAGTAGCTTGGAGAAGCATCAAAAGGGAGGAGGGAGGCAGCTCAGTCCTGTCCAGGGGCCAAGCAGGTCAGTCTCCCTCCACCAGCCAAAGTTGAAACAGGGAGCGACATGCCCTTGGACTGGAGGGGTATATCGCTGATTGGCAGCTGAGATGTTTGCTACCTTCTGCAGCAGGAAGTTCCAGGAGGAAACAGGAAGCATTTCACATTCCTCCATTCTACCCTCCCTTCAAGGGAACCTACTAAGCTGCCATTCTCCTACTGATTTTTCAACCTGTAAAGTGCAGAGCCTAAGGTCAGTGTGGCGCACTGAATACTGTGATATGAAGCCAGCAGTGGGGAGCTGAGGCACAGACTAGCCTTCAAACAGTAGGACAGCCTCGCCAGCATCTTCCCCCAAACTCTTAAATTTATAAGCTGTAAGTGAAACAAAAAAATCTCCAAATACAGAAGACAGTACCCTTTCTAGCTGCAGTGTGTCCACCCGTCTGGCCTCCAACTCAATACTGAGAGGAAGAATCCTGGACATCTACTACAAGGGAGATGAAGGGACACTTGCTTACTGAGTCAGCAAAGCAACCCACGCAAGCCGCTCTTCTGTCAGTCACTAATATCAGTGTCAACGTGGGGCCAATAAGAAGCTCTTGAGGGCTAGAGAGATGGCTCAGCCGTTAAGGGCTAGGCTCACAATCAAAAATATAAGAAGCTCTTGAATAAGAGACGAGATGATCGATGTGAACTCCCTACAAACTGAGTCCAGGACAGCCAAGGCTACACAGAGAAACCGTGTCTCGAAAAACCAGAAAAAGAAAGAAAGAAAGAAAGAAAGAAAGAAAGAAAGAAAGAAAGAAAGAAAGAAAGAAAGAAAGAAGGAAGGAGTGAGCAAGAAAGGAAGGAAGAAAGAGAAGGAAGGAAGGAAGGAAGGAAGGAAGAGAAAAAGAAAAAGAAACATATTTCCATAAAGCTGAAGAGGTCAACAACAGTGATGCACACCTGCAATTCCAGCACTTCAAGCTGAGGCATGAGGACTGCTAGTTCCAGGCCACCCAAAGTTTCACAGCAAGAAACACCTTGCCTTTTAATTTTAATTAACTAATTAATTAAAAATAAAATTATAAGGTTGAAGAGAGAAAGCCCTTTTCTATAATGGCTGAAATACCTAAAACCTAAAAAATTATCCATTCTACATTAAAATTAAAAAGTAAACTGGGACCCAGGTACAGTAGTAAACACTTTAAATCCCAGCTAGGGGGAAGATGAAGGAGGAAGATAGGCAGATGAAGGCCAGCCTGGGCTACATAACAAGTACCAGGCCAGCCTATGTCACAGGACCCAGTCTGAGAATCAGAAAAGGAAAAGAGAGGAGTGGTAAGAAAGAAAATTCAAATATAAAGGACCAGAAACTTAAATTCTGTATTATAGATTAAAAAAGAGAAACATAAAAGTATGGATGGGGGATCAAATTAGTATTTTAATATATACTCGTGAAATGTTTTCCCAAAACACAGAAGAAAAAAGATCAAAATGAAAATAATGGCAATTGATTAGCAGACACAACCACGAGTGCAGACACAACCTACAGATAGGTAACAGTTAGTTGACTAGTTAATGACAAAAGTCCATGTATCCCAGGCAAGGATGTTCTCAAACTCCTGATCTTTTTGCCTTTATCTTTCAAGTGTTGGGATTACAAATTTATGCTACCACACCTGGGTCTTACAATGTAGCTCAGGCTAGACCCAAACTCACTATGTCACCCAAGTTAACCTCCAACTCACAGTTCTCCTGTCTCAGCACTGCAGTGCTAGAATTAAAGGCATGTGCTAGCACACCGGGAAAGAACTGATAATTCTGAGTGAAAATAATAAGCCAATCTTGACCACACTCCCTTACTGCTTTCGCATAATGGGACTCGTGTACAAACTCTAGTCAGGGCATATGTCATCAGCCCAGAACTAACAAGTAAGGGAACATTATTTGGGTGAAAATACCTAACAAAGATGAACATAGTCTATATAAGAAGCTACAAACTCAGTGCCAATTTGAATACAGATGGTACGGTATGAATCTTTAAAATATACTGTCAAATGCCACTGTGTGTGAGGGAAGAAAAAAAGTAAATGACTGAAAATTTTTGTGGTGAAAGAGACAGCCCCTTCAAAAAAATTTTTTTGAAACCCTGTCCAGAGTTTAAGCACTTTCCTAGTTCCACAAACATTTTGTTTATTTTTACAGCATGTATTATATCCTGGTACTTATTCTGTGGATCCTCATGAAAACAAATCAAAATGTCCCTAAGAAAATCATGGAAGACTCCAAAACAGGAAGTTCTGAAAACATGAGTTTAATTTTTCAAGAACTGAAATCTAAAATTTGAACATGACCGACCAGGTAGAAACAAAGTCATTTCAATAAGTGGGCACAGTTCTTACAAAGACAGTCTAAAAGGAGTACAAGATACACACACACAACACACACACACATATATACATACATACACACACATACATACACACACATACACACATACATGCATACATACACACACATACATACATACATACACACACACATACATACGTATGTAAATGGAGGGAGCAGGAGAAGGAGTATAGAGTAAACAGAGCCCACTGCCTCATGTTTAGAGCCTACTGTGTAAGGTACATGAAATGAGCAGAATACTAGGTCATCATAGTTTGTCGTCAAAAAGAACAGTCATAGTTCGCTGTTGCCATTTACAGCTGAGGGACCAGGTATAATAAACATCCTGTCGTGTAGGACTCTGTACTGTTACCAGTAGAGGGGCTGGAGATGCAGCTCGGCAGTTCAGAGGACTTGCTGCTCTTGCAGAGGACCAGAGATCAGTTCCCAGTGTTCACACTGGTCAGTCCACAAGCCTGTAATTACAGTCTCAGGGAACCCCACCCTCTTCTGGCCTCCCTGGGTACACATCCACACATGGCAGATACTCACAAAAACTCATGTATGCACCTAATATATATTTCCTTAATTGTGGTGCTAGTAAAAGGCTAGGTGTATACCCAGTAATAAAAGGGCTGGGGTCAATCCCTATAACCAAAACAACAACAACAAATCCACGCAAAAACAAAAGCATCAGTAGAAGCTGGAAGAAACAGCAATACAGGCCTGAGTCAAGAGACTCCGGAGTTCAAGGTCAACCTCAGCTACATAGTGAGTCCCAGTTCCGGACAAATGGGTGCTACATGACACTCTGCCCCCATCATCATCTTCATCATCATCATCATCACCACCACCACCATCCAGTAGAGCCTCCTGTTCAATGCGTTAGTTACAGGTCAACAAGATGAGGTCAAAGACCTTCTGTGTTCTCTCTGAAACCTACGACCATAACTGGCGTTCCATGCACTCAATACTCACGTCAAAGTGCTAGACATGGTACACTGGACCTTAGAAGAGCCTGGGTAGCTTAGAGAAGAAGAATCAGGCACTTCCAGAATTCAAGCAGTGCAGGACCCCACCCCAGAGGAACCACACAAAGGCTTTCCCTGACAGAACATGGGACAAGGCAAAGGAAGTATCTGAAGGCTTTAAGTGAATGGACATATATGGATCATCCCAGGGGAAACTCCTGAGCTGGAGGTCAGCTGCTAGAGAGAGCTGACCATGTGTTTCCCTTGAACATGACAGTTTCCACTGAGTTGAGTTTTTGTTTGCTGAAGTGGGAAGCCACGGTGATGGGACCTCCTCAGGCAATGACTTCCCAATCATCGTAACAGGGGAAGCTGTGGTATGTTTCCATCTCTCCTTTGACCATCATGAAGCTCAGAAGTTCACCTGTGGCTGCCTTTAGCGACTGTCCAGAAAGAGAAAACGTATTTCAGTGTGACTCATCCAAATGTTATCTTTCTACTCCAGCTTCCTATTTTCATGACCATGATTCATCTTTGTTATTATATCATTCATAGGTCATAAGTCACCTCAAATACTTTTGGGATTTGAATTTGAAGTTGTAAGCAACGCAGATAAAATGGCTAACGTAAAAGAAACCAGATAAGACAGGAATGAAAAAAGGCACAGTTGAGCCCTCAATATCACCCTGAGAGATTTGAGACTTAAAAAAAAAAAGTGTGCCAGGTGGTGATGGCACACGCCTCAGCGCTTGGGAGGCAGAGGCAGGCAGCTCTCTCTGAGTTGGAGGTCAACCAGGGTACTACACCCTGTGCTCTAGAGGAATTAAGATTTCAAAACTAGTCCTGCAATTATGAATTGGAAGAAATCTGTAGCACTGAATAAGTGGTGGGGAGCCGGGGAGGGGGCACTAATGAACACAGGACCAGGTTGAAATGACATAGAGTGGACTAGTAAAAAAGCACAACTAGATACTGGATTGAGAACTACAGAAGATTCTGGGGAAGAGGGAGCAAGCAGTTTAGAGCGAGCGTTCCAACTCAAGAGATGGCATTTAAAACAGCGAGCAATCAGGAATCATCACAGGTTCCAGAGAGCAAAGCGGCAGGTGAAAGCTCTTCTTAGAATGCTATTACTCAATCATATGAGATAACCCTAACGTCAAAGGAAAACTAACCACTCTCCTTGGCCACTATACACCAGTGGCCATCTGATGTACCACGCATAGGAGAGGGGCCTCTGCTACAGAAGCTTGCCTTCAGATAGAGCACATTTCCTGTTACCCTACATTCTGATTGTTTTATAGCCTGCCCGGCCTCAATGTGCCATCACCAAATAATCTCTGTATCTCCTTCTTTTGGATGCTGATAATACTTGTGATTCCAACAGACCCACTGAGGTCCAAAGCACATCTTGAGGCTTTGGAGAGATTACTATTCAAATCAACCCCAGTCTGAAACTATCTACGTGTGTAAGCTTTACTGTTTTTCCTAAGGCGATGCTTATGTTTCTAAGAGATTTACTGAGCAGTAAGAAGTGTCATCAAGCTACATACAGGCATTGTAGTAGATGCCTGTAATCTCTTAGAAGCTGAGGCAAGGGGATGGTGATGTCTACAGTAGACTGGACTCAGTAAGACACTAAAATATAAAAAAAGTGGGGTGTGGAGTGGCACAGATGGCAGGCCTGCACAAAGGCCTGAGTTCAATTCCCAGCGTCATATAGACTGGACATGCGACTGAGGCACACAAGCACTTGGGAAGTGGAGCCAGGGGGATCAGCTAAGGTCAGCCCTAGCTGCCTAGGGAACACAAGCTAATGTAAGTCTGGAAAGCTTAGAGAAGGGAAGATAGCATTTTTTTAAAAAAGCATTTTCTTAGATAACCCATTATGTATATATCGTCAGCTCTGTTCCTGTTACCCTCATCTTGACATATTCCATATTCAAAGGAATCAAGCTCAGAACTAATTCCAGGAGTTTCTTCCATTAAAAAAATAAGTAACAATTTTCTGTTGTTTTTTGTTCATTGAGGCAGAGCAGCTTCAAACTAGAGGTAGTTAGTTCTGCCTCCAGCTATGGCAGGCTGGGGTGACAAGGACAGGCCACCAAGCTTAGGTATGCCACTTTTCAAAACTGTTCACTGAGACTTTGAACTTCTTCAATACTCTTTATCCGCCCCCCCCCACCCCCACTAAGGTTTTCATTTCGTGTCATTTTCTCCTGTCAATATCTGACCCTTTGGAATTCCAAAATAGATTTGAGTGCTGGACACAGTCTTTATTCTCTCAAGCTAACAGTCACAAATGTACACTTTTGTTACCACAGTGGGGGCCACTGTCAGATTATATGACTCAAGGGAAGCCTCTGGAAAAGAATTATTGAACTTAGAAAGAGCAAGCCAATTGACAAAGCGCACTCAAAACGTGAGAAAATGAATACAAACACTGAATAAAATCAGATGGCTCCTGTAACCAGGGATGGGGGTCTGTAGTCTCAGCTTCTTGGAAGAGAGGCTAAGGTCCGAAACTTCAAGGTAGACAATCCAGGCCTGAGAGTTCCCACCAGTAAACCCAGCATTTGGCAAACGAGGCAGGGTTGCCCTACAGCTGGAGGCCAGCCTGGGCTACATAATAGCAGACCCTGTCTCAAAAACAAACCCAGTCTCTGTCTCTCTCTCTTTTCTTCTAGCAGTTGGGAACAATTTGCATCTTGTCAAAAACATGTGGCTGCAGAAATTAGGGCTCCATTTTGATTTTGAAAGAACATGAGGCCACCCTGGGCTCTACTACCGAGATTCCCACAATCGTCACCACTAATGAAACTATGTCTTCTATAAATCAGTAACTATTCCTTTATCTCCCACCCCCACTTCCCAGTTTTATAGCTTGGGGTGGAGGTAGCAGGTAGCGTGTTGGCTGCAAATCTGAAAGCCTTTCAGGTGGGGCCTGCCAGTCGCTTAACTTCCTTTGTTTCAAGGTCACGTGAGCACATGCCTAACACAAGGTGAAAGGTCGCCCGGGCGGCCCGCGCCCGCCTCCCCGGCCTTTTGTTCCAGGCGGCCGCTCCGCCGCCCTTCTCGGGTCCCGGGAGGCGGACGAGGGCTGCGGGGAGCAGATACGGAGGCGCCGCCGCGGTTAGGAGTACTCACCCCGCTCGCTCGCCCTGACCTGCAGCTGGCGGCGCGCGGCGGGGCGGGGCCGGCCGGAGCGGATGGGCGGAGGGGGAGCCCCGCCCGCGCCGCGGCGAGCATGCGCAGTGGGGCCGCCCGGTGACGTCGCAGCGAGACCTTCCTGCAACCTGAGCACCGGCGTCCACCTATTCCCAGACAGACTCTTACCTTCTCGGTGCTCTCGGGCGGGTACCTGCACACTTTCCTCCAACATGCAGTCTAAGATCCTGACTATAAACGGGCGACCGGTGAGGAAGTAGAGTGCGAGTAAGGGTGCGAGAGCTTAGCCGCGCCCATCTAAAGGCGGTGCTGCAGTCCGGTTAAACTCACTCCATGGTCACTGTCACCCATTTAAAACAAGGCTGGGACAAGAAGTTAGGAATTCGAGTGCTGACCACTACACCATTTGCGGCACGAAGATCAGAAAATACCAATTAGCAAAATGAAACTAAGAGGCAATGGTAGCGACAAGGAGAAGAGCCAAAGGATGTAGGAATTAGGGGATCGTGGGACCGATAGGCTATCTCAGAAAAGCGCTTTAAGCTGTTGCTGTAGTGCTGGGCGTGGTGGCGCACGCCTTTAGCTCCAGCACTTGGGAGGCAGAGGCAGGCGGACCGCTGTGAGTTGGAGGCCAGCCTGGTCTACAAAGTGAGTCCAGGACAGTGAAGGCTACACAGAGAAACCCTGTCTCAAAAACAAGCAAACAAACGAACAACAACAAAAAATCCAACCGCTCCTTTAAACAGGAGAACAACATTTCTTAGGAAAGACAGTAACACAGGCAAAAATGAAAGCACTGTCAGTTTCCAAATCTGACGACTGAGGATTGGTCTTGAGCAAGTAATGTAAGATGATAATGTTAAGTAGCTAGTAAATTCCTAGGACTCTCGGTAATGTTTTTGCAATTTCCTCTAAGCCATACTGTTTCTAAATAAAAAGCTGGTGTGTGTGTGTGTGTGTGTGTGTGTGTGTGTGTGTGTACTTTTTAGTTTATTTTTTAAATGGACAACACAGAACTGTGCCCATTAGTGGCAAAGGATGAAGAAAGGGCTAATTTTAAATGGGGCTTAGAATTTAGGATGATATTGATTTACATTCAGAATTTTAGACTCACCAAGATAGAAAAGATGCTCTCTACAAGGTTGCCAAATACAAATAGCCACAACACTATGAATGTAACATTAATATAATTTCTGATTGTGTCATGGTTCTTGCTGTATGTAGTTTATTTTATACATGTGTAATAATAAATGTATGCGTTAAAAAATATTAAAATAAAAAAAAAGAATTTAGAAGGATGGTGGAATTCTTCTGGTTTTGATTATTAATTTTATTGATGATTAAAGCACTATTTTGTTTATTGGGAAGAAAAACCCAGAAAACAGCTAAATTTTGCCACACGCAAGATAGTTTTAAAACAGTATTGTAAAAATGAACTTCAACTAACGTTTTTGAACAACTATTAATTTATTGGAAGCCGCTAATTTAAAGCATTGGTTTGATTTTTTTTTTTTTAATTAGACAGGAATATGTAGCCTAGGCTGGCAGGAACTATATAGAGACTCCTACATCTACCTCTGGGTGGTAGCGTCAAAGCCTGCAACACCTTAATCTGCTCCTACTTGATATGTTTCTTTGCTTGTTTTGAAATGTAAGAAGATACTTGTAGGACGTGGTCACTCAGGCTCAGAATCCCCGCGCCCCGTGAAGTAGCGGGTTGGGGGAAGAGGAGTTTAAGTCCAGTCTTGGCTACACAGCAAGTTTCTAGAGCAGCCAGGGCTATCCAGACCCTTTCTAAAACTAAAATTAAAAAAATAATAATAATAATAATCGAGCTTTCCCAGGCAAAAATAAGAATGATTAATTTACCATACTGTTACCCTCAAACCCACATGCACTATACCGTGGTAACTCAACCTTGGCTTCTGTAACAGAGCCAGTTTCAAAAGTCATGATTCACCTACCAAAACCAAACGAGATGTAAGTCAGGTCCCCTCCCTGTAGTACCCTAGTAGCACTCGTGGTGAAGAGTGCTTCTGGTTTGTGTTTGTACACGCTGTGATAACATTCCTGAGGGTGTGGCTTCTTAATCACAGCATCCCTACATCCAAGTGACACTCCTGATTAGTCCTCCTTGAATAAAGGCATGGAATAATCACAAAATTGGAGGAAAAAAAGCACACATTTATTGAACACTTACTACTACTATTCCTCATAGGCTTTTCTTTACCCTTTATATTTTGAATGTTTTTTTTTTAACCGTGTGTGTGTGTGTGTGTGTGTGTGTGTGTGTGTGTGTGTGTGGTTTCTTGAAACAACCTTGTGAAGTATGTTCAACAGCCTCATTTCGAAGTCAAGACGGGACTGAACTCATGATAATCCTTCTTCTGCTTTAACCTCTTAAATACTGATAGTACAGGCATGTGCCCCACGCCTGTCTGGATGTACATATTTCACACAGGACCTCCTAGAGTGAAACTTTGAAACTTAGGGCTTTTTTCTTTTCTTTTCGTTTTGGTTTTTTTTTTTTTGGTATTTGTTCTGATTTCTTGAGACAGATAAAAATGAAAGAAAAATGGAGTTATACAAGCTGTGTCAGTAGAAGTCATTTAGAGGGCTAGGGTTGTACCTCACAGGTAAAATACTTGACTGGCCTGTGTGAGGCCCTGAATTCCACCCCAAGGGACAGAGGAGTGTGGAGGAGGAGGAGGAAGAGGAGGAGGAAAGAAGAAGAGAAGAACATCGTCCTGAGAGCACACATGCTCAGTGCATCCCTAAATGAGTACAGAGTGAAGCAGTTGGCAAATAAGCCTAGAGAGATGGAAAAGAGCACTGGTTTGCAATTGGCCAGGGTAGGCAAAAGAGGAAGAATGAAACTATGGAGTACAGGAAACATATTAGGGTGGTGAAATTATAATATGATACTCCATCATGACTGCATGATGTTACGCTCCTAACAAATCAGACTAAACAACACTAACAAGAAATCCAAATTCCACTTAGAAACTTTTGTTTATAATGAGACACCAAAATTAGTCCATCGATTTTGGTGAAATCTGCATGTGGTGTGTGGAAATTCTCTGCTAACTGTTCAATTGTCTGTAAGCCGGTTTTTGCCTATGAAGAAATTAAGTCTTTAATTACGAAGCCGCTATGGCAAACGAGGTGTGGAGGCACATGGCACATACCATGGCCCCGAGAAAGTGACAAGGGTTGCTGCGAGTGTGAGTCCAGGCTAGTCTACACGGCAAGTTCCTGGCTCCTCGCTGTAACCAGCAAAATTAGTCACAGGACGGAAGTGTGTGGTTTGGGGGCTCTTATTCTTATTGTTGTTGTTACTGGATTTTATCGTATTGTATTTTTATTTTTATCCCAAGCTGACTTGGAATTCATTCTATAGCCAGCCCACTGTGGCCAAAAATGTGGGAGCAAGCCCCCTGCCCCAGTCCCCAAAAGCTGACATAACAGGTTGAGCCACTACAGCTGGCTCGGGGATCTCATCTTTGAGGATCTAGTTTGTACTAGGAAAAGCATACCATATATCAGGAAATTCCTATTTGGACAATTTAAGTAACAATCAGACTATTTAGTGAATACTGTCTATGGTTTGTTTCTAGGGACGTTTTTCTCTTTCAAGCATTTGAAGATATTTTAGAGTTATATATTTTCTTTCAAATTTACCAAAGGAATTCAATGTTTTGAAAGTTTCATTCTAGCAATGGTCTGGCAGTATCACAGTGCTTGGTTTTTTTCCTCTGGAAGCGGTTGAAAGAGTCCCGGTTTCCTTTTTGAGGCTGTGGGGGTGGGGCAGGTAGAGTTGGAGAGTGTCTCACACTGTAGCCCAGGCTGGCCTCCTAATCTCACTGACTCTCCACTCTCTTAAATTTGTCAAAGTGCAGGTTCAGTCACGCTGAGCTGTCGTCAGGGCTCTGGTTGGAATCCCCCATTAGTCACCGCAAGATGTTCTTCCTCTACAGCTTTCTGTTTACCACCCAGGAGGAGAAAATACCATGAGCCCATAAGGCAAGATCAGTACGTATGGCTTAGGGCACGCTGTTACATTTAGAAGGACGTGTTGCTTCTGTTCGATAATTCTCTGTTCCCTTTAATGTTGCACACTGTGTTTTCCCGATGAGGAATTAATCCCCCATTATAAGATTGAATTATGTATCGATGCTGATATGCTACAATGCCATGCACTAAGAGTTCAGCTTGCAGCCCCAGAAGCCTTTGTGTGGATTTAATTTGGAGCCAATCGAGGCTTTCACTGAAGTAATGCCTCCCTTTGAGCCATCTCTCAAAATAAATAGCAATAATAAGGCACTTGGCCCATGATGTGCATTATTTCATAAGATCACCAACCTGGGGTCAAGAAGTTGCAGGGCAAGCTTTGTTCCTGTCATATGTTTGTTGTGTAATTTGCGGCAGTCACCTTTCCTGAGTCTTGGCCTGTGTATTTCTATATAATAGAGGTAGTGACTGTTTTAGTTAGGGTTATTATTGCTCTGATGCAACACCATGACCAAAGCAACTTGGGTAGGAAAGGATTTATTCAGCTTACACTTCCACTGTGTAGTCCATCATTGAAGAAAGTCAGGACAGGAACTCAAACAAGACAGGAACCTAGAGGCAGGAAGTAATGCAGAGACCATGGAAGGGTGCTGCTTACGGACTTGATCCCCCATAGCTTGCTTGGCTTATTTTCTTATAGAACCCAGGACTAGCAACCCAGGGAGGGCCCCACCCACACTGAGCTGGAGCCCTCCCCCCATTAATCACTAATACAGGCTTGCCTACAGCCAGATCTTGTGGAGACATTTGTTCAGTCAAGGTTTCTTCTTCTCAAATGACTCTTAACATGTGTCAAGTTAACATAAAAACCAAGCTGGCACAGGAAAAATTGTATCTTTACTGGGTTGTGGAGACCAAAATGTATACATCTTCAAATGTATGAATTTAGGTGGTGGAATAATACAATCATTAATATAATTATTGCATTTCCTCTCCTCCCTATTCTATTTCCCTTCCTTTTTCTTCCCTCCTGTCCCCTCCCCTCCCCACCTCTCCCCTCTTCCTCTTCTTCCTTTCCTTTCCCACAATGGCTCACTTTTGTAGAGCACACAGGCCTTGAACTTGAGTTGAGTACCGGCTGCCTGTAGATAAGAAAATGGTGGATGACCTTCCTTCTACCACATTTTTGCTATTTAAGAAGACACAATGTATTATCATGTATGTGATATTTTTTTGTTATAAAACAAAATGGTCAGGTAGTGGTGGTACATGCCTTTAATCCAAGTACTCGGGAGGCAGAGGCAGGTGGATCCTTGTGAGTTCAAGGCCAGCCTTGTCTACAAAGCGAGTCCAGGACAGCCAAAGCTACACAGAGAAACCCTGTCTCAAAAAGCTAAATAAATAAATGAATAAATAAAACAAAGAATGCTGTCTATAAGTTTTAAGAGATTAAGGTTTATTCTGATTTTACAAGGGCACAAATTATTTTAATATTTTTAAATTTTTATTTCAGAAAAAAAATGTTTATCTACTACACTGCAAAAACCACAGTGGGCCTTGTTATGGGTTGGTCTGGTGCTATGTATTCTGATGCTAATGATTGTTCCCCCAAGATCTTGTTGCTGCCCAAATAAGCAGACACTCACATACCCCAAAATATTTGTAACCTTGCCTCACTGACCAATAAAAAGCTGATACCTGGGCAGGACCGGAAGAAGGTAGGCATGGCAAAGATTTGCCACCCGGGGGAGTGAAGGATCTTGGGAAGGAGAAGGGTGAGACCACAGAGAAAGAGAAGGGAGGAGGCCACCATGAGTTAGGTGGAGTAAGAAGCACATGGCCAGCATGGATGGAGAATTTGGCCCAGATGAAGAGCATTAGCAAGTATTTGGGGATTATGGGTTGGAGGTAGCTCGATAGAAATTATTATAAGCAGATGGCATGGGATGGAGGCTGGGAGTTATGGGAGGATACTTTAGGGGGTGCTATCTGCCTTGCCCCAGGTAAAAGCTCATTCTAAACTACAACTGGTGTCTGTGTTTTTATTGACTGATAGTGGGTTAGAAAATACCGCTGTCATAACAATTAGCCTAATAATAAACATTTATTAGGCTATACTTACAAATCAACTGCAACAGGACCTGACAGTAACAGAACTACCTGCCTATAATTTTAGCCTTGTTGAATATGTCTTCAACGTAAAGGTAATTTTATCTGCCTGTAAATTGTGTTTTAATGTTTTGTAAAGGAAAGAACAATTCAGAAATGGAGGTCAACTTTGCAGGATGAAACCATGGTGATTCAGCTACATATGGTACCTCCTACCAGTAAGCCCCAGCACATGGGAGGCTGAGGCCAGAACACTGTAAGTTTAAGAATAGGCTCGTGTGTATCATGACTATCTGACTGACCAGGACTACACAGAAAGACCTTGTCTCAATAGCAACCCCCCCCACCCAAATTAAAAAACATTAAAAAAAAAAAAAAATAGCCAGTGGAAGATAACAATGATTATCCAACTGACTAGTTCCAAATGCCTGGTATCCTGCCTCTGCAACCAGGAATTGGCCACAGAGAATATTCCACTTTGGTTCAGATTTCACCAAATGGAGAAACAGATCCTCTAAGTGTGTAGGCGTAATGACTAGTGACGGCAAAGAGAGAAGATACCATGAAGTTGTCCGGTCTCATCATCATTGCATGGGTTGTTAGAAGTGGAGTAAAGCTGTCCACAGCTGAGGAGTGTTGCTTTTTTTTTTTTTTTTTTTTTTTTTTAATGTAATGCTTGACTGTCCTCTGCAATGAAGCCTTTAATTATTTACACTGGTTGGTGTATGATAAAGTGAAGGCAAAGTGCTTTGCCATATAAACTTGTCTCTGAGGTTTGCTCAATATACACAGCACCTGCCCAGCTTGTCAGAGTCAGATGTTCAATCTGGTCATGGAGGAAATGCTGGCGTTGAACTTGGCTGACTGTTCCGGGTATCCTAGTGCAAATGCTACAGGATGATATAACCACCAGCGGATAAAATTCAGCGTTGAAAAGACCAATAGAGAACTGCAGTGCTTTCCAAGGTATTTATGAGTTCCACTTTAGCTCCACTTTAGCCTGAGGTTACTGGCAGATGTGGTGTGAGGCCTGAAGGTTCCACCTACCTGAAGCATCCTTGCATCCGGTCAGCTGCCCAGTGTTAGACAGCATCTCTCTGGAACAAGGACATCAGTCAACAACGAATGTGAGCCGCAACCTTGTCACGCTGCTATGTCATTACAGTAAATGCTTTTGCTAAGTAGAATACGGGTTATCTCCTTTCTTCAGCTTTCAGAAATGTAATTAAAACACTTTGGACCAGAATATCCAAAAGAAGATATTCAATAGGCAGCTTGGCATTTAGAGCTCACGAAAGAAGTCAGGCTAAAAATATGCACAGTGGACTGGTGTTATCTCTTATGCTTACTGAACGTATATTAGCTATACGATATGCATTTGGCAAGATGCAAAGCCCAATAACATATTTTTCTTGTAACATGGTTCCCACGTGCAAGCCAACAACTTCATCTGGCATCCAACTAAAGCAACCACCTTCTGTTCCAATACCAAAGGAAGACTGGCTGTGCAGGACTTCTTGATTGACGGTGTATGCATTCAAGATGGCGAACGGTGACTTGTAGGGACTGTTAAAGATGTTAAGGGATAATTTTAACTTGTTCTATTTTTTGCCTTTCATGCCAACATTAAATCCTAACGCCCTCAGAACAAGTCGAGACTATATTTGAGTGCCACTGATATATAGATGGCTGCAGTTATGGTCACGGAAAAGACTGTTTAAGGGAGACTACATTTAGTATTACAAAAAAAAAGATCTGACATGGAGTGCTATGGAACACCAATAAATTAAAAGCAGGCAAGAAAGTCCACAGGGTTCTGAAAGGATTATGAAGGGGCCAAAGAAAGATTATTATTGTTATAACAACTGAAGAATAGAGTTTCCAAAGAGCAGTCAATTTTACACATACACACACACACACACACACACACACACACACACACACACACACACATGCACAAAAGAATCACAGCAACAAACACTGAAAGGTGAGCACTGACTTTGGAAATTTAAAAAACAAAAAACATGATAGCCTTAGCAAAAGCATTTGAGTGTTAAGGTGGTGGGCTGAGTCCATTTCACATGGCTAGTTTCCAAGAGCCAAAGCTATGCTTTGAATTTTAATTTCTGTGCTTAAGAGATCCGTGAAACAAAAATGCCTCTAACCTGTAAGTCCCTTGCCCATAGACAGATACTTGCTGAAACGCTTCGGGCTAATGATTTATGGGAAATGACAAACCACATTCTTTTCATTGCCCTAAACAACTGTGACTCAACTGTACCGGATATGCTTGATCAGGAAGGGGGTACATGGGCAGGAAATATATCAGGATGACTGCTTATCCCTGATTGGATGTAGGAGGAAAGCACAGAGGCAGAAAATCCAGCAGGATGTATGTTTGCCTTGATTGGACCTGACGGGGAATTTGGTAGCAGTATGGGTTTGCCTTTATAAGCCTCTGCAAAATATGACTCATGGCCATTTTCTGAGAACCTAGGAATGGACCTGGCCAGAGTGCATCATCCTGCCAGCACTGCTTGCTTCAAATTCGGCTCAAAATTGTAGTGCTGGGCTTATTCTCACCCAATGGAATTAACATATGAGTGGAGAGATCTTTTGAAAAGTAAGGAAAGTTGGGGGTTAGAGGTGCACACATGACGCCTTGGGCTTAATCTCAGCACTGCAAGAACAAGAGGTGGTGTGACACATCCCTACAACCCTAAATGCAGCTCCACAACAGGTTGGAGTCACACTCATTCCCTCACAGAACACACGCACTGGGGAAGCCGGACAGTGACTTCAAGCTTGCCTATGAAGAAAAGGAAGGAATAAAAAGGCAGATGGGGCAGAGTAAGAGCCAGAACAGGGCATTTTGACATGTCACATTTTAGGGTATGACTAGGTCCAGTTTATAGGCCAAGACAAAAAACCAAAAAGGAAATAATTTGGAATACACAGGCCTGAAGAGACAGAAGTTGAGTTGTGAATGCTAATTCCCATAAATTTCAAGGTCAGAGGAGAAAGACAAGGATGGGAGTAGAAGCAGATATTTTGTACTAAGGGGAGGGAAAGAGTGCTTGTGCAAAGCCCCTTTCTGATAGCTTTTATTTTCTATATAAAAAGAAACCACTGGGCGTAGTGGCACATGCCTGTAATCCCAGCACTCGGGAGGCAGAGCCAGGTGGATCTCTGTGAGTTCAAGGCCAGCCTGGTCTACAGAGTGAGTCTAGGATAGCCAAGGGTACACAGAGAAACCCTGTCTTGAAAAACAAAAAACAAACAAACAAACAAACAAAGGAAACAAAGAAAGAAAAGAAACCACTGGGAGTAGTGGCACATGCTTTTAATCCTAGCATTGGGGGAGGCAGAGGCAGGCAGATCGCTGTGAATTCGAGACCAGCCTGATCTACAAAAGGAGTCCAGGACAGCGAAAACAACACAGAAACCCTGTCTTAGGAGGGAAAAGAGAGACACACACACACACACACACACACAGAGAGAGAGAGAGAGAGAGAGAGAGAGAGAGAGAGAGAGAGAGAGATATTTTCTAAAAGTTAAGGCAGAGGCTTGTGAAAACAAAGTGCTGCCACAGAACAGGCTAAAGTTGAATCCCCATATTTTATAGAGGTGGTAATTCCTGTGCTTTATGTGATTGTGTCCTTTTTTTTTTTTTTTTCCACTGATATAACTCATTGCCAGGTCGAGTAAAAGAGTGTAAAGGGCAGGTGAATGGATAATTCTAGAACTGTAGCTACAGGAGTGTAGAGAAACATTAAAAAGGTGCAGTATATAGAGGTCATGTTAGGAGAGTAACAGAAGTGACTAGCGGCTCTGAACTTAATGATAAGACGTGCCTAAAAGAGAGTTGGCCCTTAAGAAAGACAGAGGACTCAGGGACAGAGGGTGATCATCCAAACAGTCTGTGAAGGCCAGCAGCAGGAGGAAGGGGAGAACTGCAGGCTCAGAGGATAAGATCCAAGTGGAGAAGAAACACATGAAGACCCAGTCAGATGGCTCAGTGACACCAGGATCTCAAGCAAACATACTAATATGACCACTGAAGTAGAATCCAGAGCATTCACAAGGACAGAGCTGCAGCAAATACAACAAGATTTTGCACAAAGAGGAGATAAGGATGGATCCTATGTAACTCGTTTATAGGAAAAGGGAGCTGATACAGTAAGGCTAACCTCAGAAGAAACTAGGGGAGTCAAAGAGATGATAGAAAATCCCTATATATTTGAAGGTCTGGAATGAATTTTAGAGATAGCCAGAGGGGGGAGCCAACCCTTGTCCTTAATCCTGGGCCCAAAATGGCTCTTCTCGGTCTTATCCCAGATGTTTATCTCAGTGGGGTATCAATGGGGTCAAGCCATACAAGACTGTTTTCACCTTGGGCCCAGTCTAAGGCAAGGTCACATTCCTTCCACAAAAATGTGACCAGTTTTTAGCAGAGGTGGGGCAAGACTATTGCTCAGACCCAACCCTCCGTTCTTTCAGAAAATCAGGAATATGAGACCACTTGGAAGACAAGATCAGATACCAATAAGATAGCCCAAAGAAGGATACAGAAACAGATTCCTATGCAGACCAATGAATGTATGCAGTCGACAAGCTCGGAATCAAGGAAAGACCATAGTCCCTAAACACAGATCCCAGTAAAGATCAAGGGAATGGTCCAACAGATAAACTGGCTGAATAAAAACAGGGAGTGAGGTGACAGTTTTCAACCTCTACCCATACCCCCCAAACCCCCAAATTTATGTAATTACTAAAAGAGTAGCCAGAAAACCATTTAAAGAAGGAATAGAAAATATAAAATTATTAGTCTATAATTTATTTCTAAATATTCTCACAATACACCAGCACCTAGTTGTGTGCTGGGGATGGATATCATTCACAAATTATTTACCTAATAGCATTACATTAAAAAAAATGTAAACCCTTGGGCTATAATATCATACATGTCCAAATTCCTCCTATTAAAACTCCCTAAATTAAACGAATCATTTCAAGCAGTACCCTATCAAGGGAGGTGATGAAACTATCACTGAGCCTGTAAGTAAATTATGCAAAGAAGATATTATTGAATTGAACAGTCCTTCAATTTCAATAGGCCAGTATAAAAGCCAAATGGTCAGTAGATTCACTGTAAACTACAGGAATATTGGTCAGCTTTCTCCACAAATCCCAAGAGATTTACCTTATGTAGAAGATATATTCTTAAAGATTTAGGAATTACAACCCCAAACTCTTTGGAACCACAAGATTATGAGATATGCTCTCTAACACACTACTCCATGTGGATCTAGAGAATTGCCACCTTTAGCTAGAATAATAAACAGTACAGATTCAAGAGAATGTTTCAAGCCATAAGAAGAGCCCAGTTGCTGCCCATGTGACACTAAGATGGCCACTGGAAAGCTCCCTAAATCAGCCTACCTACTTTTAAGCTGTGTAGATGATATTTCAATTGCAGGATATAATAAGAACACTGTTTAAAACTATATGGAAATAGTAATTGACGCCCTGGTGGTGTGGCTAGACCATTAATAAAGACAAGGTGAAAGGGCCAGACACCTAGGTGTATTATGGATATATAAAGGTCTGAGATGGTGTATAGCCCAAGATTTTAAATACCCAACCACTCAGGGACAAAATTTAGATGCAACACCTAATTAGTATGTTTGCCCACTGGAGGAAACACGTACCATATTTACAGATTATGAAACCCCTCTATAGGGTGACCAGAAAGGTAGCTAATTTCCAATGGGGACAGGGACAAAGAGAAATTTTTGAGACAGCCTGTAAGCTCATGCAACCCTGCCCAATATTGAACCAAATGACACTCTAATTACGGATATCATATTTCTTGATTAATATGGCAACTGGGGACTCTGCATAAAGTGAAAAGGAATCCACCAACATTTGCCTGTTGGATTCTTTTGGTGGTGCATCCTGTATACCAAAAATAAATACTCTTGTTGAGAAGCACATCTGGATGTTTTATGAAACATGCAGAACCCCATACCCAGTCACTGCTCACCACTCTATGGTCATAAGGGCACCCATCCAAGGATGGATTTGATCTGCTTGAAGGCAGAGTTCTTTACAGGCTTAGCGATGGAAGGAAAGGTATTACAGTGGAAATGGTCCCTATCTGAATTCCTTTATGACCAGGGTATGGTAGCAAAGGGGTCTGTGCCTTCCTGCACTGAGGAAATAGCTCAGTTGCCTATAATCCCCATCCCTAAACTGCTCACATCTTCCCCCAAAGAGACACCTTTTGGAGTATGGGGACCAATGGAATGTCACAACATTTGGCTAACACATGGTTTGCTGATGGCTCATCAACCACTGATGGAACCAAAACTAAATGGGAAGTGGCAGCCTATAGACAGGGGGTCGGGCTGTGGGTAGGAGCTGGAACGGCCGTTCCTGAGGAAGGGACCACCAAATCAACACGACATGCTGAATTAATGGCAGCACTATTGGCTATAAGACAAACATCTAAGGAAGACAAAAGGAAAATCTATGTCTTCTCCTGTTCAGGGTGCATATGCTATGGTATAGCTATATAGTCATCAAAATAGCAGGTCAAGGGGGCATCTCTCCAGATGTGCAGAGCAGGGCATTGCTCTTGCTTTATATATATATATATATATATATATATATATATATATATATATATATATATATATATATATATATATACACTATATATATATATATACACTATATATATATACATACACACACACACACACACACACACACACACACACACACACACACATATATATATGGTCATAGGGTTCTAGGACTCCATCTCTTTATCTTGAGTGAGTGATGTCATTGGGTTCTGGTTATCAGGGGCAGCCTTAGGTGTAGTGAGGTTCCTAACTAAGCTATTTTTACACGTCCAAATGGCATTTTCTGCTATGCTCATTATAGGTAGAGACAAAGCCCATGAGGTCAATCCAACTGGGTTGCTGATACAGAGTAGAAATGAAGACCACGAGAGTGCATAGACACAGAACCGAGACTAAAGTAGGTGATGTGAAATTCAGGAAAGTCTTGAAATCTCTGCCAAGGATATTATGCCTGATGAATGTGGCAATTCATGAAAAGGTGGTAATGAAGGAGGTAAGAAGTGGCACAGGTGGGTTGGAAATGACCTCCTGATCGATGAAAATATTGCTTTGTAAGCAAATAAAATGATGGAGTTGGCATGTCGGAGCTAGAATGCCTGGGATGCCTCTAGGCTATCAGGAAGGTAAAAGTCTCAAGAGGCTGTTTCAAGTAAGTGTGTCATGTACTCCTAGCTCCTTTAGAAAATGGAAAGTGTCAAAGTGATTAATACCCGTCCATTCTTTTCACAAACTCATCAAGAATCTAGTTTTGCCAGGGAAACTCTGCTAAGTACTAGAAATAAAGCAACAAATAAATAGACATTGCCCTGTTTTCATGGAGGTAAGAGTCCATAGTCAGGAAGACCCCAAACAACTATAAAAGATAAAATAGGGCTAATGATTGGGCTCAGAGAGCAAAAGCCATTTGCTGTCAAGCCTGATGACCTGAGTTCAAGCCCTTGGCCCAACTTGATAGAAGAACATTTCCTCTGACCTCCATACATATGCATGCCATCACACACACACACACACACACACACACACACACACACACACACACACACACACACATTAAAGTAATAAATATCTAATTTTAAGACTAAATTAATTAATACTCCACCCCTTTCTTCTCCACATTGGAGGTTGAACCTGGGTCACACACATACAAAGCCACTCTCAATCACTGACATCCCCGGACCATCTTTTTTTATATTTTGAGACTGGGCCTGGGTGCCTCCACTCAGCTGGCTTCAAACTTTTGAGTCTCCTGTGTCAGTTTCTAGAGGTGCTGCCACCATGCCTATCTGAAAAAAGAAAGCAGCAACGAAAGACAGACAGAGAGAGAGAGAGAGAGAGAGAGAGAGTAGGAAGGAAGGAAGGAAAGGAGGAAGGAAGAGCGAGCCTCTGTAGATCAGGTTGTTGGAGGAATATTAAAGGTGAAATCAACCAACCAAAGGAAACACAGATATGCACACAATCCAGCAGGCACCGACACTGATGATGTGGATAAGCTTTCCTGTGGCTCTGAAAAAGTCACCGATAGAGCTGTTTTCTAAGAGAGTAAACACCAGTTTATTGTATCCTTAGAAGTTATTTACATTACAGCAGGGCTCAGCAGGCATTGATATGGAAATCAGCTGAGAATACTTTACCGGCTAAACAACTACAGAGCAGTAGAATGTCATTCTACAACATAATACCCAAGACCCACATGAGAGGTAAATGTAAATGAACGCTATGTGTATTATGCGGGATGGAGAATTGCCTAGATGCATTCAGAAGCATTTATATATTCCTCCCTGCAGGCACATGTCCCAGTGTGTGCAGGTCAGAGGACAAACTTAGACATTAGTCCTGGCTTTTTACCCTGTTTTGCCCAGGCTGGCCAGCGACCTTCCAAGGGATTCAACCTCCATCTCACATCTCACCGTGAGAACAGTGGCTTACAGACACACATGGTCCCATCTGGTATTACTACACAAGTGCTGGAGATTTGAACTCACTTCTTTATGCTTGCACAGTAAGCACTTTATTCACGGAACCATCTTCTCAGCCTCTGGATTGCCACTCTAAAGACCAAATGTTGAGCGACAGATGAATTATGGGTAGATAATATTGTAACAATCATTCATAGTTACATGGGAAGTCCTTATTCCTTTGATATTTTGAAAGTTTCATCCAATAACTATGTTTTCAATTACAATTCAAATTTCTGAAAGAAACATTTGAACTTTTAGATATAGCTTAAGAGTCTTCTTTACTTTGCCCTATCAGCAAAAACAATTACATCCATACATTTATATTAAAAATCCGATTATAGGCTGGTAAAATAGTTGTGTGTATAAAGGTGCTTGCTGCCAAGATTGATCACTCGGTTTTGATTTCCCGAACACACATGGTGGGAGAACTAACTCCTGAAATTATTCTCTGACCTCCACACTCAACCCATGGTGTGCACGCTGCAATTCTCCCCCAAATGAACCCGGAAATGTAATTTTAAAAGTAAGCTGGGTGTGATGGCACATGCCTTTATTTCAGCACTCAGAAAACAGAAGCAGGTGGATCTCTATGAGTTCGAGAGCAGCTTGGTTTACACAGAGAGTCTAGGACAGCCAGGGCTGTATAGTGAGATCTTCCAAACAAACAAAACAATAACAATGTTTAAAAATTATGCCTGGAAGCTAAATTTGAACTAATCTTTTCACACGTAAATATAATAAAGTGATCATGTTTAAAATGGGGGAAACAACTTTTGGTGTCATTTTTCTTATTTTGAGAAAGGGTCTTAGGTAGTTTGGGCTGGTCTAAGACTTGCTATGTGGCTCAGCTTGGTCATTAACTATTGGTCTTCCTGCCTCTACCTCCCAAGTGCTGGGAGTACAGGTGTGCCCCATCATACCAAGCAAAACTTTTAAACATGCGATTCTAACATGCTATAGAAGAAGAAGGAAAACAATAATTAAAAAAAAAATCACACAAGCAAAATTTAAAAAAAGGAAGATCAGAAAGTAATATAAGCCATGTGTGATGTGTACCATACTCTAGCGCACAGTCAAATCCTGTGCCAACAGTCCCGTTAGCCTTCTTAGCACAGTCTCACCCGAGGCTTGAGCCTAAGCCGTTGTGGGCCTGTAAAGCCTCTGGGAGGCTTGCCACCTGAATTTCACTGTGGATAAGGCTCAGTGAACAAACACCAGGCTGAACCAGAGGCCGACCTTCCCTGAGGAAGGATTTGGCCGAGGATATGGTTAGGGATTTCAGCCCTGTGTTTGCTTCCCCAAGAAGCATGTGATCCTGCCCAAGTGCCCACCCCAGCTACCGGCTTCCTGATGCTTAGCAAAGTTTTATTGTTATCATTTCTTCTGTGATGTATATTCCAGAAAGTTTTTATTAAAATTGCATAAAACAGATTTTTTTTTGCCTTATATGAAAAAGAAATTAGGAACATGTTTTTTTCCACAGAAAAATACGTTGTGCAAAATACAAAACATGATTGGCACAGAGTCATTCACCAACTTCCTTCCCAAGTAACTACTGAATGCAAAGCACTTGGAACCAAGCAACACAAAGACACACCATTCTTGATCACAAGAAACAGACTTAGCACTAAAGGAATATATTGGCAGGATCTCAAGCATCCCCAGAATCAACAGGAAAACTGAAGAGCCAGGCTAAACAAAAGAAAGGAGTCCAGGGCAACCTAACAGTTGGAGCCAAAAGAAGGCCACACCCATTATTGGAGAGGATGCTGCTGCTGACCCTGGCATACAGGCATGGAGTGCAGACACTATGTTTGCACCACAAGCTCCTAGGAAGCTATTGAATCATCTTTTCCTGTTTGCATGGTTCAGCTAAGATTCAAGGCCAAAATCTGATTGGCTGAACCTAGATGCCAAGCTCATGCCAGTTTCTGGAGTTTGGGAAAGAAACTCTCTGACCAACATGTCATCCAGAAAACATTCAGTATCCCTAACCCACCAAGACCCAGAGAATGAGGAATTTGCCCTCAAAGTAAGGAAACATGTATCGGCTTAATAGACAATGACTTTCTAATGTCTACTTCAAGCCATAGTTTGGCCACTCAACATAGTCTCTTCTACTCATGCTTTCTGAGAGATGCTATGGTCATCATGGCTGCTCACTGTTGGCATACAACTGATTTACTTGAGATGGGTCTTGCTATGTCATCCAGACATCCAGGACATCCTCCTGCCTCAGTCCCCAAATGTTGGCATTACAGACCTGTGCTACAACATTAAACATTTCTCATCTTCTAAACCCTAAGTATCTTGAGAACAGAAACCAGTACTGTATAAAGGGTAGCTAGAGGGTTCAGGGGTTTGAGTAAGAATGTCCCACATAGACTCATAGATTTGAATGCTTAGGGAATGGCACTGTAAGAAAGGATTAGGGGATGTAGCTTTTTTGGAAGAAGTGTGACACTGAGTGTTGGCCTTGAGCGACCCAAGCCATGCCCAGTGTCTCTCTCTTCCTGTTGCCCGTGGATACAAATGTAGAACCCTCAGAGCCTTCTCCAGCACCACGTCTGCCTGTATGTTGATAAAGAACTAATCTTCTGAAACTCTACACCAGCCCCAGTGAAATGTTTTTCTTTATAAGCCTTGCTATGGTCATGGTGTCTCTTCACAGCAATAGAACATTGACTAAGACAGAAATTGGTACCAGGGAGCAAGGTATTGCTGTGACAGGCCTCATCATGTTGCTTGATGACAGAATGTGGACTTTGGATTAGGAACACAGTTGAATGATTTAAGCAGTGCTTAATGGGCCATATGAGTAGGGGCATAGAAGATAATGGTGCTGAGAACAATATACGTTATGATGGCCCTGCTTAAGAGGTTTCAGTAAAGACTATTGTAAGTGGCTTTCTGTCCTTGTCCAAAACAAAACAAACAAGCAAGCAAGCAAGCAAACAAACAAAAAAAACCTGCATGAGGCTAAATTGAAGGGTTTTGAATTAATGGTGTTGGTAGAGGAGATTTCAAGGCAACTTAATATTGACTCTATTGTATGGTTATTAGTGGTCACCCTTGTAAAGATCTATACTGAAAAGGAACAATCTGAGCAAGGAAAAATAGAAAGTGTATAGTTTGAGGCAAAAATGAGCAACAGAAAGTGTAATGGAGCTAAGTCAACAGTTTAAGGAGACCCAAGGTTTAAAGTAAATCCTGATGCTAAATGAAGTAAAGTGAGTGGTGACCTCAGGGCAAGACCCTACCTGCAAAGCTTCCAACTTGTGAAAGGGAATTTTTAAAAGCTTAGACAGTAAAGGAACCCATTAAAAGCAGAGAACTGATGCAGATGTGATTGAACAGGGGGGCCATGTTCCAGCCCCAGAAAGCAGCAGAACTTGGCTGTAGAGTCAAGCATTCAAGAAAGGGGTTATAGACTCTCTCTCTATGACTAAGAAAAGCCATCAAGGCCAGGTGTGTGTGTGTGTGTGTGTGTGTGTGTGTGTGTGTGTGTGTGTGAGTGAGAGAGAGAGGTGTCCCTGTATGGAGGCCCAGAGAGGCCATTGGGTAAAGGTGTGAAAATAAAACTTGGATTTCATTGGAGATCTCAAGAAACTAGAGATGTCAGAGGCATGGGATACCTGCTGAGGAAAGCTTCTAGCAGATTGTAGAAACAGTCCAAGAAAGAGAAGTATGTTGCAGTCCAAAAAGCTGAAAGGACTTGGAGATCTGAAGAGCCCTGTGACATTAGACATGGAGATACAGAGTTTGGAGTTTTCCCAAACTGGTTTTCGGTCTTGCCTTGGTTCAGTATTTCCTCACTGTGCTATCTCCCCTCCCTTTTGGAATGAGCCATTATATATTAGAAGTATGTGATCTTTTCTATTTTTATTTTACAGAGGTTACAGTTAAGAGATCACCATGGCATCTCTGTGACAAGCTAGAGACATAGGACAGGGTGGGCTTCTGGGAGGATACAAGAGTGACTCTACCTGAGACTCTTAGTATTAGGGTGCACAGAGTCAGAAGAGGACACCCTTGAACTAGACAGGACTCCTAGTGGAAAGAGGGGAACATTAACATACCCATAGAATCTCTAAGCCAAAATTTACCCTGCCTATAAGATGTGTAGAATTAAAGATAGAGCAGAGATTGAAGGAATATTTAACCAATGCCTGACCCAACCTGAGACCCACCCCATGGGAGAAAGCCAACACCTGACACTAGAACTAATACTCTGTTATGCTCGCAGACAGGAGCCTAGCATAGCTGTCCTCTGAGAGGCTACACCCAGCAGCAGACCTGAACAGAGACTGATAGCCAAATATTGGGCAAAGCATGGGGAGTCTTGTGTAAAGTAGGGGAGTGGATGAATAGAAGGACCTGGAGATGACAGGAATACCACAAGAAGACTAACAAAGCCAACTACCCAGGGCCCAGAGGGCCTTGAAGAGACTGAAGCATCAACCAAGAACCATGCACGGACTGGACCTAGGCCCCCTATACAGACAAAGCAGATGGGCAGCTAAGGCTTCAGGTGGGTCTCCTAGTAAGGGGAACGGGGGCTATCTCTGATATGGACTTGATTGCCTGCCTTTTTATCACTACCCACTGTCAGTGTGCCTTGGCAGGCCATTAGGGGAAGAGGAAGTGCTCAGCTCTGATGCAACTTGGTGAGCTGGAGTGGGTGGGTGGGGTGGTGCCCCTTTTCTGAGGAATAGGGGAGGGGAAGAGGGAGGGAGGGTGAGGCCAGGAGGCAAGGAGGGAGGGGGTTACAATTAGGATGTAAAGTGAATAAATAAATCAATTAATTAAATTAAAAAAAATTTTTTTAAAGAGACCGCCATGAATCTCGGAAGAGACTCTGAACTTTGGACTTTTGAACAGTGTTGAGACTAGGATAGACGACGATAAACCGTGAAGACCTCTGAAGTTGTACTGAATCCGCTTTTGCGTTATGACGTGGCTATAAGCCTATGAGAACCAGAGAGTAGGATGTGATGGTTTGAATAAGAACGGCCCCCACAGGCCTATATATTTGAATGCGTAGGGAGTGGTACTATTTGAAAGGATGCAAATGGATCCACAGGTAGCAGAAAGAGAGAGTCACCAGGCCCATCTTGGGCTTCCCACCAGTGACATGTTTCCTCCGATAAGATCATGCCTACTGACCCTTTAGAAGGGTTGCTGTGGTCATGGTGTCTCTTCACAGCAATCGAACAGTGACTAAGACAGATGGCATTGGGAGGAGTGTCATGGCTATCTTTGAACCTCGCTACTTGGTTCATCTATGGGAAAAGCATCATATGTGGTCCCTACTTCACAACACACCACAGGATCGTAAGCCAGCCTTACCAGGCATTAACACATTTGTTTACTTCCATTAACCCGGAATATGAGTTCTTTCATCAGTAGCAAATAAGAATCTATAGCAATTTATGATATTCACCGAGTCTACAATTTGGATGATAGTAGAGGCATGATTGACAAGAAAAGCAAACTCACAATAGATGTCTGTTTAAACACCAATGCTTCCTGCATGATAGAACTCCAATATAGGCAATATGTTGCCAAATGGCCTACTGGTCCCCCACTCACATCACTACACCATTGTTAGTAAGTCTAGGGGTGTTAGCAAGTACAAATAAATGGAACGCTCACTAGACATCATTAGATTACCCTTGGTGAGAGTAACTCTGTTGTGGAGCCAAAGCTTCACCAAAGCTTTACTTTTACCTCTGCTACTAAGAGACTATTTAGCCAGCACTGAGGTGACTGTTTAGGGTGGCTTGAATAGGAATGGCCCCATACACTCATGTGTTTGAATGCTTGGCCAATAGGGATTGGTACAACTAGGTGTGGCCTCAGAGTGGGTGTGGACTTGTTGGAAGAAGTGTGTCACTGTGTGTGTGTGTGGGGGGGATTTCAGGTCTCCTATTCTTAAGCTTTGCCCAGTGTAGCTCAAAGTCTCTTCTGCTGCCTGTAGAGCAAGATATAGAACTCTCAGCTCCTTCTCCAGCACCATGTCTGCCTGCGTGCCACCATGCTTCCCATATGATGATAATGGGCTAACCTCCAAAACTGTAAGGCAGCCCCAGTTAAATGGTTTCCTTCGTAAGAGTTGCAATTGGTCATGGTGTCTTTTCACCACAATGAAACCCTAACTAAGATCCTGGGAAAGGAGAGCATCTGTTGTTTTTGGAGTAAGCCATCATTCTCACCTTCTTCAGTAAAAATTTCTTAAAGATTTCATTTGCAGTACAAATGACATAATTTGAGCCCATTTCAGTAGATCCACCATCTTTAAAGTTCTTTCTCAAACCTTGTTTCCAATGATTCCCTGACCAAGCAAAATTAGAAGAATGAGTATAGATGGTTAATTCATTTCATGGTCCATAGAGGTTGTATGAGGTCAGCAGTGCCATAAGACTATTGATATGAGCACTTAAGTGACCTGTTCAGCAAAGTTCCTTATCTCCGTATCACTTAATTCCACAGTGCTGCTGGACACCTTTTGGCTTGACATATCAGATATACCTTTTCTTGCAATAGGTAACTAAGGTTCCATGGTTGCCTAGTTTCCTAATGGTGTGACTTTCTGCATCTTTCAAGCCAATTAGTAAGAAACCATTTCTCAAAAAGGACACAGTAATACTAACTTGGCAAGTAGCACATGGCTTTATTCCAAATCCTATGGGGCCTCTGTTATGATGGCTATTGTGATTTTCCTCACAAGATCGTTGTAGTTTCTCTCTGTTTGTATTAGTCAGGGTTCTCTAGAAAAATAGGCTGATAGACTATATACACACACACACACACACACACACACACACACACACACACACATATGCAGGATTTGTATATATAGGATTTATATATACAGGAAATACATATATAGGATATATATATGTATACACACACATACATATATGATTTATTAACATGGCTCATAGTCTGTGGTCCAACTATTCCAACAATGGCTGTCTCCCAATGAAACAACCAAGAATCCAATAGGTGCTCACTCCACAAGGCTAGATGTCTCAGCTGGTCTTCAGTATATATCAGAATTCTGGAGAAGTAGGCTCTAAGACCAGAGAAGGAATGAACTCACCAGAGAGAGTAAGAGCAAGCAAGCAACAAGCAAGAGCTTCCTTTTCCCATATCCCTGATCTAGGCTGACACCAGAAGCTATGACTCGGATTTAGGGAGGGTCTCCCCACCTCAAAAAATCCAGTCAAGAAAAATCCCCCACAGGTGGTGAGGCTTCTGGTAATTCCAGGTACAGTCAAGCTGACCAGCAAAGACAGCCACCACATGTTCTCATTGCTAGTTCAGCTATAGAAATTTGCCTTGTTCTGAGTGTAATGACTTTGTCCACCTTTCAAGGTCCATGGCAGATGCTTTACAAGCCATTCCAAACAGCTCACTGAAATGTACCCTGAGTTGCCTCCCAAATCTAGAGCCTCGCCAGCCATTATGCCTCCCCCTAAGCCCTCCCCCCAACCCCCCACCCCCCGCCAGAGACAGAGTGCAGAACCTGTAGTATTTTTATGTTGTTTTAGAGTGGTGCGGCAGCTTGTATTCTCCCCAGTAGCTATGAAAAGATGTTCCACCTTACACAGTCTTGTAAAATTACGAATAGGTTCCCCTGCCATCGAGAAGAGTGGCTGATGGGCCTCTTTCCCTCTGATTCTGAATTATGGGAGAAATGAAACCACGTGACCTGTGAGACTGGTCACAAAAGGCAATATAGTTTCTACCTTGGGGACATTCATTATAGAAGCTTGACACCAAGCTTAATAAAACCTAGGCTATGAAAGATATCCAGTACAGGCATTCTGGATAAAGTCAATCTTCAAACTCTAAATTGACTGACAGACAGGAGACAATCTTTGTGATGACCTTGAGTTAAGCAATATGTAAAAAAAAAAAAAAAAAAAAAAAAAAAACCACCTACAAAAGTAGAAGCCATCCCTCGAAAATTAAAAACAGAAACAGTACTATTGAAAATTAGAGTGTCTTTTTGAATAAGAAATGGGAAAGCAAGATGCACACTAGTGCGGCCACTGGTGAGTTGCCAATACTACTGTAAAAAAAAAAAAAAAAAAAGTCATTCCGCTCACTGGCTCACAAAGCAAACAGACACAGACAGACAGATAGGCATGGACAAAGAGGAAGGGGATCTGCAGGCATGTGGGGAAAGCAAAAAAGGATAGTATGTGTTGAGTACAGTCAGAATAGACTCTATAAACATATAGGTCCACTGCTGTGTATGTTAATAAAAACTAAAATATAACGTAAAATTCAAGACTGCCTAGTATATTGACGGAGGCTAGGGGGACCGGTTTGGGAGAACTTGTGCGCTCTGGTCTCCTTATTAGTTTTATGCTGTTCAACACTAGCATGAAAGCATCACCAGCCTAGCATCCACCGTTAGCCAGAACTGTGCTCACTTCACTAACTCCCCTGCTTCGGGCACTAGGGACCTCTGGGCCAGTTAGCTTTGCAGTCTGTGGGCGAGGCAGTTTCTCTCATCCTTCCAATGCACCCCAGGCAGCAGTACCCCCGAACTGATGATGTGGGTAAGGTGTCTCACAAGTGTGTAGGGACTGTGGGAAGCCACCACAGCACTGAAGGCTGAGCCAGAGGACTGTCTTGGAAAACAATCTAAGGACACCTTGCTGGAGGTGTGGACGTCAAGTATTCGCAGGGACTTAAAAATCCTTGGAGTATACCGATCTGAGTGGTAGATTGAGAGCTCTATAGGTTTGGTGTCTTCGTGCTCCGCCCCCCCCCCGCCCCCGCGCCCTACCTGACCCCAGATTCAAAGCTATGAAGCTTTGAGTTATTCTGTCAAGGAGATCAGCTCCTGGGCCCCAAGGGTGGAGTCACTTCCTCTAAGCTGTGCCTGCCAGAGCCAAACCTCCCCCTTAAAAACTTCTGGGCCTCTTGCTCCCAGGACTGTCTCTCAGGCTGTGACAAGTTGGATTTACACTCCCTAACTTAGGATTGTTTCTCCCACTCACTGTAGCTCAGTTCTAAGCGTAAGGTTCACTTACAGGATTAACCCTCGGTGTAGCCAAGCTATAAACAGGAGGCTCACGTGGTGGACAGCATGTAGCCTCCTTACTCCAGGTCATACAGAGTAAGGCAGTGGGATTGTTCTTGACTCACCTTGCCAAAGAAACGATTGCTTTACTGAGGCTTGTGAGGGCTGCCGGGCGAGGGGGTGGGGGTGGGGGGGAGGCGTCCTGAGCATAGTAGCATCGCCGGTCTGTGATCGTTAGGGCTTACCTTCGGGACCGGGATCCACTGCTTGATTCTGAGGTTAGGGCAGGAAAACAACCCACAGACGAGGAAACGAGGTAAGGGAGGCTATTCAGGTGCCTGTGCCCACGCATGCTGGGGAGATCCAGGCCCTTCCCAGGGCCTGAATTCTGTTGAGGGGCTTGGGACAGAAGCGAGATTCGCAGATACTCCTACTGCCTCGCCTAGCCTCTCAAGGCAGTTCGTTCACATCTGCCATTTGTTTCCAGATGAGTCTTTGTTCTGAGCTCCTGGATCTCATTCCTGGGAAACACCTGGACGCGGGCTATGGAATCGTCTCACGTCTGGATTTCCCAGAGATTCTAGCCTTCACTTGGAAATGTTTGTCGTGGATGGGCCTCATGTGACAGCAGCATAGTCCCAGCCACTCAAGATGAAGCACGAGGCTTGATGACAGTTCAAGCCCAGCTTTTGCCATATACTGAGTTCCGAACCAGCTGGAGCCACTTGGCAAGACCCTGTCTCAAAAAACAAAAAACAAAAACAAAACAAAACAAACAAAAAAACATAACAAAAAAACAGAAAAGGAAGACAAGAGCGGTGGGCTCTACAGTTCACTGTAGATCTCTTGCCTAGCAGGTGCAAGACTAGTTGTAATCCCCAGTATGGGGTGGGGGTGGGGCAGAAAATTGGCCATGCTTTTACTGTTTGCACGTGATCTCTTTTATGATCTGCCTACCCCTGTCCTCTCTCTCCTGCTCTTGCCAGAGTTAACACATTGTGCGTCTCATCTCTCATGAGAACCGATTATCACTTAGTTAAATTCAACCAGTTGTCTGGAAACCTTGGGATAAAGAAAGCTTAATACAAATCCCAACATTCCCCAAACTTGTAATCCCAGAATTCATGAGCTGAGACACAGGGATCATGAGTTCAAGGTCATCCTAACTTTACTGAGGTCCCCTATGTTAACTGAATGAAAAGTGAGGACTTGACTAGTCGTCAGTGTGGTCGAAGAAGAAGGTTTTGTGGTAGATTTAAGGGAGAGACCAGTCAGAAGCATCTGAAAGGATCCAGGCTGAACATGGCCAACAGAGGGAGCAAGAGAGGAAGAAAGGAGAGAGGGGAACAAAAGAGGCAAGAGAGGAGCTGTAGACCAAGAGGCCATAAGTGAGCCAGGAGACCAAGAACACCTGTGGCTGAAAAATGGCACGATTATATAGGCAAGAGAGGCTGAGAAGGGAAGCCCCGCCCACGGGAGAGAGAGGGGACAGGGCAAGAAGTGCTGGGAGGAGCCACTGGTAGTGAGTAAGACTTGTCCCAGGTGTCTTTGGGACCCGACATTGACACAGGAGAAAAATTAACCGTAATTTTGCAAATTTTCTGGCTTTTTCTTACTACTGTTCTAGCTCTCCCCCACCAAAGTTTGTAATTGAATAGAAGACAGAAAAGGAGTCTCTCACCTGTGGTAGGGGTGATGTTTTGGAAGAATGTGTGTGTGTGTCCATGTGCACAGGCACAGGCATAACTGTGTATTTGTATGCATGTATAAAATGACTCATTATGATAATAATAATAATAATAATAATAATAATAATAATAATAATACTGTGTGAAATCAAAGGTTTTACACTCCCTCTTTTCCAGCAAGCAGCCTGGACTAGGCAGTAGGCTAGGTTCCACAGCAGCATTGCGTACCTTCCTTAACTTAGATGCAATCACACTTATGGCTTAGGCTCAGTTTCCTGTCCTCCAAGGGGTAGGCTTGGGAGGAACAAGAGAGCAATGGAGAAACACTAACCAGGTCAAAAAAAAAAAAAAAAAAATCACTAAGAGAGGCAGTGATGATGGGAAGATAGCTTTCATATAGAAATTATCTTCTCTTCTCCGCTAAGCATAACTGTGGGGGTAATATCAAGGTGCACGCCGCATTTAAACTTGACTCTTTGGGAGAAGCGCCTATAATGAGTTCATGTTACTGGCCGTGAAAAGATCAATAGAAAAGTCCATCCTTCCCCCCCCCCCCCAGGTGATAAAGCATATAACAGTGATCCATAGTGGAGAGGTAAGTCTAAACCATGCAATAGGAGTATAAAAGAGTATTGATGTTAGCTTTATGGTAAAACCACAGAGGCAGACAACGTACAGTCCTTGCCCTGAAAAGAGCTGAGAGTCTATCAGAGTGATAGACACTCAACCAGACCATTGGAAGCCAGTGTGGGAATGCCACGAGAGAAGGACAGCGCATCCGACGGACACCCATGGAAGGGACTCTAATCACAAGTGAGGGTCGGGGGTGGGTGGTGGGTGGTGGGTGGGGGTGTGTGTGCCAGGTAGGGGGTGGGGAGAAGAGTCACGGGAGGATTTGAGGGCATGACAACCTGAGCTGCCTTCTGAAGGATGAGGAGGAGTAAAGCCTCTATCTTGCGAGCATGTGTTATAATCAAGAGCAATAAATCACTCAGACAGCAGTTACGTTGCATTTTTATTGAGAATAGTTCCAGTGGCACCCTTTATTTCACCTATCATAACACTTATCATGCTGTATTGTAATTACCTGTGCTCCTGTCTATCTCTCCACCAACCTCCAAGCTCTGTGTTGACAGGGAAAGTCTCAGTCTTACCTGGATTCTCAGCATCTAGTCTAGGGCCTGGCGTGGGTTGATCAATAAATTGCTTGCGGGAAGAAAGGGCATCGTGAAAACGTTCCTCATATGGGCATTAGAAATAACTTAACTGTTGGCAAACCAAGAGCAGCACTTACTTAAAACATGGCTAAACTGTAGAAGCAGCTTACGTGTTACCTTATTTTTAGTCAATACTTATGACAGTAAAGTCATAAAACTTGGACTGCGTCTTTGATCTGCTGTTAAAAAAAAAAAAAGAAAAAAAGAAAAAAAAAATCCAGGCACTCCAGCACTTGGGGAAGCAGAGGCAGGTGGATCTCTGTGAGTTTGAGTCCAGGCTGGTCTACAAAGTAAGTCCAGGACAGCCAAGGCTACACCGAGAAATCCTGTCTCAAAAAACAAAAACCAAAACAAACAAACTAACAAACAAAAAGATGCAGGCACCTGATCATTGCTTACTGTATAGAAATGCATGGGGGGAAAAAAGACTAGGCACAACAATTCTTTATACTTTTTACACAAAAAGGAGGATTGCTTTCCAAACTCTTTACTTTCCCTCCTAAATTTATTTATTTTAATTTTTTTATTAATTTATTCAGATTACAACTCAATTGTTATCCCATCACTTGTATCCTCCCATTCCTCCCTCCCTACCGCTTTCATCCTATTTCCCTCCCCTAGGTCTAAGACCAAGAGGGACCTTCTCTCCCACTATATGGTCATAGGCTATCAAGTCTCATCTGGGTAGCCTGCTTATTCTTTCTTTGAGTGCCATCAGGCCTCCCCACCAAGGGGAGGTGGTCAAATATGGGGCACCAGAGTTCATGTCAGAGTCAGTCCCCGCTCTCCACATAACTGTGGAGAATGTCCTGTCCATTGGCTAGATCAGAGTAGGGGTTCGCTGTTTACTACTTGTATTGTCCTTGGTTAGTGCAATAGTTTGAGCTGACCCCTCCTGGGCCCTGATCCACCCCCCATGTTGTTCTTCTTGTAGGTTTCTAGGACCCTCTGGATCCTTCTCTTTTCCCATCTCCTATATTTCTCTTACCTAGAGTCTCAGTAGGATGTCCTTAAATCTATCCCAATCTCCTGGTAAGTGAAGACTTTCATGGGACATGCCTTTTGGGCTAGTGCCCAATTATAAGCGAGTATATACCATGTGAGTCTTTCTACTTCTGGGTTAACTCACTCATTATGATCACTTCTAATTCCATCCATTTGTCCACAAATTTCTGGATTTCCTTGTTTTTATCCTCCTAAATTTAATAATAAGGATTCCATGTTTTATAAGGAGGGGGCAGGGGACACGTCTATATAAATGTTTGTATCCCGTGCTATAGCCTCACAGGAACCTGTGTTGAAAGGAGAAGTCACCTCTTTGCTTTCCCTGGAGAAGCAGTAACCGTGAGCCTGAGGCTTAGTGATCTATGATGCATGGAAACTTGCCGTGGTCCTGTGAAGACCATCCTGCTCCATAAAGGGCACCGGTGTTCGCAGTAAATTAAATCCTAAATCGACAACAATGATTCTCACGTAGTGGGGTGCATCAGCATTATTTACAAGGTTCCCACAGATCGGGGACTCCACCCCAGGGTTTCTGATTCATAGGTCTGGACTGAGGCCATGCATTTCATGTCTAAGTCCCCAGGCCCGTTTGTGTTGTCCTTTGGGGACCCTCCATGGAAACAACTGGGCTACACAACGTCTTACCTCCTACTAAACCTTCACTACCATCCCACTTCTCGTGCCTTTCCCCTCTTCACATTAGAAATCCCCACATTTGGCCAGGTGCAGTGGCGCACACCTTTAATCTCAGAACTCGGGAGGCAGAGGCAGGTGGATCTCTGTGAGTTCGAGGCCAGCTTGGTCTACAAACCTAGCTCAGGAAAGCCAAGGCTACACAGAGAAACCCTGTCTTGGGGAAAAAAAGAAAAAGAAGTTCCCACATTTGTTTTTATGAACTTTTGTATTTGAGAGTCACTTCAAAATGTGGAAGAGTGACTGCGGATCACTGCAATAAACATTCATTTTTATTGTTCTTCTTTTTGAGGCTAAAAAATATATATTTTTAAAATTGTGTGTCTGTATATATACCTGAGTGTAGGTGCCTATAGAGCTCAGAAGAGGGCATCAGTTCCACTGGAGCCATATGACATGGGGATGTGGAACCAAGCTGTGGTCCTCTACAAGAGGGCCAAATGCTAGTAACTGCTGAGTCCTCTCCCTCAAGGCCTTTCTTGCATTTCTTTTGGGGGAAATGGCTGAAGTGGAAAGTCAGAGATATTAGACTGTACTGACAGTAACACCACAACTTGGCTTTTCCTTTCCTGGCAATCTGATCGATGAATTATCCTGACAATTGCACTGTGGTGACATAAGCCATGCTGGGCTGACAGGATACCTCACTGGGTAAAGAAAGAAGACTGACCCTAGGCCCCATAACTTCAGTTGAGAGAACATCGGGGAAGAGAGAACCAACTCCCGTAAGTGGTCCTCTGGCTTCCATACTTGCAGTGGCATGCATGTGACCACCCATCTCCCCAAGCAGACAAATGAGTCTAAGTTAGAGAAATATTACTTTAAACCCATTGTTGAAGTAGGTTTGGTGGCACAGGGCTGTGATCCCAGGACTCCGGAGGCTGAGCCAGGAAGATTAGAAATTTAAGGTCTGCCTAGGTTATATATGGATATCCTGTGTCAAATTCAAATTTAAAAAAGTACTTGAGAGGCAGTAGACAATGCTTCTCTTTCTTCTTTTCTTCCTTTGGAACGACATCTCACTTTTAACCTAGGCCAACTTGCAATTCTAGGTCCTTCCCAAATCTCAAGTGTTGGGATTGCATGTAGGTACCACCAACCTTGGCTATAGACAGAATTACTGTTTTATACTTAAAACGCAGATCCTGAAGTGACAGTGCCTGCATCTGAATCGGTTGTCTGCCATTAATAGCTGCTCGGAGTTTGTGTATGTTAATTAATTTTGCCTATGGCTCAGTTTCCGTGTCTGTAAAGTTGGGAACACATTATTTCATAGTGTATTAGTTACTTTTCTGTTGCCATGACAAAAATACCATTACCAAAAGGAGCTTGTAGAATAAAGAGTTGAACTTTGACTTATAGTTGCAAACACAGAGTACAGACTAGCAAGGCCAGCATGACAACAGGCAGGCTTGGCTGCTGGAGCACAAGGCTGAGAGCTCCCACCTCTGCCCACCAGAGAAAGCAGAGAAAGCAAACTGGAAGTGGCAGGGGGGGAGGGGCAGGGGAGGGGCAAGGGAGGGGTGGGGGAGGGGCAGGGGAGGGGTAGGGGAGGGGTGGGGGAGGGGCAGGGTCTGGGGGTGTTGCTATATACTCTCAAAGCCCACCCAGTGACATACATCCTCCAGCAGGATTTCACAATCCTAAATGTTCCAGAACCTCTTCAAACAGCGACAGCACTGAGGGTCAGGTGTTCAAAAATGGGAGCCTGTGAGGGACATTTCTTATTCAAAACACCATTCATATTGTGTAAGGAATTATATAATTACTGAGTGTAAAATGCTTAGAAATGTATCTAGGCCATTGTGCATATTCTATTTAAGCATTAGCTGCTTTTTATTATCATGGTTGTTGCTATCATCGTTATTATTATTGGTGGTGGTTGTGGCAGTGGTGTTGATGGTGGGTATTACATACAGTACTGGGATTCAAACCCAGGGACATGAGCTTGCTAAAGAAGCACTCATTCACAAATCTATAACCCAGCCTAGCTCTTATTATCATTTTATTTTCAGTCTGTTTAACCCATCTGTTGAGCGTGTCTTATGTAGTAGCCATGACATGAACTACAATGATTGCTTTTGTACTGGCCACACCTGTGATTCCTTTTTCTGTCATAATTCCCTAAAAAAGCTATTTTGCAAATGACTATATGCAAATAGTAGGCCAATTATTCTCACAATATTTATGTTGTGTTAAGTATATATCTAGAGATGGCTTAAAGTGTATAGGAGAGTTACATAGTGTGTGTGTGTGTGTGTGTGTGTGTGTGTGTGTGTGTGTGTGTGTGTGTGTGTAGGTGTGTATGGTACAGTTCAGAAATGAATCCCCCACAGATGCTGAGAGATGACTATATTTTAATATGTGAAGTTACAAGAAATATTCATGTTCTCAAACTAAAACAGAAGAGGAAACCAAAACAGGCACTGTGGTTTACTGGTCTCAGCAATCTGAGGACTTGGCATTTTATGCCTCTGCCAAGATCTTCCTAAACCCATATCTAAGTAAGACTCCAGAGTTTTCACTTACCTGCTAAGAATGTTGGTTTACTTTAGGCCGAGTTGTGGCTAGAAAGCCTTTTTCAAATACATAAAACCATTTATACTATTGAAATCTTTCCAATGGAAAAATTAACATACTAATTAATCTTTGCTAATGAAGTTCCTAGGACACATCAAAGAAGAAAATGTAGAGCCCTTTTAGAGTTACCCCTAAACTAGGATGTCCAAGACCAAATCTCTAGATCAAATCTCTTTGAAAAACAAGCCTAAGGAAGAAAAACTACAAAACATTTCTAAAAAATAATCTACCATGAGTTACACTGAACACAACAAATAGTAACATTTATCACTAAAATCTTTTCATGACAGAGAAGTTTATTAAAGAATATCATATAAAATATAGTCCTATTAAAGCTGTCTAAAATGCAAATTTTATTTTAAAATTAAGAAAAAAACAGAATTCAAAAGTACCCACACTAAAATCATACATAATCATTGTTAAAGGGCGAACCAGTGTAGTGAGGTGGACAATAGCTACAGTGATTACAAAAGATGCAATCGCTATCAAGAAAAGTATGAACAGGGAATAGTGTGGTCAAGTGTTTGTCTGCCTGAACTTTCCAGTTTGGGTAGTAGAAAGGTTGTCAATCCTATCAGGTGAGAGTCTAAAACCAAGATGTTGAGCCAAACTTGAAGCAAGCTTAAATTAAGTACTGGCCAGGATGATGGACTCTGGCTAGGTCCATCCCGGGGGTGTCCAGAAAAATAGCCAAGAGCTATATTGGCCAGGTGCTTATAAAGGCAAACCCATCATGCCTTCATCCAATCAGGGACAAACATACATCCTGACATATTCCCTGACTAGGAACTCCCACCTACATCTGATCAAGTATATCCAGGGCAGTTCAGTTAACCAGACTTGTTTAGGGGAGTGAAAACACATGGCTGTTATCTCACATGGATGACAGCCTCCAGCATCCCAGAAAGTGTCTGTCCTCGGGCAAGGGGCTTACGGGCTAGAGGCGCTTTTGTTTTACGGATCACTTTTAGGTATAATAATTAAAACTTAAAACATGACTTTGGCTCTCATAAGGTCCCATCTCGGAGACTCTTTGGTCCTAGGGAAATGTGAATGGTGCGCCACTTTTTAAAAAGACAGTAATGGCATGACAGAGTAGAAGGTAAAGGCCCAGACTAGAATTCTATTACTTAGGAATATTAAGAACTGGAGAGAAGAATATCTGAGGAGATAGGACTGAACATTCGAGAACTGATGATTACAAATTCAAATATGGTTAAGAATAAAAGTGAAAATCTTAAGAATAATATTTTTTATGATTCAAGAGTCATAGCTACTAAAAATAAGGTCTATAAAATAAAAAGGCGGGCCTATAATGCCAGGAGATGAGAGACTGAACTGGGAGATGAGTTTCAGGCCAGCTTGGGCTATATAACAGAGACTTTTGTCTCCGAAAACAATCAGAAAACAGATACCAAGAATGATGGCTAAAATGAAATGTATCCATGCACATCCTACTGCGAGAACAGACAAGGAAGACAGAAGGTTCAAAGTTACCATGACAAGGAGACAGACTGGCTACAACACATAGATTTACAAGGCAAAGCAAAGCCCCTCCCAACTCCCACCCTGGGCAAACTTATTCCCATGATTATTGCTAAAATTGGTAGGTTGACCGCAGCCCAGGCACACCCCAACAAGCCTGATTCTGATGGACAGGAGGGCTCTGCACCACCTGATGGCCACCTTCACTGGCATCACCCTGAGACTCTGCATAAGAAAGGGAAGCCTCTGTGGGGACTTCCTATTGGGACTCTAGGTGAGAGAAATATAAGAGTATGGGGAAATAGAAGGATCCAGAGGATCCTAGAAACCTACAAGAAGAACATTATGATGGGCGGATCTGGACCCGGGGGGGGGGGGTCTGCTCAAACTACTGCACCAACCAAGGACAATTCATGCAGTAAACATTGAACCCCTACTCTGATCTAGCCAATGGACAGGACATTCTCCATACTTGTGTGGAGAGTGGGGACTGACTCTGACATGAACTCTGGTGCCTTATATTTGACCACCTCCCGTTGGTGGGAAGGCCTGGTGGCACTCAGAGAAAGAATAAGCAGGCTACCAAGATGAGACTTGATAGCCTATGACCATATAGTGGGGGAGGAGGGGAATAGGGTGAAAGCAGGAGGGAGGGAGGAATGGGAGGATACAAGTGATGGGATAACAAGTGAGATGCAATCTGAGTAAATTAATAATAAAGTAAAAAAAAAAAAAAAAGAAAAGAAAAGAATTCTTCATTTGCTTTTACTGCTAATAGTAGCCAAATGTAAAAAGGAAGGAAAACATCACCACAGATTAGCCTGGGGGGATCTGCCAGTAGTAAGTTATAGCTTTGTGACTGATGACAGGAGACTGACTGACTGACGGAATTAAAGAATGAATAAATGAAATGTAGAGTCAGAATTGAGCCTTTAAAAAATATCAGACCAAATTCTAGAAGTGCTACAGTTAAAGAGAGAGAGAGAGAGAGAGAGAGAGAGGTGGGGTGTGGGAAACAAATAACTGGATAAAAGAACCATTTAAGAAAGGCCAACTTGTAGAGACCTGGGCTTGAGGAAAGAAAAAAATTACCTGGTGAATTGCTAAGTGCAAGGCTGCCCACATAGAGGTTTGGTATTCACATTAATTTGTATGCTTTAGGAGATTTCTTGCCAAATGCTTCTGTCTCAATAGTGCCCTAGGACATCTGCAGAGGCAAAGCAAAGTTTCCTTAGAAAAATGGCTTTCTCAGGCTTGACCACACAAAAAATATAAATGCACTGGCATGTGTGTGTATGTGTGTTTTATCAATACCCATTAATAGTCCTTCTTATGGGGCTTTGTAATTCAAGCTGCTCGATATATCATTAGTAATAAAACTGAATTCCTTTCAGAATCAATAATTGCCAGCCTGCTTGTTCAGGTATACATGGCTGAAATTTCTGTTCTATGTCTTAAAAGGCATTATATGATGTTCAATGGACTCCTTTACTGTGGTAATCCATGTTTGACATTCTAAAGGTTAAAATCACTTAGTCTAGAGTCAGATTTTAATAAAATTATAAACTCCCTGGATCTTTAATTACATATTTACCAAGCTACTCAGAATCAATGCTTCCAGAAGGCTTCTTTTGTTCAGAAATAAAAACCTTCTTTTTAGTGTTTCCTCAACCACTATTGGTCTCTAATAAAAGTGATCATAATTGTTGGAATTTTCTAAAAAAAGAAAAAAATCTAGCTCTTTTCTTAATACTTGCACAGTGAGCACTGTGCAATGAATAACTTAGTATAAGTGATCAAAGAAAGAGGAGAGGGACAGAATTACAGGTTTAGGTGGTGGAAGGAGAAAGCGTAAGCCTTAAACGTAAAGCCCTGAATGTTAGATGTCACACTGCTTGAAGCTAAGCACACACAAGTGCATGTGTGTGTGTGTGTGTTACACGTGTGTGCATGAAAGCACATGCACACAGCAATCAGAGTATATCACATGTCTCTCCTTATGCCACTTGTATTCCCTTGCAACAAGTTCCCGCTGAACCCGAATCTTGCTGGCTCAGCTTAGGTGGCTGCCCAGCAAATTCCCTGGATCCATCTATCTTTAGCCCCCCAAGACTGGGATTACAAACACTCGTGCCATGTCCAGCTTCTTATCTGGCTCCTGTGGATTTGAACTCGGGTACTTGTGCTTGCAGATCAAGAGTTCTAACCCACTGCGTCCTCTCCTGAGCCTGAGTCAAGATCTTCAAATGCAGACATGGGGACTTCTCTAAGGGGTTAAGCCCTGGCACCTGATCAGGCTTTGATCCTTAGATACCATCTTGCTCCTTCCATCTCAGTGTTGCCTCTGTCCCAGGTCCTAAGTACAAAAGGACTCTTCTTTTTTGCTACTGACACTTTAACCCAATTTAGTCCAGACGAGGATACCCAGCTACAAAGTTTGCTGATTCTTCCGGAAAGCGTTCCTGGAGTACCTACTGGGTGTCTGCCGAATGCTGAGCTAGGAGCAGCAGTAGACACAGGAGGACTTAGAGCAGGCCTTCACGAGGTCTGCCATGTTTGACTTGAAACAGAAGATCTAGGACTCGGGTTGTAACAACTGCCAAACAGTCTCATTAACTCGGCTACATTTAAGAAACTGAGCCGGGCGTGGTGGCGCAGGCCGTTAATCCCAGCACTCGGGAGGCAGAGGCAGGGGAATCGCCGCCAGCCTAGTCTACAGAATGAGTCCAGGACAGCCAAGGCCACACAGAGAAACACTGTCTCGGAAAACAAATAAAATAAAATAAAATAAAATAAAATAAAATAAAATAAAATAAAATAAAATAAAAACTGACATTTAAAACTATGGTTTAGGACTTGGGAAGCTAAACCGGATTTAAAAAAAAAAAAAAGGACTAAATTGTTTCCTGGTCAAAGGATTTTTGTTTGCTTGTTTGGCTTTTGTTTTAATTTAGGAAGATGAATAAAAATTCAAAGCTGCTTAAATCGAGTCCAGACTTGTCCATGAGAAGCCATCATTTCTTGGGACCGAACAGCTACCAAGTTGTCAGGTACTTTGGAAGCTGCATTAAGTCTTTCACTAAGCTCCTGTCTTAGGTCAGGAAACGGGTAGGAATGGAAGAGCGTGGTAAAGTCTCCGCTTTCGAATATCATTGTACTGGATTAGGATTTCAACACATGAACTGACAGAGGCAAAGCTGACTCTGTGCACTGCACGGTCCCCCCCTCCCCCGAAAGCCGTCATCTTGTTTCCCAGTCTTCCAATTCTGAGAATTCACAAACATGTCCTATTCACTTCCGGCTCATTTTTTTTTTCTTCCTGTTGGGCCAAACAGTATCTTGGGGAGTACATCCTGCTCTGCTATGCATTAGCTGTCCAGGCAAGTTGGTGAGGGGAGCCATGGAAAGATTCAGTTGGCAAATGACTTTTTTTTTTTTTTTTTTTTTGCCTTCCTTTGGGCTTCAATGTAATGATAGAAATGTGGCTTTATCTGCACTGCCATTTACTGTCTGCTTTACAGGACACTGGATACAGTGATGTGACATTCTCTGTTACAGTAAGGATGCTGGAAGTGGCATTAGCGGACGTTCTATCTAAATTCAAGATGCTCCAGGTTATCGTATATGGCGAATGGTCAATATCTGAACAGTTGCCGGTAGAATGATAGCACCTGTTAAATGTAATTTTAGACGTCACAGTAGCTGCATTCCAAAGCTATATGGGAATAAAAACAAAATTATAAACAGGTGAAGTCACTTTCAAATATATTTCACTCAACTCAAAGCATGGTTTTAACACACCATTAACATTACGAAACTGTAGAAGAATTTTAATTCAGAACATGGCTGCTGTGGCAAAAAGAGCACATCCAAAGACCTTCTAGGTCTATGTGGTTCAGCTGGAATACAGACACTCCTTTAATCCCAGGAGACAGAGGCAAACAGATCTCTGAATTCTAGTTAGCGCTGTTCAGTCAGTTTGGTTGGGTTAGTAAGTTGAGAGGCAGTGCAGTGCAGTTGAATTTGTGGCAGGTCAGTCTGTGGGATTCAGAGGCAATTTTACCAGGACAGTTTTACAGAGATGCTTTGAACAGAGAACAAGCTACACACGGGTAAAGAGGGAACAAGCCAGAGAGTGAGAAGGAGCCAGTTGATTAGAACAGATTGCAAGAGTTAGTTTGAGGCCAAGCAGAGCAATTCAGTCAGAAGCTGAGGAAAGCCAGATTTAACCAGTCAGCTATGAGAGGAGTTTGAGCCAGAATATTTTAGTTGAACCAGGCAGCCAGAGTTTAGAAAGAGCTAGAAAGGGTGAGCTTATTCAGCAGTTAGTCTCAGAAGCCGAAAGCATTCGAGACCTAGATTAGATTGTATGAAGACTAGAAGCTTCCAGGACTAACTAGGCCTAGGTTAGCAAAGACAATGAACCTCTGATACAACAGTTAAATCAGGTGAATACAAGTCCCTCTACAGGGACTGCCTTACCAGGCCACAGGGAAAAGAGCTAGGGTGGGTCGGTAGAGGGCTCCCCTTTTCTGAGGGGAGGGAGGCTTAGGGGAGGGAGGGTGGGACTGGGAGGAGAGGAAGGAGGGGCCTATGACTGGGATGTAATGTGAATAAATAAATAAATAAATAAATAAATAAATAAATAAATAAATATGTTTTACAAAGTTACTTTTGGGCTGGGTGTGGTGGTGCATGGCTTTAATCCCAGCACTTGGGAGGAAGAGGCAGCTGGATCTCTGTGAGTTCAAGGCCAGCCTGGTCTACAAAGTGAGTCCAGGACAGTCAGGGCTCTGTTACACAGAGAAACCTTGTCTCAAACCTCCCCACCAAAGTTACCTTTACAGAAAACATTAATGAGCCCTTTTTATCCCTGAAATACAGTGCTATTTTCACACTTAGAACACATTCTGATCCTCACTAGGCACATTTCACCTGCTGCATGGCACATGTGGCTCTTGGCCACTGCATTGAACAGCACAGAGTTCAGGAAACCACATCTGGACATAAATCTGACAGCTTGAAATCTAGAAGACAAGTCCAGAGTACAGAGTACAGAAGATTGTATTCTTTTCTTTCTTTCTTTCTTTTTTTTTTTTTTCTTTTGTCATCTAAGTCTGTCCATCTGGGACACATGTCTACACAGTAGGTAACTACTTCTGGGCTGTGTGTGTGTGTGTGTGTGTGTGTGTGTGTGTTTCTATTGTGGTAGCATCTCTTTTTCAGATGTCACCTATTTAAAGTGACTTAAAGGGTCTTCCTGACAGTCAGCTAGACAGGTGTCTTCTTCCACTGTAGGATTGGTGATACAGTACGCCCACTAAGGGGGCTGCGGTCCAGAGAAGTTGCACAGTGGTACTGTCTTGTCTAGAATGTGAGCCCGGGGTTTAGTTCCCAACACTGAGAAAAGAAGGAAGGGAGAGTGGGAGGGAGGAAAGGAGGGAGAATGAAAGAGGACCCCAATCTGATCAGAGGGGTGCCCTTAGGGAAGGGAGGAGATGGACCTCTCTTTCTCTCCACAGAGTATGGAGAATGGATTATGTGAAGACACAGCCAAGAGGGTACTTTTCCTGACAAATGGAACCTTCTAGTACATTGATCACAGACTTTTAGCCTCCAAAATTGTGAGAAAATAAATGTACCTGCTTAAACCACTCAAACTGGGCTGTTTTATTATAGCAGCCCAGAGCAGGCTAACACAACCCTTCCCCTCTTCTCCTTTCTTTCTCCTCTTCTAGGGCTAGGACCTTGCTGAGTTGCCCAGGCTTGCCTTGAATTATTATTAATTTTTGTTTGGTTGGTTGGTTTTGGTTTTGGTTTTGGTTTCAAGACAGGGTTTCTCTGTGTAACCTTGGCTATCCTGGATTCACTTTGTAGACCAGGCTGGGCCCTCAAACTCACAGCAATCTGCCTGCCTCTGTCTCCTGAGTGCTGGGATTAAAGGCGTGCGCTGCCACGCCCGGCTTGCCTTGAATTCTTCTGATGAAGGTTTCTTCTGGCTCCCCCTTTCAAGTAGCTGAAACTACAGGCTCTACTCTGGTTAATACAATTCTTAAAAAAAAGATTCCATAGAAAGAATTTGCAAAACTACTGTGATGGGTCTATAACTGCCTTCCTTGGCTCTGAGTATTATCAAACATACTTAGAAGGCAGAATATGTCATAGATTCTTTTTAGTTTTCTCCCTTCCTTCCTATCTCCCTTCCTTCCTATCTTTCTTTCTTTCTTTTGAGACACAGGGTTGGCCTTAAATTCTTCCTAAGGCAGGGGATAGCCTTGAACTTTTGATCTCTCTTGCTTCCATCTCCAAAGTGCGGACATTACAGGGGTGTACCACTATGTCTAAACTGATGTTGTGTGTGTGTGTGTGTGTGTGTGAAGCAGGTGGATGTGTGAGTATACTCAGCTGCACATGTACGTGTCAATGTCAAAGCAGAACATTGCGTGACCTCCTCTATCTCTTTCTGTTTTATTGACATGAGACAGGGTCTCTCACCAAATCAGAAGCTCACCATTTACGTTAGACAGGCTGGCCAGAAAGCTTTCAGGATCAGCAGGTTTCTCCTTGGGGCTGCAGCCATGCCCAGCATTTTGTAGGAACATTGAGGATCCCAACTGCTGCTTGCAGAGCAAGTGTTCCTACCTACTGAGCCATCTGCCCAGCCTTCTGGATGGATGTCTTATCATTGGTATAGAACTATTGAAGAAGCAAGCAAGTAGTCTCAAGAATGGAAGCTCCCTGCTCTGGTAGAGTCTATTTTTAAATATTCCAATTGCTGTGAAAAGACTGCTGAGCTTTAAGAACCTGATATATATTTTTTTCTTGCTGAGAATGTACCTTAGAAATTTCAAAAGAAGTATAAAACCTTAGTAGATGTCATTATAATGAATACCAAAGAGATTTTTATCTTGTTCTTTTATCTTATGTTCCAGGTAGTTCTTAATTTAATACAACTTCACCCAGGTACTTTACTAATAAGGGACTGCTATAAAATCAGACCATTATCTACACTGTTTTAATGTGGCAAACTATTTATTTTAATTCTAGACAGGTGACCAACTTCACTACCATTAAGAATAATGTGTAAAGGGGCCAGCAAGATGCTTTAATGGGCAAAGGCACTTGCTGTCAAACTTGATAACTTGAGTTTGATCCCTGAGGCCCACATGACAGAAGGAGAGAACCAGCTCTTACAAATTGTCTTCTGACTACCACATACCAGCACTGGCAATGCGCTTCCTTACCTCTAAAATAAATAAATACATGTGATTAAAACTTTTTAAATACTGTCTGTGACAATCATTTAAGTTTGTTTGCTGAACCAAACAGGTTTATATCAATGACAACATATTTAATTACTATCAAATAGCAGCTTTAAGGCCAGTCAAGTCATAGGTTGAAAATAAAAACAAACCTCTAAGCTGGAAATTAATCTTTGGGAGTTCTGAAACCTGTCAGTAGAAACTACGTGGTTCTTTTGTATTTCAAAACAATCCAAGTAATATTCTTGGTCATAAAACACTGATTTGTGAGCATGCTTTCAGATGAAAAAAAGCATGAGAGGTAACCTCCTTAAAAAGGCCCGGCACCTGTTCACATTCTTTTGTCCTCGTTTTAAAGCTGGTTAGTGTAGTGCTATTAAAATTTTGTTCAGTTAACTTTTTTTATTTTTATTATTATTATTTTTTTGAAGATTTATTTATTAAGTACACAGTGTTCTGTCTGTACGTGGGGCGGCAGGCCAGAAGGGGGCACCAGATCTCATCATAAATGGTTGTGAGCCACCATGTGGTTTCTGGGAATTGAACTCAGGACCTTTGGAAGACCTGACAGTGCTCCTAACCTCTGAGCCATCTCTCCAGCCCAGTTAACTTTTTTTTTAAAAAGTTGTTCGCACTTTTTTTTTAGGGTGCCCTTACTTCAGCAAAGGAGAAGAAGTAGGAAAACCTTAGAGTTTTTGAGGGGAAAATAAAAAGCTATAACCTACAACAATACTGTATCAAACTATTTTACATGAATGACACAAGTATTCTGAATAAAAAAAAAAAATCGAACACTGTTAAAAAACATTTTAAATACGTACACTTACACAAAGAATTATATATGAGACTTGTTAGAAATCCAGATTCTAGGGCCCCACCTCTAAGCATTTCTACCAGGGAGACATCTAGGATAAAATCTAGTCTCTATATTTAAAATATCCCCCAGATATCTGATCATCACCTGCAAGGCCAATGGTCCTCAGCACATATCCTCCGTCTCAGACATTTACATTATGAGTCATAACAGTAACAAAATTGCTATTATGAAATAGCAACAAAATAATTTTATGGTTGAGGGGTCAGTACAACCCCAGGAACTATATTAAAGGAGCTTGCAGCATTAGGAAGGTTAAGAACCACTGCTCTATAAGAAACATTACTCTAAGTTGCAAGGGAATTTGATGAACACTTTGCTTTAAATTTAAAGTAAATATATTCGATGTTGGCTATATGCTTACTGTGAAAATAATTATACCACAAACTATATACGGGTGCACAGTTTTGCACTCCCAGTTACATCTTCAAGTATGGCAATCATAAGGAAAACTTATTTGTGTTTATTTCATTTACTGTCAGGCATACAAAGTACGTGCTAAAAAAGCAAGGCAGCACTCTATACGAGGGCACACTTGTTAATGGTGTGAAGAGCATTTGCATTTCACAACAAGGTTTAAAGTAAAATGAGCAACGAAAGGAAAAGAGAATTGTGTCTGCCCAATCATTCAACAAGTAGGTGGCGGCTATAACAGGTAACAGAAGGTACTGTGTGTTCAGGTAGGGATCATGCACATACAAGGGCCACAGTGCTAATGCTATGGGAAAGAATGACACAGAGGGAGATCTGTCCTCAAGAAGTTTATAGTATAGCAAGGTAAAAGACCTGTCACAGATGACGGACAGGAGAGAAGTAACCTGGGACTGGAAGTGGAAAGTGAAGACCAAGGAGTCCCAGGAGGAGATGATTGCTCTGACCACAAAAAGGCTGACTTTGGGGAAGCATGGGAGATAAACCAGGGGGTGTTGGCAAGGGATCCATCCCGAGGACTTCTCTGTGCTAAGACAAGGGGGTTGATGTGCATCCTACGAGCCAGCGGGAGCCATTGGCAGACTTTAAACTAAGGAAATGGCATCTGTTAATTTCTTTGGGAATGACTGAGACCCACTTCCTGACTGTCACTGGGTGTCACTTGGAGAGTTGACTGCTCTGTGCTAGGGTCATTCATGAAGGTGTGTTTTTGTCTATTTTATCTGATGGGTTTTATAGAAGTATGAAAATGAACGAGCCATATGCGTGACTAAATCTCATAACCACACATAATTAATGCTATAGAGTTGAACTTATGTAAAGTTCAAAAGCAAACAAAACTAATTTGTCCTATTGGAATCAGGATTTGGGCTGCCTTGAGATAAGAGGAAGACCATAGACTAAAGAGGAACACCTAGACTGCTAAGGCACATCATTTCCTCCTTCCTTCGCCTCTCCTGTAACCCCGCTTGTGTGCCCTACCCCTTGCTCTCTCTCAAATTCATGGCCTCTTGTCTCTTACTTTAATGCCTGGTATTGGAAACCTACCCAGCTACCTGTGACTAGTGAGGTCACTCATCTTGGACAAGAACCTACAAGTGCCATTTTACTAAACCAGAGCAATCGCTAACTGAGTACTAAATATTTGTCCTCATACCTACTGATAGGTCTGGTTCTCACCCCTCAACAAAGCTTCTCTTTGCAACAGATGGGGACTTTGAGGAAAACAACAACTGACCAAGATGCAGAGAACAAGAAATTGGGTGGTGCCCAGCCCGACAGTACTGTCTTAAAAAAAATTATCTCCCAAGTTATGATGCACAGAACAGCTACCATTGAAGGATATGTTTAATATAGACACATATAAAAATCTCTCAGCCTGTGTTTCCTCGCAGGAGGAACCATTTGAACAGTAGGACAGAGTGAGTACTAAAATCACTTGTGCTGCAAATGCTGCTTAAAACAGCCAGGTAGTTGTTGGAAGAATTGGATACTGGTGCTGCCAGTTTATTGCGTGTCTTATTTTTATCAGTTTTCTTGGGTATGTGCATTTGCACTAACAGCTGAAAACTTTTTGTCCTCACACCCCTTCTCTCATGCCCAGGCATTGGCCAAATGTCAATTACCACAACAATGCATTGTGTGTGTGTGTGTGTGTGTGTGCGTGCGCACATGCATGTGATGCCTTTGACAGAAACCAGATTGTTACGTATGACAGCCAAGTGATTTACAACTGAGCTATATCTCCAGGCCCGATGCATGCTATAACAAGAAGAGATCACTCACTCTAGGGAAAAAAACCAAAGTTTTGTTTGTTTATTTCCTCAAACCATTTTTCTCTGTGATGTCCAGAACAGCCTAGACGGAGTTGAACACATCGAGAAAAGCTGAGCATAGCATCCAAGCATAGGATGTTGGCAGATGGCTGGAGACGGACTAAGCAATGCACTAGAGTGGGAAGATAGTGTTTTGAAACTGCCACATGGCTTATGATGGGCGTCACTAGGCAGGAGAAAAATACTAAAAGAGCAGGAAAAGAGGGGTGGATTTGAGTGCTACGATAAAATTTGCACTTCGAAATACAAGCTGCTGCTTACTGACAGACAAGCCAGTCTATCGGTACCTGGGTTGCACTGAAAGTTACCATTTCATAGATGGAAAACGCAACAAGAAAACAGCAATATTCCAAAATGTCAAGTCACACCAGCAACTCAGACCTTGGATTCTCTTACTGCTATTACGTTTAAAAATGATTGTGTTTGATTAAAATACTGGAAACTTCTCAGTCTGCACATCCCTTCTCTCATGCCCAGGCACTGGCCAAAAGTCAACTACCATAACTATGGTGAAAGGGAACAAGAAGTTCCTCCTCTTGCCAGGGTCTCTTGCCAGGGACAGCTCTTTCTCTGGCACTTCTTGTGCAGAAAGAACTCTCCGGCTTTAAATGGGAATTCTGAGAGAAGACAGAGCTGTGAACATGTGCATGCAGGCTACGCACTGCAAGCTCTGGGGTGTGGCTCCCCTCTCTAGATGTTGTCTGTTGGTTGGTTTGTTGTTTTTTTTTCCCCCTGACCAATGAGAATTCAGTTCGCGACAAAGGGATGTTTCTTCCAACACACACTAGAGTTGTGTGGGCTAGCAAATGGCTACAGGAAGTAGTTTTCCAATATTTTTCTCTTTTTTGTGTTTTTAGAATCACCTTCTTTGTTTTCAACCTTCCTGGCCCTTGCCCCTCTTCTACTAGCCCCCTCCTCCCTGCCTGGCTTTCTGCTTCTCAAGCCTTGGTGTGGGGATGGCTGTGGCTGCATTAAAGTACTTTGAAGTTAACCTAGAACTGCAGATTTGCAAATTACAGCTCAACTATAAAGATTGGCCTTACACTCCGCATTTTTAGCCAGGCACACTTCACTCCCAGCACTGAGGAGGCAGAGGCAGTTGGATCTTTGTGAGTTTGAGGTTAGCCTGATCTCCATAGTGAGTTCTAGAACAGCCAAGGCTACATAGTGAGAACCGACTTTGAACAAACCACCTCCCCAAAAGGAGGCTGCACCTATAACTTCTAATTGAGTAATTCTCATATTCTACGTAAACATAACTTTCCAATGACTTGGGATATGATCTATGCTAGCATGAAGACATAAAAGAAGTATATAAATCTTGGGCAGAATCTGTCCGTAAGCACCTGAGGTCTCAGGTGTTCCAGATGCTGAAGAGCACAATCATTTGAGCTCAGGAGTTTGTGATCAGCCTCGGGAGCACAGTGAGATTTCATCTCTAAGCAAAACACAAAGCCAGAACAAATCAAACAAAAATTTAGAGGTGCATAAATTTTAGAGCATTTACTATAAAATGGGAAAGACATCACATCAATTCCTAGATGACTTGCTTTAGAATAAAAATGCTAACACAAAGCTATAGGTGTAGATGGAAAGAAATGGAGTTACAGCATAGTGCTGGGGATAGAGATGGAAGTGGTGACTCACCCTTGTAAATTCAGTCACGGGGAGGTTGATGGAGAAGGACTGTCATGAATTTGAGGCCAGCCTGGCCTACTAAGTAAAACTCTGTCTCAATAAATAAACAAATACACAAATAAATGATAGAACTACAAGGAGATGCCCAGAATGTCATATTTATCCCTACTTCTGATTTTACACCTTAAGCCCTTTAGGAATTGTTGGCACCTGTTTACAGACTCTTATCAAGCATGTTTGTTTTCCGTCTACACAATCCATGAAATAGCATAGGGGCTTAAACGTAATTTGTTGTTGCTTTTCTGTGTCCTAACAGGAGATTTGCAGCACTCAGCGCTGTGCTGTAGGATCTGATGGACAACATGGGGTTTACTGGAGTCCTCCTGATGCTTCTTGATTTGTAGCTTTTTTGTTCTCAGAGTGAAGACTGCCATAGTGTTTTGTTACCCTTGGAACCTGTTTTTGATCCGTATTTTCTTCAAGATTTGGTGACCTGAAGTATGTACAGTTGTGTTGCAGGATAATTGATCGCACTGTGAACTAAGTGATGTGTTATTTACTGAAAATCAAAGAAACAAACAAACCTGTTTCCAGTTGTGTTGTGGTTCAGCCTTATCACACAGCTTTGATTCAAGAGCTTTCTCCTTGAATATTGTACACAGGATTAAATAAAGTCAACTATTGTCAAGAGGTGGAACAAGCAACCAGTTGACAGGAAGTGAACATAATATTATTAAGAAAAAAAATCATAGAGAGTAAAAGGGAGTCAGGAAGACAGGTAGAGAGATGCACAGGAAGTAGAAGGGTAAGACATTCAGTTTGAAGGAGGTTGTTTGAGGTAGTAGAAGAAGGGGGCATTCCTTTTGGGATGTCAGCTGGGTGCTTTCTCTGCTTCTCTGAGCTAGCAGAATTTCACTCCAGCATCTGGCTCCTGAGTCCTTATTGGTAAAATTGAACAATTGAGGTTTTGTTTGAAATAACATTTGGCGCTTCAACATGTGGCATGACCACACAGACAGAGAAGTCATACCAGCTGTGGGCAAACTGAGAAGCCATCAGATTTAGTAAGACACCTGGGAAGTCCTTAAGGAGAGAGTTAAGTAATATTAAAAAGAAAAATATTTCCCATGTTAAAGATGGGAAATATCATAATACAGGGTGTTAGGACCCTGTATAGTACTACTTTAGATGGCTTGAAAATAGAAGCAGAAAATGAAAATAAAAATGACTTAATTGTGATTGACATAACATGAATTATAATTACTATCAGTCTGGTAGTTCATATTTTATCCTTAATAGCAATAGTGTTTTTGTGTGCCAAATATGAAAATGGAATTCATAAGATACAAGCCATAGAAAAACTTATACATGAAAATAAGAAAAACTCAGATACAGGCAGAGGTATTTAGACAAGAACCTACCACACCACTGCATGATGAAACTGAAGAAAAGTAGCTCAAGGTTATTAGAAAACCAACCTTAGTTTATCCAGTTACTATGCAAGACCTACCAGCAGACTACAGGCACCCTCAAAGTTATGAATAAATTAAATGGGATCATTAGAATTATTATATTTGAGAAGACTTAAGAAAGCAATCATTTCATATGGTATTTATTCACTCTACATGAAGCAGATATTAAATTCATTAGCATCTCAGAACAAAATTATCCTTAAGACTGGAAAGATTTGGCAACAGCAATATTGGAAGCTGGTCTTCAGTTACACTAGCAAACATGGTAGAAAGAGGAATCTCAGGATAGGCATAGGCATAGAGGTATTAATATTTCCCAAGATCAGTTGCTAGGTAAAGGTTAATATGCTGAGTTACAAAGGCAATTTGGATATGATGATCACACTTTAGCACTATGCTTTTAAGCAGCTTTAAATGTTTGGGACAAAGCCGAAGGATTACACAGGGCCCCAAAGAAGCCTTCACTGATCTTTTCTGCAAAGACTGTAGTAGATTCATAAGTCAGACAAATATTAATAGAATCTTTGGCTTTTGAAAAATGCCAATTCAGAATGCAAATGGGGCAATTAGGCCTTTAAAGGCAAGATCATCACGAATAGATGAGCAGATTGGAAATTGATATTGGATCTCACATTTATGATGCTACTCTGATAGAAGAAGTAAATTCTAAAAGCTTTAAAAAAAATGTCATATGTTTTCATTGCAGTAAGAGGGTCATTTGAAAAGGTATTGTGGGCAAGTTCCTAGAGACATTTTTTTTTTTCTAGAGATAATTAAAAAAGAAGGCCTCAACCTTCTGGAATATGTAGAAGATGTGGCAAAGGCTAGCCTAGGAGTAATGAATGCAGGTCAACAAGGGATAATCAATCCTTATCACCATTGGAGAAATTCATCCACAAAGCAACTAAATATGTAATGCCTACTGATTAAAAACAACACTGCTATGGGTGTAATCAAGGACAGAACAGCTCCAAAAGGTAAAATAAAAAGTTCAAGAGAGAACAGAAAGCAAATATTTGTCAAACTGCTATAAATGATTAAAGACCAAAGCTAAAAATACAAATAAATGACCTTGGGAATTGAAGACTTAGTAGACACAGAAGCAGATATAACGATAATTTCACAAAAGTTTTGGTATCCAGATTGGCCTCTTCAGGAAGTAAATATTCAGCTTCTAGGGATTGGAACTTTATCTCAGGTAAAACGGAGTACAAGATGGGCCAAGTATATAGGGCCAAAATGACAAATAGAGAAATTAAAGCTGTATGTGGCTAATATTGCCATGAAATTATAGGGACGTGATTTATTGCCGCAATGGAAAACACAGAGTAACATTTCTCCAGTCTCTGAAACAAATAATAAAATAAAGAATGCTTCTGAGTAAAATATTAAAAGGCATTATCACGAACAATCATAGACCATTCAGGTTGTACATAAGCAGGATACAAAAGCATTTGGCCTTTCAAAGGTACCAACCACCTTACCTTTAAAATGGTTAATGAACAAACTTCTGTGGGTGAAACAATGGCTTTTGACATTAGAAAAATTACAGGCTCTAGGAAAGCTGGTATAGGAATAGTTAAATGCTCAACATATTAAAGGATTGACCAGTCCTTGGAATTCTCTTATACTTTTCATTATAAAGAAATCTAGAAAATGGAGAATGTTAATGGATTTAATATCCAGAAACAAGGTGATTCAGTCAATGGGCTTCTTTACAGCCTGCAATTTTATAATTCCAAGCCTATATGATTGATTTAAAAGATTGCTTTTTTACTATACCTTTACAAGAGAAGGATACATAAAAATTTGCCTTCACAGTGCCTACTTATAATAATGCTCAGCCTGTTGAAAAGTATCACTGGAAAGTTCTTCCTCCAGGAATGTTAAATAGTCTAGCACTGTGTCAGTATTTTGTACAAAAGCCATTAAAAATAATTTGTAAACAGTTTCTTCAATCTAAAATTTATCATATGAATGATATCTAACTTGCTGATTCAGATGCAGATACCTTAGGAAAAACTTTTTGATGAAGTAAAGAAAATATTGCTATGCTGGGAATTACAAATTACACCTAAAAATGCAAAGAGGAAATTCTATCAATTATTTAGGATATAAGATATGTTTACAGAAAAAAATTTAACCACATAAAGTATAAATCAGGAGAGATCAATTACATACTCTTAATGGTTTTCAAAAATGACTGGAAGATATTAACTGGCTATGGTCCTTAATTAGATTAACTACTCAAGAGTTAAGTAATTTAATTTAAACCTCACAAGGTGATAAGGATTTAAATAATCCAAGGAAATTATAAGATGAGGCTGAGAATTGGCTCTGGTAGAAAAGAAATTATAGATGCACCTGTGGATCACTTGGATCCAAAACTAGGTGGTATTTTAGTTATTTTGCCTTCTATTTACTCTCCCACAGGAATTCCTATGCAGAGAGAAGATAATATCTTAGAATGGCTATTTAGCAAACAAACAGAGCAAAAAATTAAAGACCTCTGTAGAAAGGGTTTCTGAATTGATTTTGAAAGGAAAAATAAGACTTCATCAATTAGCAGGAATAGACCCAGCAGAAATTGTGCTACCTTTTACTAATGCTGAAATTGTTTCATTGTGGGCAGAAAATGAACATTGGGAAAAAGCTTGCAGTAATTTTTTTGGAGAGATTAACAAAAAATATCCCTAAAGCAAAAGACTGCAGTTTATAAAAAAAGAGCTAATTGTATTCTCCCTCATATAGTAAAAGTGACACCAATTTCTGAAGCCTCTACATTCTATACTGATGCAAATAAATCAGGAAAGGATGGTTATAAGTCAGGAAAAATAAGTAAAAGGGCTCAAAGCCTTTATGATTCAGTTAAAAAAGCAGAAGCTTAAAAACATATTGTCAAATGAAAAAATTATGTAATTTTATATATTATATTTTTATATTTCTTACAAAGAAAAGAGTTGCTTTACATATTAAAACTGCTGAACTTATTCCAGCTTATTCAGAATTAATTTCACTATTTATTCAACTAAAACAAGTAATCAGAAATAGAAATCATCCATTGTATATAATACACATCAGATCCCATACAGGTCTACCAGGCCCTCTAGCACAAGGTAATGATGAAATTAAGTATCTATTAATAGGAAATGCCCTAGAAGCCTCATAATTTCATATGAAGCATCATGTTACAGCAAAAGTTTAAAGAAATATTTTTCTATCACTTGGAAAACAGCCAATGAAATTATAAGGAAATGTCCTACTTGTTCTTTGTATAAACAAACTCTATTATCTGCAGGAAGTAACCCAAACGGTACCCAAGGAAATGAAATTTGGCAAATGAATGTGCTTCATTTTGCATAATTTGGAATTTTAAAGTATGTGCAGCATGCCATGTATGCAGATTTAGAATTTCAATGGGCAACTGCTTTAAAATCTGAAAAGGCTGCTTCTGTAATTATACATTTTTAGAAGTTATGGCTATTATGGGGACACCTGTACCAATTAGGACTGACAATGCTCCAGCATATGTCTTTAGTAAAATGAAACATGTTTTTTTTTTCATATTACTACAAAAAGCATACTGTCCTACAGGATGATGAGTTATATAAATATATAATTGCACTTTAAAAGATATGATTAATAAGCAGAGAAGAGTAAAAAGAGTGCCCCAGAGATAGACTACATAGTGCTTTATTAACCCTAATTTTAAAAAATGTTAATGAGAAAGGAAGACCAACTTGGGACATTGGATAGTAGAAAAAATTGCTGAGTTAAATCAACCTGTATGTTTTAAAAGATGTGTTGACCTCAGAATGGAAACCAAGATCTGTGTCATGTTGAGGAAGATGCTTTTACCTTTGTTTCCACAGGAGAAGAATAGCAGTGGATACCATCAAAATTGATAAAAGGTTGATCTGAAAAGAACAGACATCCTGAATAAGGAGAGGCTTGGTCAATCAGTCCAAACCAACTTATAAAGACTAACAAATGTCTTTCATCTGATCTGGCAAGAAAAAAAAATTTTTTTGAATGATTTACCAACAACACATTTGCCTCACTGGCACGAAATAAAAAATTAGTTTTCTTAAACCATGTGTCTTAATTCCATGTTAGAATGTTAGACTATAGATTGCCACATGGCTCATACCATCTTACACAACAGATTTTGAGTTTTCTTCTTAAATAAAAAGGATATATTTTTTCTTTGGTATTAAACACACAGTTAAAAAAATTAAATATATTAAGGAAATTCAAAGGGTTTCTACATCTCAAACTTGTTTCCTAAATCTCTAAGAGATGGAGTGATTTGGAGCTAAGATAAAATATTTGCGCAAGGGAGTGGTAGCGCATACTTTTTACCCAGCAGATATAGGCAAATATCTATAAATCAGTTTCCTAAATGATTGAGGTCTTTAAAGAGGAAACAAATAAATCCCTTAAAGAAATACAGAAAAATACAATCAGATAGAGATCCTTTAAGAGGAAATGAATAAATCACTTAAAGAAGTATGGGAAAATACAAACAGGTGAAGAAAATGAATAAAATGGTTCAAGACCTGAAAATGGAAATAGAAACAATAAAGAAAACACAAACTGAGGAAAGAAATTGGGGAAACAACATCATTCACAATAGCCCCAAATAATATCAAGTATCTTGGTGTAACTCTAACCAAGCAAGTGAAAGACTTGTATGAAAAGAATTTCAAGTCTCTGAAAAAAGAAACTGAACAAGGTATCAGAAGATGTAAAGATCTCCCAGGCTTGTGGATTGGTAGAATCAACACAGTAAACATGGCCATCTTGCCAAAATCAATCCATAAATTCAATGCAATTCCCACCAAAATACCAACACAATGCTTCACAGACTTTGAAAGAACAAGTCTCAACATGGGAAAAAAAACCAAACATACCAAATAGCTAAAACAATCCTATATAACAGTAGAACCTCTGAAGGTATCTCCATCCCTGACTTCAAGCTATACTACAGAACAACAGTAACAAAAAACCCAAATGGTCTCAGCACAGAAACAGACTGGTTGATCAATAGAATCCAATCAAAGACCCCAAAATAAATCCACATACCTATGGACAGTTGATTTTTGACAAAGAAGCCAAAACCATACAATGGAAAAAAGAAAGTATCTTCAACAAATGGTGCTGGTCCAACTGGATATCTACAGGTAGAAAAATGCATATAGACCCATATTTATCACCCTGTACAAAACTCAAGTCCAAGTGGAACAAAGACCTCAACATAAAACCAGAAACACTGAATCTTTTAGAAGGGAAGGTGGGAACCATCCTTGAACTCATTGGCAGAGGAGACAACTTCCTGAACAGAACACCAACAGCTCACTCTCCAAGATCAATAATTAATAAATGGGACCTAATACAACTGAAAAGCTTCTGTAAGGAAAAGGACACTGTCAACAGAACAAACAGCAGCCTACATCTGACAAAGGCCTAATATCCAAAATATAGAAAGAACTCAAAAAATTAAATACCAACAAACCAAATATCCAATTAAAACTGGGGTACAGAGCTAAACAGAGAATTCTTAGCAGAGGAATCTCAAATGGCCAGAAGCACTTAAAGAAAAGTTCAATATCCTTAGTCATCAGGGAAATGCAAATCAAAATGACTCTGAGATTCCATCTTACATCTGTCAGAATGGAGAAGATAAAAACCCAAGTGACAGCACATGCTGGTAAGATGTGGTGAAAGGGGAACACTCCTCCATTGCTGGTGGGAGTTTAAACTTGTACAACCACTTTGGAGATCAATCTGGTGCTTTCTCAGAAAATTGGGAATAGTGCTACCTCAAGACCCAGCCATACCACTCCTGGGCATATACCCAAAAGATGCTCCACCATACAACAAAGACATTTGCTCAACTATGTTCATAGTAGCCTTATTCGTAATAGCCAGTGTAAACAACCTAAATATCCCTCAACTGAAGAATGGATAAAGAAACTGTGGTACATTTACACAATGGAATACTTCTCAGTTATTTAAAAAAAAGGAAATCTTGAAATTTACAGGCAAATGGATGGAAGTAAAAAAAGATCATCCTGAGTGAGATAACCCAGTCCCAGAAAAATACACATGGTATGTACTCACTTATAAGTGGATATTAGTCATACATTACAGGATAACCATACTACAATTCACAGACCCAAAGAAGCTAAGTAACAAGGTGGGGTCAAGGGAGATGCTCCTTGAATCTCACTCAGATAGGGAAATAAGATAGACAGTGGAAGAGGAAGTAGAGGGGGAGCTGGGTAGGAGAGGGTACGGTGACAGAAATGAGGGGGGGTAGGAAATCAGATGTGAAGAGAGTGAGGAGAGGAAGTTTGAAGGCCTGGAGGGAAAAGGGCAACTAAAGGCAGGGGCACCACTGAGACAAGCTGGAGGCATGAGACAGGCTAGCCTACAGGGAGGATATGGGGATGTCTCTAGCTGAGTCTCCTAGCAGCGGTGGAGACATGACACTGAGGAGACCACCTTCTAGCCAGGCAGGACCTATAGTGGTGGGAAGGGAACACCAGTCCACCTTAAGAACCTTCCTTCAAGATGTGCAGAGATAAAAATATAGTAGAGACTGTTATTATAATAAAAAAAACTTAAAATATCCCAAATCACTTGATTTTTTTTTTTTAAACCAATACTCAGGAACTTGATGGTAGGGTGAAAACCTACTAGCTTAGAGAGGCAGAGAAAACATCCACTTGACTTTTCTTACTCAGCACAAATCCCAGGAGGAAAGAGGCTGCTAGCTCACCCAACAACCCAGGAGGAAAGAGCCAAAAGCTGAAATTCGAAGAGCTAAGGAGCTTTTTCTTCTCCATGATGCCTTAAATATCCTTTTCTCAAAGTCCCTCCTATCTAACTACCTGCCAGTTGGTTTCTTGCTCCACCTCTTGACCTAGGGTTATCTTTATTAAGTTCTAGGTACAGAAAGCTCTTGAATTAAAGGTGTATGCTCGGGCTGAGCCACACCATAATTACCTGTTTACAATAAAGAGAAAGTTCTTGGATTAAAGGTGTGTGTTAGGGCTGAACCACACCAAAACAAACAAATAAACAAACAAACAACAAAACAAACATGTTTTTACAGTTCACATTCTCAGGGATCACAACAGGACCAAATATTCTGCAACAAGAGACTGAAGGAATGACCAACCTGAGACCCAACCCATGGGAGAGAGCCAACCCCTGACACTATTAAAGATACTCTGCTATGTTTATACACAAGAGTCTAACTTTACCATTCTCTGAGAGGCCTCACCTAGCAGCTGATTGAATCAGATGTTGACACTCACAGCCAAGCATTAGGTGGAGCTCAGGAGTCCTGTGGAAGAGTGGGAGGGAAGGATAGAAGGGCCAGAAGGGGGCAAGAACCCTGCAAGAATACCAACAGAGTCAACTAACCAAGACCGATGGGAGCTTACAGAGACAGTGGCACCAACCAAAGAGCATGTGTGGACTAGACCTAGGCCCCCTACACATAGATAACTGATGGGCAGCTTGATCTTCATGTGGGTCCTCTAGTAAGTTGATAAGGTCCTGTCTATGACATGGTCTCTGTTGACTGCTTTTGATCACTTTGCCCTAACAGGGCTGCCTTGCCTGGCCTCAGTGGATGAGGATGAATTCAGTCCTGATGCGACTTGATGTGCTGAGGTGGGTTGGTGGTGCTGGCGGCTCCCTTTTCCTGAGGACAAGGGGGAGACAGGACATGGGAAAGAGGGTGGGATGGAGGTGCCTACAATCGGGATATAAAGTGAATATACAAATTAAAAATAAAATTTAAAGACGGTGAGCATTTCTTTAAGTGTTTCTCAGCCATTCGATATTCCTCTGTTGAGAATTCTCTGTTTAGTTCTGAGCCCCATTTCTCAATTGGGTTATTTAGTTTGGTGGTGTTTAATTTCTTGAGTTCTTTATATATTTTGGATATTAGACCTTTGCCAGATGTAGGGTAGCTGAAGATCTTTTCCCAGTCTGTAGGCTGTCGCTTTGTTCTGTTGACCATGTCTCCTGCCTTATAGAAGCTTCTCAGCCTCATGAGGTCCCATTTATTAATTGTTGACCTTAAGGCCTGGGCTGTTGGTGTTCTGTTCAGGAAGTTGTCTCCTGTGCTAGGCCTGGTGGCACTCAGAGGAAGGATAGCAGGCTACCAAGAAGAGACTTGATACCCTATGAGCATATATAGGGGGAGGAAGTCCCTCTCAGTCACAGTCATAGGGGAGGGGAGTAAGGAGAAAATGGGAGGGAGGGAGGAATGGGAGGAAACAAAGAATGGGATAACCATTGAGATGTAATATGAATAAATTAATAAAATATATTTAAAAAAATTTTTAAATAATGCAAAAAAAAGTAAGAAGGAAAGGAAAAGCAAACTTAGTTTTCAGAAAACTTTAGCTAGCTGTTTTCCTTGCAGCAGTATTTCCTTCCTTCTTCCTTAGACCCTCGGCTACCAGCTTTCCTCCAGGCCTCTCCCAGGTAGGAAGTGCAGCATAGGATCTGCGGAGCAGGAAGGGATAACAAGGCATTACATTACTGCACAATGGTGCTGCCTCTTTCAGCCACCTCGGGATTACTTAGAATACGCTAACTTACCATCTGAGCAACCATCAGGTGGTGAGTGAGTTTAGCTGTGAGTTTGAGGCCAGCCTGGTCTACAAAGCGAGTCCAGGACAGCCAAGGCTACACAGAGAAACCCTGTCTCAAAAAACAAAACAAAGAACAACAACAACAAAAACAAAAAAGAAAGAAAAGAAAGAAAGAAGGAAAGAAAGCAGCAACAACGAACAGTGGAGAGGGAAGAGGAAGCAGAGATGTGCTGTACTCCACGGACTGGCCTCACAGGAGGGTAAGAAATCCCACAACCTGCCATTTTCACACTGGGAACCCAGGGGAGCTGTGGTACATTTCATGCTGAGAACCGGCAGAGTTTGCACGAGGGCAGGACGTTTCCTCTGCTTTGGGCTCTGTAACAGCCCCCCAGCAGATTGCGTGGACACCCACATTGGCAAGGTTGAAGCTTTTGTACTCTGGTTTCTGATCCAAAGACAAATTCCTTCTGAAAAGGTCAACATGTACATATTAGAAAAATAGGTTTTGCCAGCTGGGTATCCCTTGGATGAATTAAATTGATATGTAAAACTAACCATCCTAGGGACCTTACTGCCTATATTCATGACTGTGAGCAAGCGGCAGAGCTAAGACTTCTGTCAAGGCAGGCTAGAGTCGAACGTGCTTTGGGGAAAATGTGAGAGGCCGAAGAGAAACTCTGTTTTCACAAAATGTAAAATGATACAGCCCCGTGAGCGAATAGGGACATAACCAATACTTTCAAGTGTCCCGGTGTTGTTTGACTTTTCCTACCAAGATGTGACCAAATGTCCCTTCACCCTAGGTAAGGCACAGAAATGAAAGCAAAGAGCCACCTCAGCAAGTCTAGCTTGGTAGACTGGTAGCGTATTGATACAGGTCACGGAGGAGAGGTTCTCATAGGCATGACAGTATCTTAAAGGTGCCTTCTTCCCCAGAAAGTCCATGCAAGCATAGGTGAAGATTCCAGAAAGCCACGTCCCTGGAGTCACCCACACAACTTACAGGCTGCTCAGAAAGCCAAAGTTTTGCCTCCCTGGCGATTGTTACTGCTACTATAATCTTGGCAGGGGCTGTGAGATCAACTGTGTGACCCAAGAAATAACAGGCCTTCAAAAGTAAAGGAATGTGCTACCAAGCAGACTGCCCTAGAACAATGGAAGTTTTTGTTTTGTTTTGTTGTGTTGGTCTAAGTGTGACCACTTTTTGGTCACTTACTTTAGTGAGATATTAATATGGCAATATTAATAACTACTGTGGATAAAGCAATCATCTTCTATTGGTCATTTTTACTTTACACTGCGATGAGCATATAGTGCAATAGCTGATCTGTTCACCAGTAAGCTCATTGTGCGATCCCAGTACTGTTCCTGTTTTGCAGTGAAGGGAAACTGATGCCTAGAGATGTGTCTGACTAAAAAGCAGCCTCGAGCAACACAGCCATCGAGTGATGATGCCGGAATCTATACAGTGAGCGAGGTGGCTTGCCAGGGTGGGAGAGCCAGCAGCTCAGCCATTTTAATACATATGAACCAGACACTTGCTAGTGACCTTCCAGATGCAGTTCAGATAGGAAGAGAAAAAGAGAAAAGACCAAGGTGATAATGAAAGAAGGGAAGCTAACAGTAAAAATGACAGAAAAAGGATCGCAAACATTAAAAGCAACAGGATCTGCTAATGGTTGTATCAAGAGAGATGAGGCCTGCGGACCATGTTGCTGGAGGGGAAGGAGCCAATGAGGACCCAGAGACTGAAGATGCTGGAGACTGGGGGAGATTGACTGCCAGGCTTTCCTGACAAGACAGGCTGGGCTCGACTGGGAGAGAGCATGGAAGACAGCACACGAACAGATTCTGAGAGGCAGAAAGGAAAGCAAGGAAATTCATGGCTGAAGTCCCTGCCTTTTGAAAGTAATTTTAAGAAGCAGTAAATCCCAAGCTGACAGAGACCCACTGGATTTTTTAAAAAATATTTTATTGTGTTATAGAAGTTACGCATGTACCATAGAAATTCTAGGAAAATTGTACACACACACACACACACACACACACACACACACACACACACACACACAGAGGAGAAAGAAACAGTCTGAATTCCAGGAATAAAGACAGCATATTTTCTCCTGGAAAGCTGGCGGGTACATTCCTCCTACACATGAACAGCAGCAATTGCAGCAACTGTTTGGCCTTCACATCTAAAGGTGCATTTATGCTCAGTCGTGGATGTGACATCATAGATGTGGCCGTGACCTACACTGGAGCTACTTGCATTTTTAATTAATCTATAGATAAACTGCACAGAACATCCTTGCCCTTAAATTTATTCCATAATTTGAATCGCTTCAATAGACAGTCTCTGAAAGTATAGGTGCTTAATGTGATATGAGAACAGTTGCTGAACACGGCTTTTGTTTTTATTGTCATTGTCTTCGTTATGGTCTCACTGTATAGTCTGGGCTGGCCTTGACTTCACAATCCTCTTGCCTTTGCCTCCTGAGTTGTAGGATTATTGGCAGGAACATCTGTAATGCTTTTAACCTGTGTGTGTGTGTGTGTGTGTGTATGTGTGTGTGTGTGTGTGTGTGTGACTGACAGCATCATTTGCCTGTAGCGTTTTTAAGCGTCTTTAACAAATGAAAACCTAGCTTCTTCGTGTGTGATGTTTCTTTCCTAACGCCAAGGTTTTGTTTATTTGTTTATTTTTTAAATTTTGTTTTGTAATGCTTATTTTTCTCTTGTACATTTATCTCTTGGCATCATAACGCTTCACAACGCTTCCAATATTGTTTTAATATTTATAGAGTAAAGATTTTAATATTCCCATTTAGCACTTTGAATTATATTTTAACTTTGTTTAATAATTTTATAAAATTTATTAATGAAGCATATTCTGAGCTTGCTTTTTTAAAATAACTCTTCCTTAATCAAGGAGCTATATTTTAAATACTAGGGATGGTAGCATGTCTGTAACAACAGCACTTGGGAGGCAGGAGGCCAGCCATCCTTGGCTGCATAGTGAGTACGAGGCCAGCCCGGGCTGCATGAGACTTTGTTTGAAAAAAACACCAGTGACAAAGTAAAACAAACACGTGGACTGCTGCACTGGCTCTGGAGTGTCCCTCAAAGGCTGACACATTAAACACTTAGCACCCTGCAGCCCTACTGGGTGGTTGTGGATCCCTTAGGAAGTAGAGCATGCAGGAGGAGGGGAGGCCATTTGCCACATGGCCTGGATGCAGATAGTAGGATCTGGCCACTTTTTCTTCCTCCCATTGCTTCCTGGTTGCCACTGGTTGAAGATGCTTCTTCCACTCTATGTCACTCCTACCATGACAAACTGTGCTAATATCAGCCCCAAATGATGGACTCATCACTGAGACAAAAGTCATGAGCCACTTGCTCCTGTAAATTGGTTAGCTTAAGTATTTTGTGCCTGCGTGAGAAACTTAGTGAAGCTACGAGCACCCTCTTTTGCTTTCAGTTCTCTTGGGCTTACGTTCATTGGTATTAGTATATGTAAGCTACAATATGAAACGCTGGCAAACCCAGTACGATCAAATTAAGGATGCAAGAAAAAGAAGATGATACACGTTAGCAGCCGAAACCATAAGAAATCTAGGAATAAACTCACAAGCAGGTGTGCTAGACCCCGAGGAAAGAAAATACAAATTGTTGCTGAGCACACAGGAGAAGAATCGGAACGGAGGAGATGAATGAATAACTGTTTCTTGTGGTATGATGATGCCAGTGTTTCCCCAGATGACCGCGTGGATTCCAGGCTAGTCTGCTAGAGCTTTGTTCCATACAGACATCTGAAAAGCCCAGAGAAGAGGGTTGTAAGCCAAAAGGCAAGCATAAACCAAGGCTTCGTTGTAGCCAGCATGACACTCCACCAACAGAACAAAGTCACTAAGAAGAGGGTAACCTGAGAAGGACTGCATCACCAGTAGAGGGCACAGACTGGGTAGGACTGATTCATAAGAGACTTTCTGACTATACACCTGCGGTCCCAACAGTAGAGAGGCCGAGTAAAGGCCTGTCTCAACAACAGCAATAAGAAAGACAGCGGAAGTTACTAAGCAAGAGAGCATCAGGTCTAAGTTAGTCTAGAAGGTTCTGCTTAAGTACTGTTGAACAATATAACGAGAGGGCAGGCTAACCTAGGGAATACCCATGGAGAGAATTGGACAATCTTGAGATATATTTCTAGAAAATAATATCTAGCATTTATTAAACATATAACATGTATCGATTATAATTCAAATCTCTTAATAACACCACTGTCATTCTACATATTATCCTATATAAATGTTATGTAGGGTATTATATTACATATAAATATTATGTAGGATTGATTTATATAGGATATTATATATTTATATAACACCTATGAATTATATAATATATAATAATATATTGTATATAATATCCTATGTATTATGCTATCCTATATATTCATTTATTTGCTATTACCGTTACCAAATACATGAATATAGATACTTAAGAAAAATATTTTTTTTTTTAGCTCACAGCTCTAAATTGCATGTCTTTGTCTAATCCTTCCACCAGTGCTCAGGGAACCCTATGGAAGAGGAGGCAGAAAGAACATAAGAGGCAGAAGGGATGGACGACACCAGGAAAACAAGGCCCTCTGAATTAACAACATGGTTGATGTACATATGAGCTCACAGACACTGAGGCAGCATGCACAGAACCTGCATGGGTCTACACCAGATGGGGTGCTAGAGCTGAAGGGAGAAGTGGACACATGCCCCAATCCCTGACCCAGAAACTATCTCCAATAGATATCCATTACTAACGGGATTTTTAACTTTCTTCAAGAGAGTCTATCTGGGCAAACAAACTACTTTTAAAGGTAGCCACATGCCCAGCAGTACATGCCCAACAAAAACCAAACTCAATGGCATCTTTGGAAGTTCCTTGTCTCATAATGTTGTCAGGGACTTTAAAAAAATCCCTTATTTTTATTTTATTTATATATATTTTCTCTCTTTTCACCCTACAGGTCCTTTAGGTATATATTTTGGTTTCTATTTTAGTGTTTTCTTTTTATGGATTTTTAGGGATTCCTGAGTGTGTGAACGAGTAGATCTCTGTGTCTCTATCTGTTTCTTGTGCCGTCTCTTGGGCTCTTTTCCTTCTGTTTGTTTGTTTTGTCCTATTCCGACGTGTTAGCTTTTATTTTGTTTTATTATTATCCTTTAGAAGCCTGTTTGTTTTCTAATGAGAGAGAGAGAGAAAGGGGTGGATCTGGATGGGAGAGAGGGGGAAGGAACTGGGAAGAGCAGAGGAAACTTTATTCAGTATATATTACAAGAGGCGAAAAGTTTGTTTTCAATAAAAAGGAGGGGGGTACACTCTGTCATTGAGCTATTGCACCACTGTACTAAAATTTTTTTGCATGAGGGAGCATTTAGTCTTCAACTTATAACCAGATAAAATGGAGTTTTTGTTGTTGTTTTGAGACCCAGTCTTGTTATGTAGCTCAGTCTGGCTTTAGACTAGCGGCAATCCCCTAGCCTTGGTGCTTCAAGTCCAGAGATTACAAACATCTACTATCACACCTGGCTTCTAACTAATTTTCTAAAAGCAAATAAAATAAATATAAAGGTAATATTAAAAAATGTGGGTAGACAGCTGTATGGTCTTAGGGCAAGAATATCCTTTCTCAGGAAGAAAAAAATTACTGAAAATACCACTTGTTTACATGGAAACTGGAAAGTGTTGTACAGCTAACAATACAATGGGGGTCTCTTCGGATCAACACAAAAGAAAGAATCTAGAAGATAAAAGGCATTATAAATGCAAAGCATTGGAAACCACCCAGGAATACACAGAAAGGCCACAGATCATGATCCATAGTGATTTACCCAAGGAGTGAAAGCGGGCTTAACAGATGAAAACCCTTCAAGCCAACACATTATATTAGTAAGCCTAAAACCAACCGCGTACTCAACTCAACAGACACACACACCACCGGGCTGTGGTGGTGTGACTGATGGTCAGGGTCTGGACCAGGTGTTTCCAGGTTCAAACTGAAACAAAGGAGGCACACAAAAACTGCAACGAAACTGTTCAAAAAGGAAGTGGTGGGATAGATAAGAAAGAAAGACAGACACTAGGACCTGTGAGGGTGGCCCATGGCTTCACTCCTGGCACTTAGGAGGCAGGTGGATCTCTGTCAGGTCAAGGCCAGCTTGGTTTACACAGCATGTCCCAGGCCATTCTGACCTACATAGTGACTGTCTCAAAAACAAAACAAAACAACCTCCCCTCGAAAGACCCAGAAAATTAGAGGAATAAATTGTCAAGAGTGACAGCCAGTTGCATTAGAAGGTACCCAATGACCCCAATTATTACTTGGGCTTCCTTTTATTGAGTTTAAGGGAGGGGAGCTTGTTTGCTAAGGGTCACGGCACAGGAGTTTCTCCGTTTTGATTGACAGGTTTGAATTACGTATACCTTAGCTCACTGAATGCCCTTTCCTAAAATGTATCTGTTCTTAATCACACTCACATCCAATCATAAATAGGCCTAACGGGGATATGAGGCATAAAGGCATAAACAGGACAGTCTAAAACTTCACTTAGAGGGCACAGTTCTCTTTACTGCACACATACTCAAAACTAGTTCCGGTTAGATCATTAGCCTTGTACTTGAGCAAAACTGGAGTATGACCGAGCAGAAACTGCCCCAGGCCTCACTGTCATGGGGTGGGAGTTGGGGCCTATAGAGCTAGTCTATTGTTTCAAGTGGGGGTATGTATAGGCTCTGTGCAGGTGGGGTTAGAGGTGACTCCATGCATTGGTGGAGAGAAGTGCGCATGTGCATAGAACAAGCTGTAGTTCTTTCCTGCTTGTGCACATAGGCCATAGGAAGTGGACTCCCAGGTTGCTAAACTATTCTGTGTGCCTGCCTCAGTAGCACTATAATCCCAGCACCTCGCGGGGGGGGGGGGCGGGGCGGGGCTAGTTATTGAAGGAGGGTTATGAATTTGAGGACAGGCATGGACTACATAGTGAGGTCCTGTTTCAAAACCAAACCAAACCAAAAACTTAAATTTGAAATAGAACATTGCCTCAATTCGACGAAGGATAGGTACAAAAACCATATAGAAAATGTCACAGTTTGTAGCAAAAAGACAATGTTATTTTTAGGAATAGGAATAAAGGTGAGGATGTCTGCTCGTCTCTCTGTCCCAGAACCTTCAAGACAGACAAGCAAGAGAAGTAAAAGGCATTTGGACTGAAAGGAAAGCTGTCAGTGTTTACAGATGAAATGGATCTCACATGTGGAAAATTGTACGCAGTGCACTAAGAGACGAATCCACAAGTTCAGCAGGGTTCTAGCATATAAGATCAATATATAAAATCAATGGCGTCTTTGTGCACTATCCATGAACAATCAAAACATAAAATAGTCCTAGGAAGTCAATTACCTGCTTTCTGCCTTTACCATCTTGCCTATTCTAACGTGGAATGATTCTACTTTTTACTTCGTTTTTGTTTTTTGTCGTTTTGGAGTGAGGTCTCACTGTATAGCCCAGGCTGGCCTCACAGTCATAATCCCCCTGTCTCTGCTTTCTAAGACCTAGGATTACCAATGTACCTATACTCCAGGCAAATAGAGTGTTGTCTCTGGAGCCCTTGGCAACTGCTTTAATAACAGTGTTCTCCATGTCCTTCTGTGTGATAGTATGAATCTGTTTATCCCTTTTAACATCAAATAATATTTTGTTTATCAACTCACCACGGGCAGGAAGTTGGATGGTTTCCACTTTGGGCTGTTGTAAAGATGCTGACATGAATATCCATCTACAATATCTTTTTAGACTTTTTCTTTATACAAAGGAATGGCACTTCTAGGACATATGACAGCCATATGTTTAATTTTGTGAGCAAGTGCCAAACTGTCTTCCAAAGTAGGTGTATCCCTTTATGTTTTTACCTGCTGTGTGGGGGGGATCCAGTTTGTCCACACCCTCACCAGCACTTATCTGTTCTTATGGGCTGGCTATAAAATGTGCCCCGGGAGCAGATGGCTATGTGATTAAGAGCACTGGCTGCTGTTCCGCGGGACTTGGGCTCGATTCCTAACATCCACTTTGCTGGTCACAACTGTCTGTGACTCCAGTCCCAACCATGACTTACTTCCTCCCACAAGGCCCGAATTCCTACTGCCATTATATGATGAATCCACCATGAATCCCTTGTTTGGGTCACAGCATCAGCCCGTGGGACACAATTCATATTCAAGCCACGAAAGACTCCCATTTAGCTACTTAATTTGGTTGCTTGTGGCTGAGGTAACAAATCTAAAACAAACTTGTCTATCTTAAGGTACGGAGATCGGTTGTTTGTTTCCTCTAATCCTTTTCTGGTCTTAGCTTCAGGGTCACAAGTTCATTGTTGTAGATGGTATGAGGTAGGGTCCTGTACGCTTTACAGAAAACACTAAGTATTCCCCAGTTGAAATGCTGACACTGAATCTATAAAGAAATCCTCTTTTTCCTCTGTTTGGTGAGAAGGGGGTCTTAGGGCCTAAAGACTGGCCTTATACATGCGGTACTGCTAAGTTGATCTTGAAGTTCTAAGTGATGGGCTGCAGATGTATACCGCCATGCTTAGTTTAATGTTGTGCTGACAATTAAACCCAAGGCATGTGCATGTTGCGCAGTCGCTTTACCTGAAATTTACTGAACATACACCTAGCCAATGTTAAAAAATATAATAATAATGTTTTGCTCTAGGTTGTACGCCAAAGGTGTATGCCAAAGAGGTCTGCCTCTTGGCGATCCTCTAGAATGCCGTTAAACCACTGTCACAGAGTCACGACAGCTGTGGTTGGTTTTCATATGGAAAAGCTGCTAATCTCCCAGTTTCACTAATTAAAAGACGTTTTAATTTTATTTTAAAATGTTGTGTTGTATGTACTTGCTATTGTGGGTATATCCACATTCATGAGGTTCATGTGCAAGTGTGTGCATCTGTATGTGAAGGGCCAGAGGCCGATGTCTAGTGTCTTTTCTACACAGTTCGCTACTTTCTTTAAAAAAAAAAAAAAAAAGAAAAAGAAAAAGAAAGAAAGAAAGAAAGAAATTTCTTTTTGTTTTTCTTTCTTTCTTTTGAGACAAGGTCTTTCCCTGCACCTGAAGCTCTTCCATTTAGCTAGGCTAGGCAGCCAATGGGCTTAGGAACTGCTTATCTCCAACACCTCCCTCCCTCACCCCAACCACCACCACTATAAGAAACAACAGTCTTTACTATGTAATATGGGCACTGGAGATTCAGAGCATTGGAAGTAAAGCAGTTTATTTTACGTTCTTTCAAAGTCCAAGCAAAAGTAACTGGAATGCCTCAAAAGAGTGGTTATTCTATTTCTCCCCAGTTTCCATAATGGCAAAGTTCTTCAGGGAGGTGCCATCTGCCCACTCCAAGTTTCCCATCTTTCTGAGGTTTGAGATCCTTGCCTCGCCCTCACTGCACCCCCACTTCCTGATCTGTGGGATCAAGCACATACATAACAGATTGTCTTTAACTTTTCAACTCTAAGATAAATTAGTAAGTGCTCAGGCAAGCAGGTAACAGCCGGCAGCTGGGGAAGCCAGGGTTCTAATGCCTCCTGCTTGCCTTTACTTCATTGATGGCCTCTAAACATATCACATGCTGAAAAGAGACCATAGCAGCTTGTTCCTTATATCTCCTACTCCCCGGGATTGGAGTTACAGGTACACTTTGGCTGAGTGCTGGAAGATATGAGTAGCCAGTCTCCAAAGGGAGAAACAACTGGATCGCTTTTCCTCTACCTTGTCCGGCCAGGTCCTGAGTCAGTTCATCAAATGGCCCTGGCCTATAGTCAGGGTGGATCTTCCATACTTACCCTACTGGCTCCATCCTAGAAATAACACATGACTAAGTCTTTAGCTTGCCCCTTAATCTAATAAGATGACACCAAAAATTAAACATCACAGACTGGTTTCCTGTTATCTTTTACCCTGTGGGCCACTGGCTTCCAATTCCAAATCTGAGCTGGTCATTGATCCAGCCCAAGCCATATGCACCCAACACTCTAAAGTGAGAAATTACAGAAAGACTCACAGTTTCCGGCCTCCACTGTGGAGGGAGGCCTTAACTGTACAGGAAGAATTGTGTGATGGGAAATTCCCCCAATCTTGGGAAGGGAATCCAGAAGGTGAGCATCTAAATCTCACATGATGTTTGCCACAGTGAACTCACAGAGCTTTATATAGCTCTGTATTCTGCTTTCCCCTCCTATATTAAAATCACGACCGCTCTCCTAAAACACAAACTATGCTTCAGCATTTAACATTTCATAACTGTCACAACGGTCTCATCTCAATCAGGAAAAGGTAAATGCTACATCAATTGTTCCCAGGAAGGCATTCAAAACTCTGCAGCTGAAGGTGAAAAGCTTCTTTGTCTTGCAGGACACCCAGAGTCTTCAGCCAGCTTGAGCTGGCTCTCAGCAGGGAGAAGGCAGCCTCCCTGTAAGCCTTCATGGCTTGAGGTACTGCCAGACATGGCCTGCTAAACAGGAGTTAGGCAAAATAAGATGGAAAAGGGCAGGCGCAGGAGCTGCCTCTGCCTGCAAACTGGGCCTCACAGGTCATGCCTGTAGGAGCTGGAAGGGAGAACTGTCCAACAGCAAAGGAACTCCCAATTGACCTGCTCACATCTAGTCAGGAAATTTCAGCTTTGAGGCACGCAGTGCCTAAGGAAGGTAGCAGGTTCTACTGACATTCCATTCCAGGCCTCAGTCTGGCCTTTGGCCCCAGGTTCAGGGCCAACCAGGGGCTTAAAAACAGTAAGGTGAGCTTCAGCCTCAAAAGAACATAGAAATTATAAGTGGAATGCTAACGAAGGCAGATATAGTGGTGCATGCTTGTAACAGCAGCACTGAGGGGGCTGAGGCAGGAGTGTCATGAGTTTGAGTCCAGGACAAGCTACAGAGGAGGATCCTGTCCCCCCCCCTAAAAAAAAGGGGGGATGAAGAGATGGCTTAGTGGATAACATACTTTAAATCAATCCCCAGAACCCAAGTGAGAAAGCCTCATGTGGGGTGCCTGAGTTTGTAACTCCTAGGCATTAGAGGCAGACGCAAGTAGATTTCTGGAGCCTTACCAGCCAACCAGGCTAGCCTGTGAGAGACTCTGTCTCAAAAACAAAACAAAGCAACCAAGAAACCAAAGAACCAACCAACCAACCAAGTAACCAACTAACCAACCAACCAACCAACCAACCAACCAACCAGCCAGCCAGCCAACCAAGTAACCAACCAACCAATGAACCCAGTAACTCACCAACCAACCAAACAACCAAGAAACCAAAGAACCAACCAACCAAGTAACCAACTAATCAACCAACCAACAAGCAACCAACCAACCAACCAACCAACCAAGTAATCAACCAACCAACCAACCAACCAACCAACCACCAAGATAGATGGTACCTGAGGAACAATACTTGATATTAACCTCCGGCCTCTACATGCATCACCCCTGCCCCCACATGCACCTGTACACATAGGTCGCACATACACATACATGTACACATTCACAAAGAAGAGAAAGAAAGGAACAGGTTTACAAAGTATAGCAGGGCTGCCAGTGAGGGGCCAGTGAAGAGAGTGGAGGCAGGATTTACAAGGCCCAGGCATCAACACTGTCACAGCATCAGCTGTCAACTCCAGGCTCTAGTTCTTTAAGTTGTTCTGACTAAGTTTAAGCTGGGGGCTCCTGGGAGCTCAGTTTCAGTGCAAGGATTGACAGAACAGCTTGAGATGGAGCCCCCAGTGAGGACCACTTCAGGGGTGGAAATAAGACAGGATATGTCAGCGAGGGTTGTGACTTTTGTGTCAGGGATTACAGGAAAGGCCAGCCCAGCTGCCAGGTACACTAGCTGCGCAGGAGGGCTCAGGAACTTTCCTTGTTAAGCAGTGACTTCTCCACTTCTGCCTGCAATGCCTTTGCCAGTTTAGCTTCCCTTCTGGTCTACGCATCAAGGATTTTCTCAACATAAGAATTCAGTTATCCTAGCTACACTTTATAAATAAGTGGCTCACTTAGAGTCTGCAACTTGTTCAGTGTTGAAGGATCCAATGAACCAATGAAAAGCCAAAATCCGCAGGAGGCCATAGAACTCTGCTGCACCACGCAGAGACTGACCGGGTAGGAAGCGCCATTCTACTGCATGGAACTGGGTTCCATGGAATTTTAGTGGTAAGAGAAGCGTCCACGCAGTGTGTCCTTGGACTGTTTTGTCTTGATTCACTAACATGAAGAGAAAGCCACATGGACCACACTGTAATCACACGTGCTCTTCCTTCTGCACAAGCATAGCCACGCCTGCGGGGCTGAATCTGCAGAGGGCTGCTCCTGAAGGCTGCAGAAATGCCTTATGATAAGCCTCATCCCCATCTCTCCAGGGACATGCCACATCTGCCCACAACCACTGGCTGGGCCTGCCTTTTAAAAATAGATATTTTTGCACTCTTTAAACGACCGATTTTCTTACTGCTACAGTCAGTCTAGTTTGAGCTGGTGGTAAAAGGAGGTTTCAGAGGTTTTTTTCCACCACAAGGTTATTTAAAGTTCTTTGAGCAGCCGCCAGACCTTCATTTAGCATTTTAATAAACTTCCTGGGCCAAGGAGTAATTTTCCTGTATCCTTTTTGTCCTCGGCATGAAGTAATAGCACAAAAGAGGGTCATCACTTTTTAGGCCAGTCATCTGCATCAATTATAAAATTATCCTTATGAATAACCAGATATAAGGCCTGGCATAGAGAAAAGGGAAGCAGTTTTCTTTGAGCGATTAACATGAACAAGGGAGGTCAGGATTTAAGGTACCAGTGGAAGCACTTTAAAAAAAAAAAAAAAAGATAGTTAGAAAGGACATTTAAAAAACTGCACATACAGTCAAGTTATAGCAAGATAACTAGAATTGAATGGCTAAACATTTGCTTACTTTGTGGTGTCCTTATCAGGGCAGAAGGCAGAAGTACCAACAGGAGTTGCACGGTGATATGGAAATTGGTCTCCAAGACAGTTAGTTGTAAGGCTCCCCCAGAGGACTTTTTTTGGAACCCGCATCCCTGAGTGCAGTGTGATGTCACTTTCTCAGTGTTTCTAGGCACTGGGCCAAAACTCCGCTTCAGGAAAATAATTGCGAAAATGTTTAAATAATTTGCACGAGGTCTGGGAAAGCAAAGAGAGGCTGCCTTGCTCCATCCCCCAAGGAGACTGAAGACCCAATCAATGTTCGGCCGCAAAACACTGTTTAGACAGAATAATTATCAGTCTTTCCTCTTCTCTTTCATTATTAAACTGAGACCTGTTCCCTCTGCGGGTTTCACCTGCCATATGGAAAGGCTGTTGCTGCTAAGTCTGCTTTACGGATGTTCAAGTAAGCTGAGTAAATTCACAGTTTACTGAATTGGCTCATTCAGGGACGCTATTTGACATGAAGTGTCTTCTATGTCATGATTGGCTTTTTTGTTGTTGTTGCTGTTGTTGCTTTTCTTTGTGTTATAACCATGAAGGGTGGATTATATAAAATGGCTTAAATGACGTGAAGGAATTTAGAAAAGCTATTCTGGTGCTGAGATGTCGTAAGTTATTGATGCTACCATTGAGCTCAAAGGACCCTAAGTGACAGCACCATCAGCAACACACACAGAAGGATACACAGGCTGTGAATAAGATTAAGACAAAAAGAGTAAAAGCCACTTAAATAATCTTAGAGTCATCAATGCATGAATTACAGTGTAATTGTTTCTTTAGGGGACTATCCAAAGTATCATTTGAATAGATTAATGCAGTTCTTACAAAGATTCTTGAAATGGTTTTATCTCATTTTAAGAGACATGGTTACCTATCTATCTTCTGGTGTTTCATTGACTTTGATACTTCAGGAATAGATACATCGAATAAATGGCACTGTGAAACTTCAGACAAGAATAACTTCCCCTTTGCCCCACCTCCCACTACCCACTTGGAACACACACTACAGACTCAGGGCGACGTGTTACTGCCTTTTGGCCCAGGTTATTACGTATCTGTAAAGATGTCTATGCACACTCATAGTTACATATGCATACATAGTATTAACTAACAAGATGTCTTTGGCCGCTTCATCATAAATGTGTTTAGATTAGTGACTAAAATGTCTAGTTTTCAGCTTAGCTCCAGTTTTATTTCTCTGTCCTATGATCAGTGTGTGACACCCTGAGTAATTGGGTCTTACCATCAAGATCTTGTGGACAACCAAGAGTAATGGCAATAACCTGTATTTGTTTGGGGACTCCAAGGTCTCCTTGAATGACAACTCATAAGGGGTTACCCCATACCTGGTACTGGGGTTTTCTCTTAATAATCATTGCTTCTGGGAGTAGCATTATCTGTCCATTGAGGAGAGATATATGTATTTTTAATACATATTTTATTACATGTTATATTTAATGAGATTATAATATAGTAAGTTCCATGTGGCTTTTTCATATATGCTTAGTAGTTTGGGTTATCCCTCTCTCTGTCCCAATCTCTTCTCTATTTTCTTATCCTTTTTTCATGTTTAGATTTTTCTTCTCTCAGTATCCTCCTCACCTCCATTTTCATGTCCAAGTATGCTCTTTTACTCTAATTCTCTAAAATAATTTTTAAAAGTTTATTTATTTATGTATATGAGTGCTTTATCTGCATGTACACCTGCACGCCAGAAGAGGGCATCAGATCACGTTATAGATGGCAACCATGTGGTTGTCAGGAATTGAACTCAGGACCTCTGGAAGAGTAGACAGTGCTCTTAACCACTGAGCCATCTCTCCAGCCCCTTTACTTCTTCTCTTAAGGACTCCTTTCCCCCCTTTAATGGCTTCTTTTTTGCTTTTACCAACATTCTATGTTAAACATACTGCACTCAACATTTGTATTTAGGATCCTTATGTAAGAAAGAATATGCAATGTTTGTCTTTCTGAGCCTAGGTTAACCTCACTCAGTATAATACTTCCAGATCCATCCATTTTTTCCCCTGCAAATTTCATTCTTCATTACCACTAAATAAAATTGTATTGTTGTACCATGTTTTTGATAACCATTCATCCCCCTGTTGGTTATCTGGGCTGATTTCACATCTCGCCTGTGGTGTATAGAGATAGATGCAAGAACATGGAAATGCAGTTACTCTTTTATAGGGTACAGAGTCTTGTGACTAAGTCCAGGAGTGGTATAGCTGGGCCATATGGCAGTTCTTTTTTTGTTTTGTTTTGTTTTGTTTTGTTTTTTTTTGAGGATTTCCATAGCGGCTTCAGTAGTACCAGAAGGTGCTATGAAAGCTGGTAGAGGAGAAAAGTCATCAATAGTCTTACCAAACTGTGAACTATAATAATGACCTGTCAAACAAAATGTGTTCTCTGGTGCAACAGTGGCACAAAAGTTAATGGGCAACCAACCACTTGCTGATTGAATTTGAGGCCCGCTCTACTGAAGGAATTCATGTTTGGCTCTGTAACCCTAGTAAAGAACCTGAGCCTGGGGAGACCATGGGCCCTAAATGGGAACCTGCTACTATTTTCTTGCTAAAGGATCAGGTTGCTAAAGTGCTTTATAAGTAGTACTCATGTTTATGCTGAAACACTAGTGCTGTACCTCGTCATTACTAGAGAAACTTTTTACTGCCATGGATGGCCATTGGTAGAATGCTTGATCATAAATAAGAGTGTTTTACGGGCTGGAGAAATGGCTTAGTGGTTAAGGGCACTGCCTGCTCTTCCAGAGGTCCTGAGTTCAATTCCCACCAACCACATGGTGGCTCACAAACATCTATAATGTCATCTAATGCCCTCTACTTCAGATAAAGCACTCATACACAATAAATAAATCTTTTATAAAAGAGTGCTTTATCATTCTCTCTAAAACTTAGGCAATGTCATGGATGAGGGCATGGGAAGAATATAAAAATCAGATTGGGAAAGGGTGAAGCAAAAGCAGTGTCTTCTGGGTAAGAGATATCCAGTGCACTCATGAACTCACTGTAGCATTGGTTATCTGCACAAGACTTAGACCTATCAACATTTCATCATGAGGTGGGGGGGGGGGGACGACGACCACGAGGTTCCTCCAATCCCCAAGGAATTGTTGGCAGTTAATAGTTCTTGGAGGAAGAAGTGTCATTTTCCTTAGTCGTGTAGCCTCTGATGGGCTATCTTTGCCTCAATAATCAACCTCCTACCCACATTTAATTAAGAAACTCTAATTAAACTTAGTGGATCATACACAAAAGGAAAACATCACATTAGGATGCTTGAGAAGAAGGGATTCAGTGGGAGAAGGAAGAGAGAGGATAATGGGAGGATGGTAAAATTCATTTTATAAATGTACGGAACTGTCAGACAGTCTTTAAAAATGTCTAGTATTATGTGAGCCCAAATCCAGCTACTTAAGAACTGGATCAGGAGGATGACAAATTTCAGGACGATCCGGGGTACATATGAAGATCCCATCCCATAAAGAGAAAAAAGTCTAGTCATCTGCAATAGTTAAAAACTGAAATACTGACTTGAACTGGCAATGCCTTCTCCTATTTTGAACTTTCCATGGGAAATACTAGGAAGTTGGCTGGCTGATTCTTTTTCCCTATCACTCTCCCTGTGAGATCTAACCTCTTAAGAGTTGGGAAGTCAGTATTTAAAGTGTGTAAACCACAGAAAGGAACATTTTTACAGTTTCTTATTTGCTTGCTTAGCAGTTTAAGATAGGATTAATAGTATAGAATTCAATCTTTTAAAATTTATTTATTCCCTTTATTGATCATATTTATTCTTTGACAATTTCACAGGAATATAATGCATTCTGTTTACCCTCACATGCACCCATCCTCCCATCTATGTGATGCCCCCTCAACAAATTTTTCACAATATTCATGTCTTTTTTGTTTTGTTGTATGACCCACTAATTTTAACCAGGACTGTGTCACCAAAGCTGGAACTATCCATTGGAGCTTTCTGGGGTCAGCCTCAGACACACAGTTGAAGACAAGGACTATTCCTAACCTAGAATCCATCAGTAGCCAATAGTTCAGCAGAGAGAGTTAGAGCCTCAGGAGAGACTCATCTATGCTTGGTTGATAGGTGCAGATTTGTACTGGCCCAGTGCAGGTCGAGTTTGCAATGGCTGGCTGTGTCATAGCTTGCATTTTTGCAGCCATTTTAGCTTATTTCTTTCCATTCCTTCTTTCTTGATGCTTCTTGAGCCTGACAGGGGGTGGCACAAATGCCTTGCTTAGGGCTGAACAGCCACCGTTGCTTGCTCTTAGCATCTATAGCTGCCATAAGTGCCTGCATTCAGTGCTGTTCATTGTCTGGTCCAGGTGCTTCTAAGGGCCACTCTTAGAGTTCTTTATTGACTTCCCTAAATTTAGCAGCCCCAATGTTTTTGTAAGCACTAAGAATAATAGTCTGTAATGCTAGCCCTCAAACTTATTCCCAGCCCATGTAGTTGGCCCAGTGGTACACATAATGGCATATGCAGCTCAGAAGCAAATAGATAGTGGGATTCTTCTTTCCAACCATGGGCTACATAAAAGCAAAGCCCACTGCTGGCATAAAGCACTGACAGTTTTGTCTGTCTATAGAAATCCCCAGAGGTTCAGGGTATCCTTGTCCTAAATTATGAGACTGCTTGCTCTTGATCAAGAATAAGAAACCCAGTTTCCTCAGGGGATGATGGTCTTCTGCCACTCTGCCAACACTGTGGAGAAAAAAGACAAGGGGTCTTTGTGGCTCTGAAGCTATGGATTCACTGAGCACTGCCATCTGCAGGGTGCCGAGATGACATTGGTCATGTCATGAAATCAAGAAGGCCTGGTGGAGAAGAAGGAAAATGGAATTTGATATTAGATCCTGGAGTTAGCTGATGCCTAAGTCCCTTGACCTCTCAGCCCTAGGTCCCTACCTGTTGAGTGTAAATGGAAGATAGATGATATAAAAGGATGTGACGTGTATAATATTCCTGGTAGAGTCCCTAGCTTGTCATAGGTAATCTGTAAATGGGAATTCTTTCCCATCCATGGCTATTTCCTTTTTGTTTTCCTTGGAAAATCCTCTTTCACAATGACTAGCTACTGGTTTGTTTTTTTTTTTTTAATAACTTGTTTTATATTAAAATTTGTCAAGTCTGGTAAAATACCACTGTTACTATCTACTTATTCTTTGGAATGCAATGCCTTGCCCCAACCATAAGAAAATCACTAAAGGATGGCATTTTCAATACGCATAAGCAAATGTTTTGTGTCAGTACATCATATGAAAAATGTACCATCATTTAACCTGTGCCAATTAGTGGTAAAATTCAGTTCAACATATTGAATAGCCCAACAACAAAAGATTGACATGTGCCTGGTGAACCTGCCACACTTCAATAGATAATCAACACTTTCTTCTGTTTAGTGAGAAAGAGCAAAATGCCGCAGTAACTTGTTTGAATGTAGGTGCCTGGCAGGGGGCATTGAGATATGACTTCTGAGACCCTCCCAATAACAATTCTTCTCTTACCAATGAGTAAATGAAACGTGAGTCTCTGAGCAGGTAATGCTAGGTGGAAGTGCAGAAAAGAAGGAAAATCAAACTGAGAAGGAGTTCTGTCAAAAGAAAAACCAATAAGTTTGTTGCTGAGAAATTGGTACCATCCTTATCCAAGAGGGGGTAGGAAGGTCAGACCACACTAACTTGTGTGATCAATGAATTTATAAAGTAGCCTGTGTCGGGAGACTAATTTAATTGGCTACTTTAAGTGTGATAATGTACCACACTTCCTACATATTTTTTCTTTTATTAAATTCTTAAAATTAAGCTGAGTGTAATGCGCATTGCATCTACCTTAATGATACAAACAGCACCAATGACTGCCAGGACATACAAACATTCATTATTATTATTATTATTACCAATGTCTACCCAAAATATTAAAAACAAAATGAGATATTTTTTCTTCTTGACATTTTGGACTATTTCAAATCATACAAGGATAAAAAGAGATGATTTTTGTTCTACTACCTTCCACCCCAGGATACTTGCACCCTCCTACACATTAACTCCCCCTTCTGTTGCTCCCAAATTGCAAGTTGAATAGTCAAGCTGAGGTTTAAATTAAGGACTTTACATTGCCCATATGTATAGTCACCTAGATGTACACTCTTGAATTTAAACTCAGTTTCCCTCATCTCTGCCAGCTGTAGGGTATGAATGTCCCAGGTCTAGCCCTTTCATATTACAAGGAAGAAAGATCATTTTAACAAAACTGTGTATGTACCTGACCTCTCTCATAAAAATAATGGGGAGATAGAAAAGCTCTGAAGTGTACAGTTTAAAATAATATGCAACAGTCTAATCCAGATTGGATTGTTTCCAGACTGCTAAAGAGGGAACAAAAATCAGTACAAGACAAAACCGTCAAGAAGTGCTCACAGAGGGAAAGCCTGGCGGTGCAGAAAGCCCGTGATCCTGAGCTTCCCACATGCAAGCTTGGTTTCCGAATGGAAGGAGGACATTGGAAAACATGTGATGAAGCCCAACGCAGTTAATACCATACTTTCTAGTGAGGATCTTGAGAGGCTGCAGTGGAGTTTATACCAAACTATCATCAGATACAAGCCAAAGAGTCCTCCAACATCAACCAAGGTTAGGAGACTTTTAAGTAGGGAGAGACATGCTATTTTTTTTTTTTTTTTTTTTTTTTTTTTTTTTTTTTTTTGGCTAGTTTGTTTCCTTAACCTTCAAGAGGCCCCTAAAGGCTCTAAATCAAGATGCTTAGAAAGATTCAAAAGAATATCAGCAACAGGAACTCTCTTTTTCCTCAAAGTTTGGTTATTAACTGGTAGCCCGTATCCCCAGAATTTCATCAAGAAAAGCAGAAAGCCTGCTTCCCACTGTCATGCCTGCATTCAGTTCTATCAGGTGTGTCCAACCTTTTAACACTGTGACACCATGTTGTCACCTACAAAGTCCACACTTGAGAATAACATAACCTGCAACCAAGTCTCTCTCTCTCTCTCTCTCCCTCTCCATCTCCCTCTCCCTCCCTCCCTCCCTCTCTCTCTGTCTGTCTCTCTCTGTCTCTCTGTCTCTCTCTCTGTGTCTCTGTCTCTGTCTCTGTCTCTCTCTCTCTCTCTCTCTCTCTCTCTCACACACACACACACACACACACACACACACACACACACACTGCCTGAAAAAATTCCCTCATAATTTTTAAAGTAAGTTTATAGATTTTATCTTGGGTCACATCTTTCACCATCGGCCGCATCTGACCCTTGGTCCACAGACTGGACACCTGCATGTGTTCTCGACCTCCAAAGGACATCCTGAATCCAACTCTTCCTTTGTAGCTTCCCAAATCAAACCCACAAGGCACCATCTCTACTCTCGCAGGTTGATGTCCCACCCTGTAGGAGGTTGCTCTGTCACCATTCTCACTATGACCTCTGGCTATTCTAGGCAGCTAGAGGAATCTTGCTAACGTGTATTCATGTTATACACTTCCTCTTGAAGCCATCCTAGAGCCTCTCATGTGTCCCGACCAGCGGGGGTTCAACTAAAGCTCAAGAGAAAAATCAGCTGAATGAGGGACAGAACACAAGACACAAAGAAGAAGATCAAGTCTGAATGTTGATCAAGCTCTCAAACTTTTATTTTTCAGGCAGCAGTTTTTATAAGGCAGGAGACAGGGAAGCATATTGCTGTGGCAACCCAGCTGCAGGCTATCTCCAAACACGGGAAATTTCAGGCAGGGTCATAACATTCTGCCACACTGAATATCTTGCTCTATCTTTGTCTCGTCTAACTGCTAAACCATAACAGGGTCAGCTGATATCTGGTAAACGGCAAGCTCTGGGAGAAACTTAAAAGTGCAGGCTTAGACAAGATGGTGAGATGCTGGCCGTATAGCTCATGGTCCCCAGCACTTGTGACCCAGCATATTCCTGTGCTTGTCAAAGCTCTACCCAAGGTTGTATCGCCTGCCTTTCTTTTCACACAGCCCGTCTTTATCCCTGGCTCCACTTACTTTGCCTATGATGACTTCTTGATAGTCTACTCAAATCAAGACCATTTTACTTTCCGGATCTGCTAAGAGGACTGTTGTCTGAAGTCCTTACTTGATCCTCATTCTCATCCTGTGGATTTCAACTGTAGATAATCTTCCTGAGAGCTTTCCCTTTAGCAGATGGGCAGCAGCTTCTACCTATTGCATACTCTTTATCAAGGCTTGGTGCAGTCAGAAGATCACAGGTATCTCTCAACGTGCTTATCGTCCTTTTTCTTGGGGGAGTAAAATCTCAACTCTTACTTGGCTGTGCCCATGCTGCTCAGAACAAAGCGTGACACGTGGTAGATCCTTATGGCCATGGGACTGAACATCAAGAGTGATGTCATGATTTATAAACACACTATGGAATAACAAAACCAAGCTGCTCAGCACCATCATTCACCTTGAATATTTACTTTGAGAGAGATATCAGAAGTCCATCCTCCTGGCAATTTTGAAGTGTAAGACAACTGATATGCATTACACTCGCCATTCTAGCCTATATGTCTCAAAAAGATAATGACTCATCATGGAGATACTGTTAAACCCTTTGCCCTCCGTGGCCTCCATTCCCTCAGCCTCTGCTTCTACAAATGTGATTGTTTTAGATTCCATGTATTAGCAAGAATACATGGCACTTACCTTTCAATGCCTGGCTTGTTTCATTTAATGTAATAACTTTCAGATCTGTCAATGATGATACAAATGACAGAATTGCCTTCATTTTAAAATCTTGACAATGTTCTCTTGTGAATATATGTCACATTTTCTCTATCCTTTTATGTGCTGATAGACACTTGAGGTTGGTTTCATTACTTGGACATTGCAAGTAGTACTGAGGTGAATGTGGGGGTGCAGACATACCTTTGATGAACTAATTTCAAATCTTTCGGGCAAATACTCTCAAGAGGTAGTATATTTTTAATTTTGGGGTGCTTCCCTACAACCTTTTACATAAAGGGAAACTAAGACTAGCTCAAGTTAAGTTATTTTTCCAATGCCTCCCACCTAGTTGTTTCCTGCACAATACAATAAATAATTATTGTAGGGGGGAATCATCTCCATCAAAAGCCTGAATTTGTAATTTCCCAAAACCTTAGTCATGCAACTCCCCAACTCCTGGTAACAGCCATTTTCTCACAGCTTTTTTTCTCACAGCAGTTTTTCTCTTTCTTGTTAATCCAAAACACATTGACATTTCTTTTATCAGGTACTTGACTGTTCAAAATAAGTGGGGGTTATTTTTTTTCTTCCAAGATAACTAAAGCTTACCAGTTAAATGTCAATTTTTCATTTGTTTATATCATGTTTGATAAGATGCTTCTAAAATGTATTCACGTCTCTCAGTCTGCTGAAACAGAGACTATTTAGTATAGTTTAATGTTTTTCGAATAACATGCTAAGTTTTAGGAAATCAGTTATTATTCTTAACAAAAAGAATTGTCTATCTTTCATGGCAGGATGTGTTTGGCCCTGCGCAGAAGGAAAATGTGGAGCCTTCACTAAGTCACAAGATGATGATGTCAGAGCACGACACCCCCAGACTCCTATGTGATCAGTGGGCAGCAAGCCAAACAGCTGACCCGCATGGTGTCCTACATACATAGACAAACAGGCATCAACATATATTTACTGAATAATACTTGAAGGCCGACTGAGTGGTATAGAGTTCATTTCTTTAAATGACTTCAAGTTAAACAATAATGACATTAACTGACTTGTGCATTGAGTTGTACATGTGTTGGCTTAATTTAGCCTCAGAAAACCCTGTGAGTTCCACCTACCATTTTATGGCTGCATGTAATAAACGCAACTGAGGTGGCTTAACCAAAGGTGGATCTGATTTTCATATCATCAGTAAGAGCCTAGTAGTCAGAACACAGTGGTCTATATCTTGAATATATCTTGAAGGAGCCATGCTTCTCCAGATGTTGGGAAGCTGCTTCTTCTTGATGGAAATCTTTTCCTTGTATCTCACGAGTCTCAGGTCACTCGCGAGATTCATACAGCCACTCCCTGAGACTACGTCAATAATAGACAACTGTGGGAGAGGAGACATTTTGGTGGTATCGCTGCCTGCCAGCTGCACAGGGGGACTCAGTGATGCACACCTCCTGGACTGTCTTCCATACTGGAGCAGGCGTTTTTGGTGAGTCAGCTTCCTGGGTCACCTGTACTCTTACAAATAGCCTCAATAAACTCACTGGATGTGATTATTTATTCATTCTGTCATTGCTTCCTTTCTCTGGTATGAATAGAAATAGATTCACCAGGAAAAAGAATTTCAGTGGTAGAGAGAAAGAGGACTCACATAGAGTATGCTGTTGGCCCAGAGGCTGGAAACTCCGGCAGGATATCTGTGTTAGAGCCTCAGGGCAGGATCCTTTTCTTTTCAGCCTTTTGCTCTTTAGGTCCTCAGCTGATGAAATGATCTACATTGCTGAGCACAATCTCCTTAACTTAAAGTAAATGCTAATTATATTTACAGAGCACTGACATCAACATTTAGATAGATAGCTGAACAAAAAGCTGGGCATCACCACCTAGCCAAGTTGACGCTTGACGTTCGCCATATGGAATTCAGTAATGAAAAATAAACAGAGCCAGGCTGTGGTGACACACATCTATTTTTAAAAAAAAAAAAAAAACTTTCTATTGATTCTTTGTGAATTTTACATCATGCATGCCAATCGCACTCATTTTTTAATCCCTTCATATCCACCGCAGAAGAGTGGCAAGACCAACTCTCCCAAGCTCATGCCCTCGGGCCCAGCTTACCCACCCCACCATCGTTACCGCCTGGCTACCAGGGCCAGCTCTACTGGGTGACACACATCATGAACCCTAGCACTTAGGAGGTAGAGGCAAGTGGATCTTTTTGAGTTCAAGCCCAGCCTAGTCTACAAGGATGAGTTCCAGGAGAGGCAGGGCTACACACAGAAACTGTGTCTCGAAACCGAAAAACAAACAAACAAAAATGTAAACGAAATAATTACAAATGGGCAAACAAATAAAATCGACCTTTTTTTTTTCCCAATGAAGATATACAAATAACCAAGGAGCACACTAAAAATGTTTAACATTGTAATTCGTTTGTGGATTGCCAGTCAAAAATCATGTCAAAGGAGATGGGAACACAGCTCACTGCCAGAGTTCTTCTTTAGCAGGTTAAAGAGGCCCTGGGTTTGATGCTTAGCCCTGAAAAAGAAACACACACGGCCAGGCACACTGGCGCCCACCTTTAATCCCAGCACTCAGGGAGGCAGAGGCAGGCGGATCTCTGTGAGTTTGAAGTTAGCTTGGTCTACAAAGCGAGTCTAGGACAGCCAAGGATACACAGAGAGACCCTATCTCAAAAAACACAACAACAACAACAAAAAAGGAGAAACACACACACACACACACACACACACACGCACACACACACACGGGCACACGAACACGAACAACATATATGTACAATGTCCCATTCAGTAGGATTGGACATGACAGTGATTGTACTTCTCTCTCTCTCTCTCTCTCTCTCTCTCTCTCTCTCTCTCTCTCTCTCTCTCTCTCTCTCTCTCTCTCTTTCTCTCTCTCTCTGTGTGTGTGTGTGTGTAGGCCAGAGGCCAGTCTCTTTTCTGAGAGTCTATCCCTCGGATCTGGAGCTTGCACGCGAAGTTTGCCTGGCTGGCCTGTGAGCTCCGGGGATTCATCTGTCTCTGTGCTCCCCCAACCCCCGTGTTATTATAAGTACCCACTAGTGCAGCTGGCTTCTCCGTGGGTACTGGGAATCAAACTCGGGTCCTCACGCTTGCACAATAAAACCTCACCAAATGAATTACCTTCCCAGTCCCATCAACTTTTTTTTTTTTTTTAAAGAAAAAATAATGGGCATCAGAAAGGATAAAAATAAACCTGAGGCCTCATTATACAGGCATTTTGGCTACTATAACTCACTATTATGGACAAAGGGATTTAAACAGCAGACTATATGTCTTGCTGTTCTAATGGCTGAGAATTCTGAGACCTGATGACAGAATAAGATCCAAGGGAATCTCTTTCTGACTTGCAGATGTCCCTGACTGTCACTGTGTTCTCACATGGTGAAGAGAGAAATCTCTGACATCGTTTATACTTTCTACGAGGGCATTAGTCATGCTGTCTCCACCCTCGTGACTTCATCTAAACCTAATTACCACCCAAAGATATGTCTTAATATCATCACAGAAGCTAGGGCTTCAGCATATGAACTTTTGGGGGATTAAAAAAAAAAATCTAGTCCATAACACTGACACAATGCTGAGGGGCAGGTAAAATGGCATGGCCTCTATAGAGAGAAGTTGGCAATGTCTCAGTAAATTGTACAACGAATTGCTGTACGGCTGAACCAGTTCATTTCTAGGCTTATACTTAAAAGAACAGACAGCAAGTTAACATTTAAATACACAAAGGCTCATAGACGCTCTGTTCACAATAGCTGAAGACTGAGAATGCCCACTAATAGCTAAATGTGATGTAGTCATCTAAACAAAATGGGATGTGTCGATGCTGTACAGTATCGTGGCCCTGAAATGCATGCACATGCTACAGAACAGGTCAACATTGAAATTATACCAAATGCAATACACCAAGTGATCGGGAACATCCTGTGCATTGCTATTTATGGGAACTGCTCAGAAAGATTTGTGGTTGCCTAAGACCCAGAGCAGGGGATTATGGGAGTAGCTGTGAGTGACTTTGGCGCTTCCTTTTTGGGTGATGAAAGCATTCCAGAATGACATGGCAGTGATGATAATACAGTGGTGTGGAATATTTACTGAAAGCCCACATTTTGTGCTGTGTGAATAGTGTTTCAGTCACATTGTCATACGACAATGAGAAACACCCTACACACCATATCTGACATTTTGACAAGTTAGGGAGTTGTAGAAGTCTTATTGCAAGTGGGTAAGGGGCCTCCAGATACACAAAGTATACCTAAGCAATACAAAAGAATTCAGGCAGAAGGGACTTGGGGGGGGGGTATGATGCCCTTGGAACTTCCTGTTGACCTTCCTAATCACAGAATTCAATGTGGAAACACTGCTTGGGGACATCTGGTAGAGGCATGATAGTATATGTCCGAGTTTCATGCTTGCCCTAAGGGGCTCTCACAGGTCATCTGAAGTATTAGAAAACGTCTAGTGTTATTTGACACTCTTGTCAGAGACCTAGTGATGAAGAGAGAGACACACTGGGAAAACCTAACTGCCTAGAGATGCTAAGAGCTTTTGTGAATAATGGCTATGACTCTGTCCTCTAAAATATGACAAGATCTGTACATTTAGTCACACGATTCACATAGAGCAACTTGGACCAATACCATGTGAAGAAGGAGAGGGGCTCAAAGAACTCAGAACGACCACTGTGTGGAGTGAGCATGGCTTCAGCCCAGAGCCCAGCCTGAATGAGTGAGAAGTCACAAGCTGACCAGAGCAGGAGGAAGGCGTGATATGGAGATTCCTGGGGTTTGCACATTTTCGTGAAAGACTTTTGACATTATGTGGCATAAAATAACTGTTCAGTGGTCTTCATGTGCAAAGGAGAAAGAACGAAAACTCTGAAGCTGCTTTTAGGTTGTCCTGAAGGGTAATTTCAAAGCCAGTATGTTAGGATTTTGTGAACTGAGTTGATGCTTTGGCCATAAAGATGCCTCTTGCAGCTAGGCAGAAAAACCTGTTATTTTTGTTTGTTTGTTTGTTTTGTCTTGTTTTGTTTTCTCTCTTATGGTCATAGGTAGGCTGCAATGAATTGAGTTTTGAGTTACACAATGTCTTTTGAAATGTCTCCTTCATGACATGCTACTAACCTGCACCTCCAGGAAGAAACCAGGCCTGGCAGTTTTTAATTCTATGGGCCACAACAGAAGAATACTAAGGGGGGGGGAGGGTATACACAGAGACCTTCTTACCCAACTATGCAGGATGTGTGGGATTTTGGTTAATAGAAGATATTGGTTTGAAATGTACATACAAGCACGACAGGTATATATATTAAATTATTACATTAAATTAACTCACTGGTCATTCTGCTGCCAAGCTTGTGATACAAGGCCTGTGCTTATGATTTGGATGCTGGCAAGTCAATTAAAGAAGATATGCGTCTCTCTTGCATCAACCACACCCTTTACATAGCCTGTGTGCTTGCCAGTCATAAAGCCTTTGAAGGGCAAACACTTGGGACACCTGTCAGACAAACTGAGCACAGACTCTTCCTAGTTTTATATAGTTGCCTTTCAGCTTTAAACACTGTCCGGGAGCTTACATTCACTGGAGCTTTTAAAAATCCAACTTCCATAGAACTAACTTCTGCTTTCTACATTTACATTTTGTACATTTGCAATATTTACCCTAGTTGGCTGATAAACGGTGACAAGTTTAAAAGGCAGGGAAGGAGATGGGGAACATGAAATGGAGGTTATGGTTTCTTTGTAAACTCAGTTGTGTTATGTAAATATACTTTTGTTCTAATCCTAAGTGTGGGGTTTTAGTTTGAGCTTTAGCTTGTCTACACCTTTTAATTGTCTTATGAGTGGCATGGCTTTTGCTGCCTGGTAATGGCCTTCCTTGTGCAGCACAGAGAAGGGCATGGTATAGGGCTCTGAAGATGGTATGGTGTGCAGTGTTGGCGGGTGGCACATGGCATGTGGCATGTAGCAGTTGGAAAGGAAAGAGATGCCTGGCGTCTTGGTTTGGAGCAGACAGACTGGGAAAAACACTTCAGGGAGCAGCGGCTTAGAAGAAACTTCTGGCTGCATCTGCTGTTGGTGGTAATAGCCCTAAAGAACCTAATGGACTCTAACTAAACAGTCAGGAGAAATAAAGGGGCCCCTCTCCCCACTATCCATCTCTCTCCTACCTTAGTTGGGAGGTTGGAAGGGAGACTGAGGCCTAAACACCCAAATAAAGTAACATTTAAAAGAAAAGAGCACTGCAGGAACAGATAGCTCAGCAGCGAAGCATGGAGGTGCCAGAGTGAGGGCTTTATGCACTGTGGGTCTGAATCACTGCACCTTCCAGAAATGTCAGAGGGCACCCTTAGCAGTGCATCTCAGGGCTGACTACAGTTACTCAGAGGCACTTCCCCCGGGGTTCCAGTAAAGACCTTAGATGCCTACTTCATTGAAGCCTAGAAAATGACATCATCTCATAGTTAGTTGACACATACCTTTGTCATTTAAACTCAATAGGGGAAAGTCAGTCAACATATTATCAACAACACTGAAACTGTTGTGAGCATCCAGCTCAGAGTACTAACTGCCTTCCCTTCCTTTTCAAATCATCTTACCAGTTAGATGGCTCCAGTTTGGAGAGGTGGACGCACAATTTACTAAAGGTTTAATGTGACAAGTAAAAGAAATGAGAACCCAAAACCATGTTGGCCTGGAAAAATCTCAAGGGCCATCAATATTAGAAGTGGGATATAAATAGAATACATGTGTAACAAAAAAGAGCCTTAAACATATGTTTCAGGGGAGAAATCATGGGTTTTGAGAGACTAGTGACTGGGGAAAAACAATGTTATATGAATAGCCTGAAAGTCCAAGGACTGTTGGGCAGGCAGTAGCCAATGACTCCTGAGCTCCTGAGGGCCCTCAACTACACAGACCAGAAGAGAATCACTCCGAGGTACTAGTTAATTCAAGGTTCCTGGTTCTTTCTTCATCTTTATCAATCCTTTTAAAATAAGAGCATGACTTGGATTGGCTACAAAAACCACACACCACACACACACACACCACACACACCACCTGTTGTGTTACCAGAAAACACATCTCACAAAAGCTTAAGTATCTTCCCTTCTTCACTTACTCCTCTACATCTTTTCCCAGAGTCTTTCTATGTAGTCCAAGCTGTCCTCAAACTCAACTTCTCCTGCCTCCTGAGTTTTGAGATTACAAGTGTGCACCACCATGCCCAACCTCTTGCATCATTTTATAGTAAGGATTTACAAACTCCCCAGCCCCACTGCTCTAGGCAGCAAGCCTGACTCCACATTGCCCCTGACTGAGATCTCTCCAAACTTAACTTGTTTTCTCACAGAGTACTCCTCTCCCAGCATAGTTTTAGCTCCCTTGGGCTTCGCTTGGTGTCCTTCAGGGATTGTCATAAAACCTACATCATCCCACACACCTCTTTGATCTGTTTGACCGAAAGCAATATCCAGGCTCTAACTAGGTTTCTAATCATGTTCACAGACTTGTAAATTTTCCACTAATTATTAAACTCACCTTGGAGATGCTTCTCCATACATACAGCAGATAGGGCAGTGGTACAGCTCCCAACCCCATCATCATCCCTTCATCTGATCTCCTGCATCCTTCTAGATATGTGTGGGTTTGGAAGGGATGGCCAGGTCATAGTGCCAGCACCTTTCCAACCACATCCCAGAACACACTCTTCCTAAGCTCTAACAGCACCACCTGGACTCTTCTTGGGGTACCTTCTTGGGGTAGGACCTTCCTCCTACAAGGGGTCTGCCTCTAGCCTTGAGCCATCTCCACCTCTGTGTGCTTCTCAAGCAATGGTGCCTTCTCCACCTTCAAACCAGTTCCCAATGCTTCTTTTCACAGTTCCTCCTCACTCTAATTTTGTCCTAGGTAACCCCTGGTACCTTTATAAAAAATTGTCATAGTGTTTTTTAATGTGTTTACTAGAAAGTATAAAATTATACATCTTTTACAGTTAATTTTTTTTTGACATTTCTATGAAATGACAGTGTTTGAGAACTCAGACCTCAGATTAGGGCAGAATGAGGGGATTTCTCAAGAGCAGCGTCCAGCAGTTTTGAAGCTTGACAGCCTTTATCACAATCCTGTGTTCTTATCTATGAATTAACAGCTTTCTCCTCCTGTTAGGTTCTATTGCTGCTGCCTCTGAGCCTCAGAGTTTTGGTAGCTTCGCGTCCCTGCTTACAGAGACCTGCTTTCATTTCGGCTCTGCTCTCACATTACTGTACATCCTCTGACCAGACTTAGCTGCAGTATAAACAGTCATTCAGACAAAACAGCAGCGCACTTCTCTCGGGGACTCATCCTTGATCCAAAGGAATCTAGGAATGGCCTGTGTTTTTCCAATAGTTAGCTTTCCCCTGTGCCGCCATCCTCTGAGGCTCTCCGCAGTCTCCTTCCGGGGTGGTCTGGTACACTTCTGAGCTCCATCGCAATCGTCTTGCTAAGTTCTGTAATTACATCAGATTCAATTTGGAATTTTAGACCGTTATACATCCTCTTTAGGGAATCTACAATGTGATTATTCTTAAACTTTAGGCTACACAAATCTCTCCCAGAGAATCTATTTCACATGCAGTCCTTTCCCCACGCCTCTGATTCAGTGGACCAGGAGTGGGGCCCGGGGATCTGCCTCTCCACAGGTAAACCCAAGTGATTTTGGTACACGACAGGAGGATTCTACTCTGTCCCCAAGCGGGCCACTCGCACAGCAGTGCTGACCCCAAGAGATTTTAACAGTTAAACGTGTTTGCTTCCACTTATGCTTTGAGAAGCCTAGAGAACAGCAAAAGCATCGCTTCATAAATATTACTTAGGAGATTAAGTAAAAGTAGTTCATTTAAGTAATTTGCAATTAGTAATAGCATTGGTGGAATTACATGCCCCAAATTGTGAAGATAGAAGCTCACGGTGAGGTTTGAGAAGTGCATGGACTAGCAGGGCTGCTGGAAAGTTCTTGGATTGGAATGGCTACTGTAAAGATTTAACAGGTTTATGCAGAGTATTTTCTTTATGACAACACATTTTTTAATAGAACTGATGCATGCTGGGAATTGACCTCTGGGTCTTATGAGCTCCAGGACTGACTCTACCATTCACCTATATCCCTAGGTGGTATTATTATTATTATATTATTATTAATATTATTGATATTATTATTATTATTATAGCTACATTTTATTATATTACATTTGAAAATTTCACGAAAGAGTAAGAACCAAGTTAAACTTGTTATGGCTTTATTGAGAGGTTCCCATTGTTGGCTTCTTACATATTTCTGCATCTTTTTATTCTCCCGCTCCTAATCTTCCCCCTCCCTTCCCCCACTCCTTCCCTCCCTCTTCAAGTGTGCTCATTCTCCTTGTTAAAATACCTTTATATTGGAAACATACTTCCCATATGGATGTTGCCACTGTTTTAAAATTTAAAACACCCCATCATGCCATTAAGTAGCTTCCAAAAATTCTGTGCTAAAAACTTAACAGCATTCCAGCGTAAAGGAACAGTTAAGAGCATGTACAAACCAGGCTTCCAAGTTCTGGCTTTGCCTTGTATAGATTACTCAACTGCTCTGTGCCTCCGTTTCCCTTTGAGTTATCTGAGATCAGGAGAACCCAATTCACAGAATGGGGGAACAAATGCCCGTTCCATAATGAGTCCTGGGCATTCCTCTTTTTGGTGTTTTATATTCTTGACTTCTGAGGAACCTGATTCTAGAAGCAACAAGTGTATGTGTGACAAAGCAAGTGAATCTAGGTGCTCACTGACTCCTGAGACCCATCTAGGATGGCTTTTTACTTTGTTTTTGCTTCTCCAAACACTTACTCTTCTGTTGTACAAAATGTCTCGTTATTCTCAGGCAATAAAATCTGGCTTAAACAAATATGACCATTTCCTCATGCCGGAAACAGCCAGCTATACAGCCACCACACACAACTCTTACTGGTGTGAACTGCTGACTGAGGGACGCAAGCAAAGTGGGAGTTATTCTTTTGAATGCGACTCGCCTGCGCTTTCTCTCTTTTAGCTACTACTAAATGAAGCTTGTGCCTTAAGCCTGGAAAAGAAAACAATTGCTACCAAATTCTATAAGTGCAACTCTTAAGATCTGGCCGTGTCTTAGTCATCTCCAGAGGCAGAGAAAGCTGACCTTGACGATTCAGGTGTAGCTCTCGCCTGTGTGGATTTGTCCAGCTTGCGTTTAGAGCTTTATCCCCAACCGCAAATATTACTATTCTCTCCCTTTCCCGCCCCCTCTTCCTCTCTCCTTCCTTTCCTTCATTTATCTTAACTTTAAAATCGTTTCCTTTATTTATATTTTTTGAGACTTTCGTACCCCCCGACTCCTCCCCGATCCAACCTGCTTCCTCCCCCGCCCCCCACAAGTTAGTGTCCAACAAGCACCCTAGTTAGTTTGTGTTGCCCACATAGTCTTGGGTGTATAGTTATCCACTGGAGTATGGTGCGCCCAGCAAGGGGTCACAGTCTTTAAAAAGCCATCACCTGTCAATCATTGAGGGGGTTTCTTCACTCTCACCTCTTCTCACCGTGCTGGGGACTTGGCTGGCTGCGCTCTTGCAGAACTTGCCTGCGACATCAGATCGATTCTTTTTTCTTTTCTTTCTTTCTTTTTTTTTCTTTCTTTTTTTTTTTTTTAAACATTTGGGTCTTACTGATTTCTCTCTCCACAGCATAGACGTCTCATAACCCATGGCATTTACACCTTTTACTTTATTGATACAGAGTGACCATCCTGTTCTTGCTCGCTGGAATCTCCATTGGCAAACCCTTTGTCTAAGCAAGGTCTGTCTCCATTTCCCCCTCTGACCTATTTTCTCTCACACTTCATACATTTTTAAGTCAATGGCTTGTGACAGCATGTGTCCTTCTGGCTGCCGGTTGCTTCTGTTTTATTATTGTCATTTGGTAATCTTCATGTCTGCTTTTCGGTCTGTTTATTTTTCTTAATCTCTTCAACGATGTATACTTCAGGTTGAAATTCTGAATAGGGATCCCTAATGACTAGCTTGATATTCCATGCACTTAGCAGGATTCTGGCAAGCACCCCAAGGCCCCTCCAGAAGGCCAGTTTCTCACTGTATTTTCTGCCATTAGCACATTTCCTTAAAATTTGCATATAACGTACTTAAAGATGTTAGGGTTGTCCCTGCTCTATTCTGCGAAGGAAAATCCTTGAGTTTGCGAATTCTGCCATTACTCGTGGCTGCAACAGAGACTGCACACCATAAAGCAAGCTCCACCATAAAGGCAGAGCATAACTCTACAGACTGTGTGCTGTATGGTCCCACACTGCACACAGCTGTGCAATTGCAAACTGGGAAAGCGGGACTTAAGACTACAGCTATAGCTATAGTTTTTATTCTAGAAAATTAATCTTCCTCCAGATTCCTCAGTTGTAAACAAAATGTCACATTTTCTTTTCCTCTCTGAGAAGACAGGCAAATGCGTTTGTATATGGATCTACACTCATATATGCATCGTATACATATGTGAATATTTAATGACAGCTTACCACTAAGAGTAAAGACACCCTCTGACATAACCAGAAGACTGAGAATTTAACATTGATGTGATATTGTAAATTATGCAGACTACCTTCAATCTTCCATAATTGCCTCTTTAATCTCTTGCCTGCCTTTTTTCTTTCTTTTGCAGCCGAGATGCGTATTTTGTTAATAACTGTCTTGTCTTGTTCCATGAGATTTTTTTCTTTTTGATTGGTAGATTACTTTTTAGCAATTAAATTCTGTTTGCACTGGGATTGGAGGAGATCTTAATGACATTAGGTGACATTATGTACATTAAATTACACATGAGGCTATATCTCAGTGGTGGTGTTAAATGTGGTCCCTTGATGAAGGCGGTAGTTGCCAGGTTTCATACAGTGCCCTATGTATTACATAGGATTGACTCCCAAGTGTTCATTTTGCTCGTTAATGCTTTGGTACCATACAAATAAATGGATTTCTTTGTGAGATTTTCACACGTACACACACAAACACACACAAACACACACACACACACACACACACACACACTTTGACCCACTCAATGCCTTCTACATTCCTCAGTCTTCATTCCCTTCTTGAGGATAGCCTTCCTGTCATATACACCTATGTGTGTGCATGAAGCATATATATGTGTATATGCACACATATATGCATATATGTGTGTGTATGCATGTATTACATAACCCTCCTCACATATATTAAATTACTCTTGTTCACACTCTGGTGCACCTCTTGCCTGTGTGGATTTTCTGATCCTATAATTTGAACTTTACCACAAATCTCAAATATTAAGCCTTCTCTCTCTCTCTCTCTCTCTCTCTCTCTCTCTCTCTCTCTCTCTCTCTCTCTCTCTTTCTCTCTCTCAAATTTTAAGGCATTTTAATTTTTTAAAATTTCTGGGAACTTATACAAGGCATTTTGGTCATATTCACCTCTTTCCCCCATATCTTCTGTTGTATGATGGTTTGGGTGTAGTTTTTGGTTTTGTTTATTTTTTTAGCTGGTCCCCTGTAGTTCAGCCTGGCCTTTAACTGACCATGTAGCTGAGGATGACCTTGAACAGGGCATTCTTGTCTTTATTTCCCAAGTGCTGGAACTATAGGCATATGCCGAGACACCCTGGCTCTGGCTTTTTAAAAATAAAGTTTTAATGATGTATTTTTAATGATGACTGTATCCAACATCTGAACCTTAGACAACTGTCTTAAAAGAAAACTGAGTAAAGACCAAAGTTCATCAGCTTTGTGCTAAGCTTCCCACATGCTTTCTTCACGAAGTCTTAGAAAGTCATGTAAGGTAAGCACTATTTATAGTTTTTGAAATACTTACTTAGATCTGTAATGAACATCAAAGTCCTGATGCATCGGTGTTACATCACAGAACAAACACGTGGGGCAGAGTACTTAAGAATATTAACAAAGAGAGGGGAGAACTAAAATCTCCTTCATGTATGGCAGGTAAAATCACTTGTGCTTTTGAGGAATGCATCGCTGTGTGTGCTTGTTTAGTGCTTTGTGTCAACTGACAATTTCCCAGATAGCCAGACACTCATAAACTAACTGTACAGCTGACTGTATAGCAGGAGTTGTCAGTGACTTACACGTAACTAGCCTGCCAGATTCACAGAAACATGGCACTCTTCTTGCGATGTCAGGTTCCGTGTGGAGAGCAGCATGGCACACAGAGCACTTGCGACAGCGACCAGCAAACCCAACGACTTCCATTCTCCCTTTGCTGATGTTCACTGACTAAGAGGCAGTTATATTTGTTCCTAAACGTTTGCAATAATTAGACTTCTTACATTTCAGCAAACTAAATTAAGCATATTTTAATTAATTAATTAATTTAATTAATTAAAAGCATGAAGAATATCGAATTAGGAGAGAAAACAAAGTGTCGTCTGAAACAAAGGGTCCAGATGCTTTGGGCACTCTCAGTTTAACAAAAGTTTTATTATTACGGTAGATATGAGCAAGAAAGGTTTCCGAGACTAAACTTGAAGCGTCTCCTTGAGAGATCCAACATCTCCTTGAGAGAATTTGATTCTGGAGTTGTATACGCTATGGGTGGGATATACGCAAAAAGAGCTGTGTATCTAGATCTACACGGGAGAGGGGAGGAAGCATCAAAAAATTGACAAATGAATATGCACTAGTTATTGTATTTTGGTTTTCATAATTTTTTTTTTTTTTTTTTTTTTTTTTTGGTTTTTAACAAATGTTTGGTAATTGACTAATTTGGGGGGTTGAGTTCCTAAAGTAAAAGTTGCGTTATAAAGTTTTAATTTTGATAAGTTTTAATTATTCTTTTAACTTAAAATTTTTTTTTTATTAATTCTTTGAGAATGTCATACAATGCATCTTGATCACATCCACTTCCAACACTTCCCTTTAACTCTTCCCAGGGCCAAACCTACCTCCCAACGACCCCCAACTTCCTGTTATATATTTATATATATATATATATATATATATATATATATATATATATATATATATATATATATATCCTATCAACTCAAGTTTGTGTTGTCTGGACACTTCGAGGTGTAGAGACATCCCCTGGAGCCTGGTTGACCTACCAGGAGCCATGCCCTGGAAGAAAACTGACACTTCTTCCTTCAGAAGCCATCAACAGTCCATTCGTTCCCCACTTAGGGGCTCAGGAATCTCTTCATGCTTCATGCTAGAGTGCAGACTGGCTTGTTCAGATGACTACAGCAGCTGCAAGTTCATGAGTGCAATATTCCTGTCACGTCCAGAAGACCCTGTCTTGCTCTAGTCCTTCCGAACCTCTGCCTCTCCTCAGACTCTCTGTTCAATGTCCTCTTCTGTTTTGGTCCCTGCACCTTGAGAAATCTGGAGAAGTGGATCCCATCTGTGGCCAAGCACTCCTCAGTCACTTACTTGAGTGCTCTGACCAGCTGTGAGCTTCTGCATTAACCACTATGCGCAGCACAGCGGAACTTCCTTGATATAGTCTGAGAACTTTCCTTAAGCCATGTGTAGAGAAATACAGCCTTAGAGGGCAGTTTAATGTGGTGTCTGTGTAGCAATATAATTGCAGTAGCTTTACCCCTGAGGTCAGAGCTCCTCAACCCAGATTGTTGGCTAGATTTTCAGTACTGGCATGCCTTTCCTCTGGTAGCCTGGGCCTTAGATATAATCAGAAAGCAGTTGGTTACCACATAACATTCATGCCACAGTTGCACCCGTGGGCCTGTCTCGCCATGCAGGACATTGATTGTTATTGTGGACAAGGTTCACAATTGCGTAAGACTATGGATGACTTGCCCCTAAGTACTGCAGAGCAACTTCCAGAACTATGGGAGGTAACCATGAGGGAGGAAATGCCTGGCAGCATCTACTTCACTTCTCTGTGTCCTGTGGCCAATGAGCATGGATCTTTAGCAGTAAACCCTCCCCATCAAGATCTGTTGGAACAAAGGGCAGTAGTGATAGCATGTATTATTTTGGGATACTCGGGGATGCTCATGACCAATAACTCAAGGAGAGTTACCCTACGTATCACACACTGGGCTTTTTATTTGACCACCTATGACTTCTAGAATCAACGTGATCCCCTGTGTAGGGTAACTGCAATTAAACTCTTTCATCCGAATGCACATGTATTTGGGACGCTTATAAAATAGTGGGTTTCTATATGACTTTTTTTTTTTTTTTTTTTTTTTTTTTTTTGGTTTGGTTTGGTTTTTTTGAGACAGCGTTTCTCTGTGTAGCCTTGGCTGTCCTGGGCTTGCTTTATGGACCAAGCTGACTTCAAACTCACAGTGATCCACCTGCCTCTGCCTCCCGAGTGCTGGGATTGAAGGCGTGTGCCACCATCGCCTGGCTCTATATGGCGTTTTCAAATGTTCTTTTGAGTTATCCCTCCCTGAACCGTCCCCTCTGCCCTGTCTTCCTATCTCTCTCCCCACTCAAACATCCACCCATTATTGCCCTTTCCCCTTTAAATTCCCCATGTTCTTCTATTCCCCTCTGCTAAACATGTCTTCCCCTCTTCCCCTTTCTAGTTTCCCGGATTCTACGAGTCCTCCAAGCTAAGCACACAAGTCTAAGATTTGATGGTCAGATCCACTTTAATCATTCTTAGGTACCGTGTCTGGATCTCAAAGAGCAGTCGGTGGTGCTGTTGAAGTTTCTATTGAGATGACTGGGTCCCAAACAGCCACAGCGGGTGAGTTTCTGGTGCTCAGAAGAGAAAAATGGAGACGTCTTCAATTGTGATGTCTAGCTGAAGTTTATGTGTGTTGAACGTAACCAAACAACAGCAGGAAACACACGGGACTTTGTAGCTACTTCTGTTAAGTACTATATATCGTATAGAATCAAAATTTATATTTGACTTCTATTTCAGAAGTATCTGGAACTTTTTCATTCTCCCCAGTTATCTAACACTGCTGTTGTTCTTCCTAAATTAGACCTTGAAAAGATGTACCGTATCATGGGGCAGTTTTGCCAAGGCCAAGCTTCCACAGCCTGTGGTCAGGTGTGCCATAACCACCTAGGCCTGCCCTCTCAGATCTGAGTTCCAGCTTTTATTTGACTTCTGGGTATGACGATTGCCAGATGACCTACCACAGTAGGACATCACAGTTCATCGAGCTGGCACTTAAACATTCATGGGTGGTAACTCTTTTTACGTCTAAAAATTATTCAACAGCTCAAATGATACCTATGTAACTGGGACACCTTGGCCATTCTCAGAAGCTAGGAGGTCCCTTGTGTGTGATGAGGAACTAGAGAAATTGTAATCACAAGACAGCCCCACCCCCACCCCTGCCTCCACTGTGTTCTGTCCTTAAAGTAAACCTGGTGTACAAAAGCCCTCTCTCTCTCTCTCTCTCTGCACCCCCGGAGGCTAGAGAGGCACCCTCACTTTTCAGGCAGGCAAATGCAACTGAGTATAAAAACTTGCGTGCCCGAGCATAAACGGAGCAGTGTCATGTCACATCATGTCACTGGCTTTGGTGCAGCTCCACTGTGGACTGAACTTGATGCAGCTTCCTCAGGCAGCCATCTGAGCCCAGAGAACCCTTAGCAGCACCCCCACAGTTCCTGCTCGCTTCTGTGACTCCCATGGTATGGAACATGAGCCTTTTCCTGTCTGTCACCCGAATGAATCATTGCCCTCATCCCACTCTGTCCTCCTTTCTGTGTGTTGACATCTTCTGAACTCATCAACGCTGGAGTCAACCGTTGTAGTTCCGTAAAGCCGACGTAGACTTCTCTAACCCCTGGGCATCTCTCCCTCCAGAGCCTTGTGCCACCTGGCAGAGTCTGACCCTCTCTGCTTTCATTTTGCACTCACTCCTCATGGTCCTTGGGGCAGCTTCGCCTACTTCCTGTTTCCTGTCATAATGGTCCTCAGTTAGCACCTTGCTCACAGAAGGTTTGAACTTTTAAATGTTTGGTAACTGTCAGTTGAAGTTCCTGACTAGAATCAAGGGGTGCAGTGCTATGAGGGTTTAGGAAGTATTTTTAGGAATTAAAGAGGTACATAGATTTGAGGTGAAAATATACTGCTCTAACCAGAACATTCTCTGAGCTCAAACCCAATATTTAGAATTTAGATAGAATATTTGATTTACAGAGCTGTTCCTTCATGCATGCCAAAACAGACTGTTTATTCCGAGGTAATTTTTATTTATTGAATAAGAGGAAAAACATTACTTCTCTCCTAACTTGAATGCTTTAAAAATTGTAGTCTCAAATACTTTTACTCATATTGCTAAGTTGATTGCTTTAAAACATTAATAATCTTTCTTTAAAAACACAAATTATTTAAAAGTATATTTACTCAAAAATTTTCCTTTTGCTGTTGAGTGGTCAGGTGGGTAATCATAAATATTGATACTTCACATAAATTCAGGACACTATTTCGCAAAGAGGATGTATTTCTATAATTTATTATTGATACAGTCCGTAATGATATAGCTATATCCTCCTCATTAGTCCACCACGGAGTTGGGTAGCAGACAGCTGAACCAGTATGACAGAACTTTCTCTCTTACCTTTCTTCTGCTGTTCATCAGAGTGGGACACTGACAACATTATGAATCACTTGGCATCTTTCCCTCCTCTTGATTTTTCCTTGTACTTTGTTCTCATGGGGCTCAGGGGCATTTCAAGGTGGGCGCAGCACATTCAATATGCTTGTGGTCTGAGTACAGGACCAGGATGATACTCACCGGTGACCTCACTGCAGATTCTGGCTTTGGGTTATCTCCTGTGTGCATTGCACACAGTGAGATCAGGATGAGCAGACGCCTTGCCAGTTCTACTCATCATTCTGGCTTGCTTGAAGGGTTTCCACATATGCCCCTTCCTCTTCGGCCAGTGCATCTTTTTAAATTTTGAAGAAATTTCCCTTAAGTGTGGTCCTCAGGTACAAAGTTTGAACGTCTGAAAATGAAATTACTGGCTTAAAACTATTTTACTTAAGAGGCAAAAAAAAAAAAAAAAAAAAAAAAAAAAAAAAAAAAAAAAAGAAAGAAAGAAAGAAAAGAAAAGAAAAGAAAAAGAAAAAATGAACAAAACAAAGCAAGGAAAACCCTTCTGTTGGCCTCACTACTTAAATGCAAAATTGCTGATCTTGGACGATAGTGGAAAAAAAACCCTAAGTTACCTCTCTCTAAAGTTGTGGCCTGACAGTGACTTATAAAAAGAGATCCTGTTCCATCCTGTCAAACATGGCTATTTTAAACAACTGACTCTATGCTCTGTGTGCTGCTCAAAAGGTGATCAGCCTTCCTTTAGCCCCATGCCCTTTTTAGAAATACAGGAACTTATTTCTCTATTTTGTCGTCTTATGGTTTGTAGAGCCCTTATAATCCACCAAGGGCTTCTCTGCACACACAATTTCTCCTGCCTAACTTCTCTTAGCACAGCTACGCACTTGCTCTTGGCTTGCTCTGCTATGGTTGTGGGCTTTTTTACTCCAGTGTACCTTTGCTGCCCAGTGGGAGGCGCTAGTCTGTAGGCTATATGTAGTGACCCAATTGCAAAGATTTCTCTGCTGTTATTTTCTTTAAAACACTCATTACTGCTTGAATAATTATGTGCATTTTCATTTATAAGCTGTTTCCTTTACCATGTGAAGCTGAGTGAAGGAGAGAAGTCAACAGTTTCCTGTGATGCTACACTATGTATCCAGCTGCTGGAAGATGCTTGCTATAGTGGTTAAGTGTGCAACAAATACTTTCTCCATAGAAACAAGTGAATTTAGCTCTTCTATTTTCTTATCTTCCCCAGCCATCTTCCTAAAACATATGATCATGTTACTATGTTATAAATATTTAAGAGTCCTCCCACTGCCCCCTCGTTACGTACAGAGATCAAGCCCAGGCATGCAGAATGCTCACCGGTCTTTCCAACCTTTCCACAGGCCTTAAAAGTTGGCCACACAGAACCATTGGGCACTGCGGTGCTGCTCATGTCCCTGTACTCTTGATCACCTTGTTCCTGATTACTCGACAACCCATAGTTGAAATGTGAGCTCTGCGGGGAAGGTATGGTTCTCCACCCCCCACACAATCAGCTTGCCTGTTCCCAAAGCTCCTGCTTTCATCCTAACACCCAAGGCAGAGTTACAGTTATCTCTGCATATGTCTCCTTTGCTTCTTTGTTTCGTTTCTCTTTTCCCCTAACTTTTTATTGCTTGTATTAGCTACTTTTGTTGCCATGATCAAATACAACACTAAAAAGTGACAGGAGAGAGTTGATTTTGGCTTATGGTCTGGGACAAAGGAGTCCTCACTGGCTGAGGAGTCAGCAGGCAGCTGGAGCAGGGAGATATCTGCACACCAAAGCAGAGAGAGTGAACTGGGAGTGGGGCAGAGCTATAAACTCTCAAGACTCGCCCCTTAGTGACGTACTTCCTCTAGCAAGGCTCTGCCTCTTAAAGGTTCCATAACCTTCCCAAACAGCACATCAATCAGGGACCAAGTGTTCAAATACGTGAGCCTTTAGGGTGCGTTTCTCATTCAAGCCACCACGCTAGCCTTTGCCTTTCTCAGTCCAAATAATGAAACTTTGCATAATGCACCTTCCTGGCTCTATTTGTAGCCATGACTCAAATGTTCCAGTTTTGGCATGTAAACTATCTTATCATGACCTTTCAATGATAGCAAGTGTTGTACCCATTGTCATTCTGCACAGTTTTTTAATGGAGTGACTAATGGATAGTGAGTGAATACTTACAGTTATATGTATTACCAGAAGCCACAGGTGCAGGTCCTTTCCTAAGCATCCCCCCCCCTTTTAAATTTTCCTGCTTTTCTACATAACTGCTTCATTACCGTTCTTTCTGCCATATACAATTATCTCCTTATGTGTCCAATTAGATAATTCCACATGATTTGGAGGGTATAAATGATTAACTGAAGATCCATGTGATTAACCTTGGGGACCTAAATTCTTTGGTGTACAAAAGAAAAGAGAAGGTTCATCCAAGGCCAGGTTGGAACTGGACAGAAAAAAAAAAAAAAAAAAAGATGTTGTGTGTACAAAGCAGCATCTTGTAATCTTTGAGCTTTGAAATGTATGAATTCAGTCCTTAGGAGATAAACAATGAACAAAGACAGTTAGAGTTGAATACACTGGAGATTCATATTTGATTTAAAAAATTAAAAAGATCTTACACAGCATGTTGATTTTACCAAGGTAGAAGATACTGCAAAAGAAAGGTCATAGGTCATAGAATATAGCTGGATACAGAGTGGCTGACATAAATCACCTTTACCATCAACATGCTGAGCATGCCAAGGCACCAGAAGTGGCCTGTGTTTAAAGAAGGGTATATATCTTCCACCATATACTAAGTTTTACAATTCTATGCTAGAAAAGCCACTTCTTTCTAAGTCCATTCAGGGATCAGATTATGATCCTAAGAGCAGTTCCACTTTACTCTACTTATTGTACACTCAAGGATGGGAGAAAGAAATACATTTATGGTAAAGGATCAGGAGACAACAGCCTTTCAAAGATGCCAGTGGCTTCAATGTCTGAAACTTGTAGCCCATGGTCCCTGATATCCTTCGATCTCTTGACTCACAGAGCTGGAACTTTCTCCCCTCCAACCACAGAGTTCTAATCTACCATTCTCCCAACAATTCCTATACCTTTCCCAACTTCCTTAAGATGATGGTTTATTTTTGGAAACCTTTTTCCTGGGTATCTTCAGGGTGCCCTCCTGTTCATAGTAGAGGATATATTTTCTTACGTCCCTGAATGTGGCTTGGAGGATGGTATCCTTGATGTTGCATGCAACTTCTACACTGTTTTCTTAAAAGGCAAGAGTATCATTATGTTGACTAGAATGTGGGCCTGGTAGTGAGTTGTTCTGATTGTGTAGATGAGGGCCAAGCATCTGAATAAAAGGAAACAAGGCTTCCATTAACCTCTCAGAGCAGAGGCACTAGCTAGCTCAGTCTGTAACCTAAACAAGAAGCAATTTCCTGTGTTGATTTGGACCTCTGTCACAGCAGCTGTACATAGAACAGTCATTTCATGAAGTGACCTGCCCACAAAACACGTTTTTCCATCTCTGTTTTGCAACACCATTCCTTTACACCCAAGTCTCCACGCATGGAACATCCTGCCTTTCTTCTAGCTTGGCTCTCCCATTCCTGACCCTGTCTGTACATGCCGCTCCCTTCAGCATTGGTATCGCAACCTGCCAAGATGCCAACATCATCTCAAACTCACACACTCGCTCTTTGACTGTGCTAACCTATTTCACCTGTCTGTTCCATGCACTCTCTTTTTGGCTGTCTAAACTTACTCTTTATCCTTCTCTGTCCTGCTCTGTAGCCCAGAAACTGATAACACAGCAGACTATATAGACCAGAATGTTGTCATTGCTTCTAGTTCCCTTAATTCTACCCTCACATTTGCAAATTTGTTTTTGCCTAGGAGGATTTATTATTAAATTCTCTTCATCCTATATTTTTGTTGTTGTTGTTGTTTTCTTCTATTTCTTCTGGGGCTCATGATGTGTGTTGTTTGACTGTCACCAAACTGACAACCTCAAGGTGAAGGTTCAAGGCAGATGTTTTTCCCACCTAGCTGAGCACCCAACTCATACTTTTTTTCATTACTCTTCATGGAGTTAAAAAAACATTCTATCCACTCAGTGTTCTTAGAAAACTTGCCAAAGCTGTTGACTTTTGGCATAAAGTTGACCTCGTGTTACCTAGACTGTTGATGTAATTTCTCCCCTTTATGTCATGTGAATGAGAAATTACTTTATCCTTTCTCATATCACCATGTGGTAACTAAATTTTACCCCCACTATTTCATCCATTTCTTCAAACTTCTTTCATTTGTTTATCTGATATGTTAGTATCTTACAGTCACTTATAGCTTGCTTATTTATTATTTTATTCTTATGTTTTTCTTTGTTCGCATCAGGGTCTCACCTTTTCAGGCTAGACTTGAACCTTCAATCTTCCATCTCTGCCTCCTGAGTGCTGAGATTACAGGCATGCCAAGCTTATACCCATCTTGTGTCCTGGACCATGAGTTCTTTCATTAGGTCTAAGAGTGCTATGAATGCATCCCTGTGGAGATGGGAGTGTATGCATATTCTTTAGAATTTTCTATTGTTTCCTCCATACATGGTAACATCTTCCATGACCCTCAGTGGATACCTAATAGCACAGATTATTCTGATCCTTGAATATTTCATACCACTCAACATTTTTCTAGTTTTATTATTTTTTCTTGATTTTTATTAGCTTTTTGACAATTTTATACAATGTGTTTTGATCCTCCACCCAGTCTTCCCAGTTCTATCCCTCATTTCTTATATCCAACTTTGTGTCTTTCTTTTTTTAACACATTAAGAATAGCTGGTGCTACTCATATTGGGGTGGATATGTTCAAGATATAGTATATAACTGCATGCTAGCCAACAAAAACCCTAGTACCAGGACTAAGTTGGAGTTGGTGGGTAGTGTGGTGCCATAGACTGGCAAACGTTAAAGACTATCGCCATTGCTCCTGGCTACCCTCTAGAACTTGATGGTAAGACCGCATTGATGATGCATCATAAAACATGGATAAATCAAGCTCGTACTGAACTGGAAGCTTCATCTCCACCACCTAGCTTTTATAGTTCTGGAAGGTGCTATATATGCTACAAAAAGTAATCATCAAGTTTTCTCAGCAGCAAACCAAAAGAGCTACAGTAGAAACTGCCTAACCAAGCTGTCTAGACTGTTGTAATGGTGGTAAAAATGTTATAGGACTGGTTATTCACTTTCTAATTGGACTTAAGTCATACTATGCAAAGTTAAAACCCATACCCGGCACGATTATTGGCGGCAAGAACTTGTGGTTAGGTGGACCACAGGAGAGAACTTATTATTACTCTGACAAACAGATAGAATGTTAAAACAACCATAATGACTTATCACTATACCCATAGGTTAGTGAGTTTCCTAGTCTTCATTAGAGAACTTTCTTCCTGAAAGAGATGGCAGGTAGCACAGAGACCCACCACCAGTCAACATACAGAGATTAGGAGATTATGAATAAGAATAATATAAAATGAAATAAAAACTGGGTATTGCATCAGAATGGCTAAGATCAAAAATTCAAGTGACACCACATGCTGGCAAGGATGTGGAGAAAGAGGAACACTCCTTTATTGCTGGTGGGAATGCAAACTTGTATAACCACTTTGGGAATCTATCTGGCGCTTTCTCAGAAAACTGGAAATAGAGCTTCCTCAAGACCCAGTTATTCCACTTCTTGGAATATACCCAGAAAATGTTCCTCTACACAATAAGGACATATGTTTAACCATATTCATAGAGCTTTATTCATAATAGCCAGAACCTGGAAACAGCCTAAATGTCCCTCAGTTGAAGAATGGATAAAGAAACTGTGGTACATTTGCACTATGGAATACTACTTAGCTTTAAAAAACAAGGAAATCCTGAAATTTGTGGACAAATGCATGGCACTAGAAATAATTATAATGAGTGAGTTAACCCAGAAGTAGAAAGACTCACATGGAATATACTCACTTATAATTGGACACTAGCCCAAAAAGCATGTCCCATGAAAGTCTTCACTTACTAGGAGATTGGGATAGATATGCGGACATCCTACTGGGACACTAGATAAGAGAAATATAAGAGATGGGGAAATAGAAAGATCCAGAGGGTCTTAGAAATCTATAAGAAGAACATCGTAACAGGTGGTTTAGGGCCCAGGGGGGTCTTCTTAAACTATTGCACTAACCACGGACAATGCAAGTAGTAAACATCGAACCCCTACTCTGATCTAGCCAATGGACAGAACATTCACCACAGTTATGTGGAGAGTGGGGACTAACTGTGACATGAACTCTAGTGCCCCCTATTCACTGATCTCCCCTTGGTGGGGATGCCTGGTGACACTCAAAGAAGGAATAAGCAGGCTACCAAGATGAGACTTGATAGCCTATGACCATAAAGTGGGGAAGGAGGTCCCCCCTTGGTCATAGACCTAGGGGAGGGGAATAGGGTGAAAGCTGGAGGGAGGGAGGAATGGTAGAATACAAATGATGGGAGAACAACTGAGTTGTAATCTGAATAAATTAATTAAATAAAAATAATTGGGCATGGTAGTGCATTCCTTTAGTCACAGCACTCAGGAGGCAGAAGCAGATGGATCTTTTGAGTTTGAGGTCAGCCTGCTCTACAGAGTGAGTTCCAGGACAGCAGGGCTACACCAAGAAATCCTGTCTCAAAAAAACATAAGACACACACACACACACACACACAGAGAGAGAGAGAGAGAGAGAGAGAGAGAGAGAGGAGACAGAGACAGAGACAGAGACAGAGACAGACAGACAGACAGACAAAGACAGATATTATGAAGTGATCATCCTTAAATGGGATGTCTATATAAAAATTTCCCCTCAAAGGCACAGAGATCATTAATGAAAATGAGGCTATAAAGATTGTAACAGTCTAAGATGGTAGATGACTAGATGTGTTCTCTGAACTCAACAGGGAAGGGGCTAAAAAGGCTTAGGCATCCTCTATTTCTTCAGCTCTGTCATCCACAGCACACACAGTCTGTCTGGTATACCCAGACAGGCTCCACTCCGTACCAGATGCTGTCCTTATAAAATGTCACAGGGTCCTGGCATCTCCACTAGCCTGTGGTCTCTACTGCAACTGTGGCTGTATCTTAACCAATGACTCTCCTGGCCTCACTTCACAGTGCCTGGCCTACTACACAGTGCCAAGCCTAATCCATTCTCTATGACCCCTCAATTTTGCTTTAAAAAAAAAATGGCTTCAAAACCAGTATCATGTGAGTGACTCTTACACATAGCCAAGTTCAGCTACCAGCTTGAGATGCAACTTAACCCTCATCCCCACCCTTCACCACAGCTGCTGTGTGCTGACCCCAAGGGAATACTTTCAGGAAGATTTCCCCTTACTGGTGCCGGTCTCTTGCCAATCACAGCTGATTCTTGGACCTCAGCTGCCCAACATCTATGGTCTCAGGAAAGCACAGAAGGTTTCACCTCATTGGTGCAGATCTCCCGCTAATCACAGCTGATTCTTAAGCCTCTCATGAGGAGCAGCCACAGGTTCTTAAAGAAGTTTATGATCAGGAATCAAGGAGGGGAAGAACTGCTTACTGCCTTGCTCAGTGGTTCGTGCTCAGCTTTCTAAGACAGTTCCAGGCCTGTGTGCCCAGGGATGCTGCTTCCCACAGAGACCAGCCCTTCCATACCAATCATTAGTCAAGACACCCTCTCACAGGCATGACCTCAGGCCAATCTGACAGAGCAAGTCTTCAACTGAGGTTCTCTCAACCTAACAATAAACTCTAGGTGGAACAACATGAATGAAATTGTCAAAAATAAAATAAAGGAAAAAAAAAATATGGTCACTTGGACATCAGCCTTGCAACACTATCAAAAGTGCTATGGAGTAACAAAGAAAGAGGCAGTAAATATAAATCTAGGGGACAAAGAAATGAGTCCTGCCCTAAGTGGGTGGAGTAGGATGGCACAAGAGTTTGTCGTACTACATAAAATGGCACACAATTTAAAACTTATGAGTATCTTAGAGTTTCTATTGCTGCAGTAAAGCATAATTGTGATAAATCAACTTGGGGAGGGATGGTGGTTTGAATGAAAATGCCTCCCCCCTCCCCCACTGGCTCATAAAGCATGACACTATTAGGAGGTATGGCGTTATTAGAGGAAGTGCGTCAGTGGAGGCAGGCTTTGAGGTCTCAGATGCTCAAGCCAGGCCCAGCGCCTCATTCTCTTCCTGCTGCCTGCCGATGGGGATGTAGAAATGTCAGCTACCTCTCTAGTGCCTGCGCAGCACATTGCCACGTTTCCAGCCATGACAATGAATGGACTAAACTTCTGAACCTGCAAGCCAGCCCCAACGAAATGTTTATCTTTATAAGAGTTGTTGTGGTCATGGTGTCTCTTCACAGCAGATAGAAACCCTAACTAAGACAAGAGGAAATGGTTTATTTCACTTAAACTTTCACATCACAGTCCACCACTGAGGGAAATTGAGGAAGCAATTCAAACAGGGAAGGAATCTGGAGGCAGAAGCACATACACAGGCCATGAAGGAGTGCGGTTTGCTGACTTGCTTAGCTTGCTTGCTTATAGCACCCAGGATGAACAGTCCAGGGCTGATACTACCCACAGTAGCTCGGCCCCTCCACATCAATCAAGAAAATGCACTACAGCCTTTTCTATAGACACATCCCACAGAAGCATTTTCTTAGTTCAGAATCCCTCTTCCCAAATGACTCCAGCTTATGCCAGGATGACACAAAAATGGCCAGCGCCATTGACTTCTTGTCAAGTTGACATACCAATACATTGTTTATTATCCATAACTCCTTTCTTGTTCACCCTCAAGATCTCATATTAATATCAGCACCACAATATAAGACATTTTAACTTATGAAAGGATCACAGTCTTTAAAAGTTGAAACTTTAAAAGTTCAAGCTCTTAAAATATCCAAAGCATTTTTTCTAGAGTTCAAACTTCTCTAAAATATCCAAAGTTTCTAAAATACCCATAGTCTCCCTAAAATAGTCAAATCTCCTTAAAATTCCAAAACTCTTGTAAAATTCCAAACTCTCTTAACTGTGAGCTCCTATAAAATAAAAGAAAAAGTCACATACTTTCTTACTTCAAGAGGGAATGACCAAGGCACAGTCACAATCATATCCAAGTAAACCCAAAAATCCAACAGTGTTAACCTCAGTCTCAGGCTTCTAGAACTTAGGATCTTCTGGCTCCGAAGTGCTCCCCATAGCACACACAGCTTGCCTCCTGGCCTCAGGCTTGCTCCCCTCCACAGTTGTTACTGTCCTTGGTCATATCTATCTGCCATTACCTCCCTCCAACTTTCCCTGGGGCCCCCACTCTATCTTCTCTCCAACTTCCTCCTTTTCTTTTAATTAGTAACCTCCTGAGGCCAATTACTACCTCATATATCTGTATGAATATTGTCTTGGTCACTGTTATGATGCTGTGAAGAGATACCAGGACCAAAGCAACTTCTTATGAATGAAAATATTTACCTGAGGGTTTGCTTACAGTTTCAGAGGTTCAGTCTCTTGTCATCATGACAGAGGGTATGGCTACATTCATGGCACTGATGCATTCTGGCTCTCAGGCAGAGAGGATGGGTGTGGAGGGAGAGGAGACATTAGGCCTCATTTGGGCTTTTGAAATTCCAAAGCCTACTCCTAGTGACTTCCTCCAACAAGGCCTCACTTCCTAATCCTTCTAATCCTTTTAAATGGTGATGCTCCCCAGTGACTAAGCATTCAAATACATGAGCCTATGATGGCCATTCTTATTCAAAGCACCACAAATGTGAACTTGAGACAGGGTTTTTCTCTGTAGCCTTGGCTGTCCTGAAACTTTCTATGTAGACCAGGCTGGTGTTGAATTCAGAGAGATCCACCTGCCTCAGCTTCCCAAGTGTTGAGAGGATGAAATGGAGATAGTTTACATGAAAAGCTGAGAATCCCTGTGCTTCCCAGTTTCTACCTCAGTGGTTAAGAATAAATGATTTGTATTTAATTTGTGTTTTTATACTCACACTAGTTGAGTCATCAGTGAACAAAGATGCTTCATTTCCCTTTCAAACCCAAGTTGTTCCTAATTCTCATCCTAAATTAGGAACGAATTTAAGAATAAGCCATTCCCTAAAAAGGACAATAAACTAGAATTGTGTGGTATTACTAAGAGACCACAGAGTCTAGAGAGAGAAACTCCCAAATGTCTGTACTTTAGGAACATGTGGTTCACCTCCAACCTGAATTGTACTTAAAGAAACATATTCATGATTCATATTTTTATAAACCTTTTAATCTAATCTTCCAAGGAGAATGAATTCTTGGTTCCTAGGCAGATGTCCCCAGATGCCTTTCCCTTTCCTTGCCATTTCCCTCATTCCCCATGGCTATTCTAAAATCTTCCATTCATCAAATCCTAAAACATCACAAAATAGACTGTTAATTCCAACTTAATTTCCTGCGTGCATAGAAACACCCAGCTTTCCCAGCACTATTTGTTAAAGAAGTTGTTTTCTCCACTGTCTAGTTTGTACCCCTTTTTCAAAAATTAGGGTGTCTTTAGCCATGTAGATTTATCTCTGGGTTCTCCATTTTGTCCCATTGGTCTACATGCCAGTTTTTGTGTCACTACCATGCTGTTTTTGATACTATAACTTTGTAGCATAATCTGAGATCTGGTATTGTGATGCCTCCAGGATTACTTTGGTTATTTGGGGGTCTGTTGTGTTTCTACATGGACATTAGTATTTGTTATGAATAATTTTAAAACAAAATATACATAAATGCATGTATGTGTCTATTTGTGAGTATGTGCACATGTGTGCAGATGCTCACAGAATCCGGAAGTCTCAGACTCCCTGAAGCTGGAGTTGCAGACAGTTGTGAGCTGTCCAACTTGAGTGCTGGCAACCAAACTTGCATTCCCAAAAAGATCAATAGGGCTCCTAACTGCTGAGCCATCTCTCCAGTCCCCAGGATTAATTTTTATAATTCTGTGAAGAACAACACTGGGATTTTTAACATAGAATGTCAGTCTGTAGATTTGTTTGTTTGTTTGTTTGCTTGCTTGCTTGCTTGCTTGTTTTTGAGACATGATTTCTCTGTGTAGCCTTGGCTGTCCTGGACTTTATAGACTAGGCTGGCCTCACCAGGCTCTGCCTGCCTCTGCCTCCCCGAGTGCTGGGATTAAAGGCGTGTACCACCATGCTCTGCTGTAGATTTCTTTTAATGCAGTCTGCTTCACAAAGTGCATTCCACCAATCCGGGAGCGTGACAAGCTTACCCATCCTTTTGTGTTTTCTTTCATTTCTTTCTTTTAAAGTATCTTCTCTTCTCTTTCTTTCTTTTCTTCTTCTTCCTCCTCCTTTTTCTTCTTTATTCTTCCTTCTTTCTCACCCTTCCTTTCTCCTCTCCTCTTCCTCTACTCACTCTTCTCCCAATCCTCCTTCACCCCAGGATCCTCCTCCTCCTCCTCTCTTCCTACAGAATCACATGTAGTTCAGACTGGCTGTGAATTTGCTTTGTAGCCAAGGATGGCCTTGAACTCCTGATCCTCTAGTCTTATCCTCCAAGTGTTAGGACTATACACGTGCATTACCAAGCCTGAGGAGTCTATTCTTTTTTACCCAAACTTTTCTTTTTTGCCATAGCCTATGGAGCCAGCTTCTATTCTGTCTTCTTAACTGTACATACTGATCTCTGGCTTAACTTGCTTCTAATTATCCATCAGAACCGTGATGTTTATTTGAGTATTGTGTTGGTGTGATGATTAATTTTAGGAGTCCACTGGACTTGCAAAAGGATTCCCAGACATTTTGACAAACAGTGTTTTAGGTGTATTTGTGAGGATGGTTTTGGATGATATTACCATTTGAATCAATAGATTCAGTAAAATGAATAGTTTCTTTTAATATTAATGATTATTGTCTGATCACACTAAAACCTGAATAGGATAGGAAGGCTGGCCTTCCTATAAGGAAGAGTAAATGCTGGCTTCTACATTGATCAGTCCTTGACATAACTCGAGTCTGCTGCCTTTCAAGCCAAGACTCACACCATCAGCCTTCCTTGCTCTCCACGTTCTTATAAGCTCTGTGACCCCTTCAATTCTCCACAAGTATGTATATTTTACAAGTGTGAAGTGTAATATCATATTAGGACAATACATTAAGTAACTGCTGTTCCTTGTGGTTTTCAGAACTGTGACTACTGTAATTAGTAAGCACAGAATATTCATTTTAGTCCAAGAGATGCTCCCCAAAACTGTCAAAAAGCAAAAGAATAGTGCCTCTGACCCTGGGAAAATAGCATCAGAAAGCCATATTTTCTGTGGCTTCTGGTCAGTAAAGAGTAGAAAATGCTGAAACTAGAGCAGTGGTTATCAATTTAAATTGATATTGAAACCACTTGGGATGTCTAAAGGGCATCTTGATAACCAGAGCTGGTTTGGAGGAGAAACTCAAGCACTGTAATATTTTAAGCTTTCCCAATGATTCCAGTGCACAGCCTGTGTTTGGTCTCTGGTGTTCTGAGATGTGATAGAATTCACTCCTAACTGAAAGAAGGAAAATTGGCAGCACAAAGCAAAGCAGGTGAGGATGGGACCTGAGTCCTTACTTTAGAACTTGTGTGAAGTTTTGACATTCTGTTTATCTTAATTAAATATCTACAAAAATATATTCAATAGTTTTGATGACTTTTATTTATTATTATTAAATTGTCCACAATTCTGACTTCTTTTATGTATAATATAAGGTTAAATCATATAATTAACTATTCCAGAAGACCACAGTAATTTTTTTTTAATGCCAAAAACAAGTGATTTCTAAAGTATTGAAAAGAGTTAGACTTCCTGTCAGTAATGACAACGTTCTTGGGAGAAGTGGCATCCTGTGTTTAAAACATACAGAGATAGGTCCCCACCAGGAAACAGCCTTGCATGCCTGAGGAATTTATATAGAGAAAGAGCATAAAAGAAAGGCATGGTGGTCCATACTCCTAATATCAGCACCCAGGATGCTGAGGCAAGAGGGTTGCTGTGAGTTTGAGGCCAGCCTGAGTGCTTACATAGGGAGTTCAGGCCAGCCTGACCTACAGGCTGAGACTGTACCCCAAAACAAACAAACATGCACACACACACATACACAGAAAGAGACACACACACATATACAAAGAGAGAGAGAGAGAGAGACAGAGAGAGAGAGAGAGAGAGAGAGAGAGAGAGAGAGAGAGAGAGAGAGGCTACTCGCAGAGAGATACAGGGTTATTGCTCTTGAGTGGCCATTAAGGTTCAATTCCCCTGCCGCATGCCTCTCCCTCCACTCACTCAGCTCCTCTAAATGATTTTTCTGATTTACAGGGCAGAGGAGGGGGTATTCATTTCCTGTGTATTATTCCATTACTTCCTAATATCTGAAATCAGACTGGAAGATGGCATATGCTGAGTGAAAGGGCAGGGAAGAAGTTGTAATTGCGTGAATTTATTCTGTTGGATGCATGTTTTGTTTGTTTGTTCTGCCAGTAGGCTCAGCTTGTCTGGTATCCTATGCAACAAACGCTACCATAGTGACGTAGTTAGACCGTGTGAAAGAAGAAGGCTATTGTATGTTTTCATTTTGTGTGCCAGCAGAGGTAAGTCTTAGTACCGACCACTCTTTAAAATGTATTAGGAATCCAGACTCTGTTAGTATGCCATGTCTTTCCTAGGCTAGCTTTCCCACCAAAACGGGGGGCTCCTTCTCAGAACACGCAGGGCAATCAGGAAGTGGTATGTCTCTAGCTAGACACTGCAGCGTTAAAGAGACACAGGCTAGAGCTAGCTTTTACAAAGAAAATCAGGAAATGATGTAAAGTCAGTTATCAATGAGGTGTGCCCTGAAGAGAGGACCGGTCACAACACCCCTCTCATGCTAGCTGAGCAAGCTACCTCTCACCCGTTTGTGTTTGGAAAAGCAAAGCCCAACCCAGGGCAGGAACCAAATTTGAAAATGGCTAAGGAGAGAAAGGTGACAGTTGAAAGAAGCTGTGCATCTTGAAAGTAATCATAGAGCTTGGATTTGAGTGGATAGAAACTGTTGGCTAAAATGTTAAGATGGCAGTTTCAGATGGCCAATATTTCACAAGACAAAAGCTCCCATCGCTATGAAATCAATTAGTTGTGCCTCAGAAGGAGAAGGGAAATTGGCCTTTGGTCTGATAACATTTTGTTGTCTTGTGTGTTTGATCTGTTGCCCCACCTTAAAACCTTACACATACCATTTAAAAATCTCTTTTCTCTAGGACACAAACAGTATTTCTTGTGTACGGAGTACAAATTATTACATTTGTACACATACAAAATAGCTAAGACACCCATTAGCCAGTTATGTTAACAGATTTTTCTCCATTCTCCTTTATCCAAGGATTGAAGCTCATTTTCTTAATCACTATACGCTTGGCCCCAGAATCCTCATGAGCCCCAGGCCCTCTAGTGCAGCTAATATCCCTGCGCTCTAAACATTTATTTTCTCACGTTTCCTCGGCGTTAGTTGAGTCTATTTGATCTGGCTTTGACCAATCAAAATAAGAGGGAATCGTCCAGGTAACCCTGGATAATAGGTTTGCATTCTGGATAGGCATTTCAGCAGACTTTCTGAAGGTGTTCCTTTTATTCTGTCTGTGGCACCGATGTTACTGCTTGGAGCTGAGACAGGCACTCTGTGGTCGTTGCCCATGAAGATGACAAGCCCTGATGGAAGAGAGGAAGAAAGAGAGAGCATCCAAAATGCTGACTAAGTGCTGACATGGCTGAGTCCCTCAGCCAGCCTTCGGTTGCCCACAACTGCACTGTTACTTAGTGAAAAATAAATGTCGCTTTAATCCAGTGTTTTCAGATCTTCTTCTAATGTTCGCCACATCTTAATCAATATAACTGCTGTCCTTTCAGGGCATCCGGGTCACATCTTAATCAATATAACTGCTGTCCTTTCAGGACATCCGGGTCAGCTCTCCTTTTTCTACCACAGATCTGGTTCTCCTTCGGCCTGCCTTGTTGGTGCTTTTACTTAGTTTGATATGCATTTTTTAAATGGGTATTAGCCTCCTTAGGGAAAGAATCAAAACTTTCTTTCCATAAATTCTAGTGATTCCTACGCTAAAGAGTTAACTAACTCCATGGCAACATTAACCTTGAACAGGATATAATAGTCATTTGCAATAAGTGAGTCTGGCAAGTGCTTTGCATCTGAAAGGGTGGTACCATCAACACAGTAATGTATTGTTTCCACGTTGATGAATGGCCAGCACTGTGTACTTCTCTCCAAAAGACAATTTTTTTTATTCCACTTCGAATTTTACAAAGTGCTTTCACATGTCTTAGTTGAACTGATTCTTACGGCATCACAAGGTGTGTGTTATTTTTAGCTCTGGCTCACAGATAAGGGCATGAAGATTGGGGAACGCTAAATGTCTTCCCCCTATAATTCAATTAATAACTCTAAGATCTTGGATTTATATCAAAGCCTATATTTTTTCCACGATAGCGTGTCATGAAGACCTGTCGCTTGGAGAGATCCGAGTTCCTTGCTTCTAATCTTCAGCCCAAGCATCCCACAATGCACTTTTAATATGTTATAGTAAAGGTCCTTCAATGGATATAAGATTTCTTTGCCAAATTAGTAACAAGTCACTATCCTAAAAAGAAAAAAAAAATAATGTAAGTTTGAGTATAACTAGCCAGAAAAATAGACAGACAGAAAGAAAGCCCTAAAAGACCACCAAAACAGTACTTCCAGTGATAATTTCTCTTGAGGTATTATTGCCTGTGTCATAAAAAGAAATTGATCACCCATGTCATAGGCCCTTTAACATATCAGTTACTGATCTAATTATCCATAGATCTAGAAGCAATCCCTTCTCTTCTCTTTTCTCTTCTTTTCTCTCCTCTTCTCTTTTCTTCTCTTCTCTCTCTTCTCTTTTCTTCTCTTCTTCCCTCCCCTCTCCTCCCCTTCCCCTCTCTCTTTCTGTGTTTGTGTGTGTGACGCATGTTTTCAACCTGCACCCATGTCAAAAGGGAACTAGCATCTGTGTGGAGGCCAAAATCAACATCTAGTGTCGGCCTCAATCTCTCTCTTCTTTATTTACTTATGAGAAGATCTCCCACTGACCCAAGAGCTGACCACTTTAGACTGGCTGATCAGGAAGCACCCCAGGATTCCTCCTGTCCTATTTCCCCAGTGCTGGGATTATAAACATGAAGAGTGGCAATTGGTTGGGGATTGAAGTTGGGGGCTCTGGTTTGCGCAGCAAGCATTTTACTGTTCAGTCATCTCACTAGCCCAGTCTTTTGTCTCTTAAGCGTGAACACATGTCTGTCTTCTCAAAAGGTTGATTTAAGTGCTCAGGGCTCTCTGTAGTTTTCAAGGAAATGCCACCAGTAGAAGGCCATGAAGATTTTTTTTTCTCTTTCTTGAACTGAAGGAAAACAATTTTTAAAGAGAAAAACAATTAGTTTTTTCATCAGTAACAGCAATTTCTAGGCATAGCTTATCCATCTTCCACAAAGAATTGTCTCTTTTCCAACCACTTTTCCCCTCGTGCTTGCTTAGGTTAGAAACACTATTGCCAGCATTTGGAGTTTTGCATCACACACGCATCACCACGGGCAGTAAAGAAAACCACGTGCACTGAGGACAGCTAGGCACCTGTCAAACTGCCAGGACGGTAAAATGATAGCTCAGAGAATCCTCGTTTTCTATGTGAATTTTACTTTAAGATGGAGATTCATATTCCCTGTGCACAGAGCTGGCCCTATGAGGTTTTAAGGCACTCAGCTATTAAGACACCTGCACAGGATCTTTCGAAAGTGCTTGGTTCAGTCACACAAACATTCCTTAGGATATCTTGCGGGTATAAATGTTAAATGAACGCTTCACCAAGAAGGGAATGGTTGTTTGGGCAGAAATGCTGCTGCGGGGTTCCTCTGGGGAATCTCCGGTGAGGATACTTGAAAAGTTTGCAGATTCGACACAAGTCCGCTGTGAAGCCCTTTAGCCGTGGCAGACAGCATGGTACCGGTCGAGGCCCAGGAGGTCATAGAGAACATAGGCTAATGGCTTGTGCTGACATGAAGGTATATATGGGCCCAGCGACAGTGCACTGGTCACTGAAGCCAGGGCCACGCACAGAGCCTGAAATCCTCCCGCTGATGGGTATCAACACAGAGGGTACAGAAGCCAAGTTTGGGGAGCACTGAAGTACAATTCTAGAGACCCCCAAATTGCAATTTTTATATCATTTCAATGGGCGGCAGCTTTCTACTCCCAGCTTGGGCCTGGCTCACCAACACATCAACACATTGGAGTTAGCTTACTAGCATACCAAGGCCTGTCCTGGACTAGGCTCACACGAGCTACCCACCGACCTTCCAGGGGCTTGCTTCAGTAGCCCGTCCCTTACCAGGGCTGCCGAGTGGCAAGCTCAAACAGCGCATTGTTTCCTACGCAAAATGGCCTTTGAGTTCTACAAAGTGTTTTTTAAGTCACACAAAATGGTTTTTCGAGTTACGTTCCCAACACCTGTGTTTTTAAATTAAATTCGTTTTCATTTTAATGAGTTTAATTACTCTAATAAAGGAAGAGTTGGTAACTAAAACACTTGTGGATTTGACTGTGGAAACAGGTGTGTGTCAATGGAGGCAGCAAGGCAAGACGCTCGTCCTCAGATTTTATTTTAACACTCTACTCACAGATTTATTTGCTTGAGCAAGCCGTCTTTTAGAATCAAGAGAAGGCAAACAAACAGGGGACATTTTAGGGACTAAGTCATCTGAGTGAGGATTCACAAACACTAGCTAAATAGAAAGCCACAAAGTCCAGGACACTGAGCTACAGAATATTCAGGAACCTTAATCAACAGCTGCCATCACAATGTCAGAAATGAGGAATCCGATTATGACTAAAATCATGCAAGAACCTTGGGCGAACGTGCTTTCTGCATCTGCTCTCCACTAGTGCTTTATTTCAGGTGAAGAAGTGTTTGACACAGGATGGAGTTGTGAAAATGAGTGTTCCTGCTACGTGGCGCAACAGGGCTGATGGGCCGTTTTACACTCAGCAATACACTAATGTTCCCACCAGGTGTGTCCTGCTTGAGTTTACCACAACCTCAACTTGCTTGGGGTTTTATCTCTTCCCCTGGCCTCTACCGTATTTTTAATTCTCTGCGTCTGAAACAGCTAAATAACACGCTGGCCAAGCCAAGAGGGGGCTTGTGAAGCTAACAAGACAGAGATCTATCCAATTTTCTCATGGGCATCTTTATATGTGGGAAACAGTTATGAGGCATTTAAATGAAAATATATGAAATTCAAATAATTTTGAGCTTCATACTATTATTGACTAATCGCTACAGGGGAAAAATTCCATCACTAAATGCATAAGACATGGTTACCAATATTTAAATACACATGTGCATTTTAATACTGGAATCCTTTTCTCTAATTTATATCCTTAAGTGGAGCCACAGTATATAAGACACCTGAAGACAGTGTGGTTCTAGGCGAAGAAAGGAAGAAATGCTCTTCTGGGGGGATGAGGAAGGGTGGCGTGGGGCAGGCTACATCATCTCCTGAGCACCCTATGATGCCTTGAAATCGTGAATGTTACCTTAATCTTGAAGGCAGACATTCCTTCTGGCTCCATCACCAAAGAGAAACATGCATCTCAGGGGAAATGATTTTGCCCTTTTTTGGCCTCACAGTATGAATAATTTTCTAAAGGCCCAATACTAATAATTTTGTTCCAATTTCTAAGTATAACAACTCATAATAAAGCCATGCCCAAAAACATCTACTGGGATTAAAATATGGAGAAAAAGTGTTTGCAGTTTGCATTAGCATTAAGTATGTGTTGACTTGAAACACCAAGTTCTTGTTTACTCTTGAAAACTACAATAACGGCCACCCCAACCCTTATAGTCACATGTCTCCATCTACGGTTGATAAATTCTGCTTTCAACTTAAACCATGCACATTACCAAAGCACCAGAGTGGGTGTGTATTACTTCACAGGTCTAGAGTCACCAATAGATGATGATCACATGGATGTCACTGTCACCTTCATATCAACAGGCTGGCAGATGTGCAATGTTTTCATCTGAAAACACTGCTCTTCTTCTAGATGGATAACAAATGATTTGGTCAGTGGCATTCACTTGGTCAAGACACAACGTAATGAACTACGCATATTTTTATTCTATAAAGTGTACCCTCACCTTGGAGAAATCTTAGTGAAGTATTTTGTTTCCCTCCACAACTCTTTCTATGTTATATAACTTTGTACAGGGTGTTTGGTATATAAACAATTGTCCAAGTACACTCGGTATAATTAGAAGTGCTGATGTGACTGCCCAAGCTGAGCAAACAATAGATACACTCGCGAGGAACTGATGACTAGATAGTGAGAGGGGACAGTGTCGAGAGGTTTTTTTTTTTTTTATCCCAGCTCAGTTCAGGAACAATGAGAGGGGGAAGGAGGGATAGAGAAGAGCTGAACTGTGAGTTTCAGGCATCAACCCTCAGGTGCGCTATGGGAGAATGGTAAAGGCAGGCGAGGTGGAGGCCTTCATAAGTTGTTGTTGGTAAATTATCAGTATTGTCTAACAATGTTTATTATCAGGCCTATAATTATTATGATGGCAGTATAATCTGCTAGCAATCAATCAAGACACAGACACCTGTTATAGTTTTAAAATAGCCTTAGTTAACCTGGGGCAGGGAAGATATTAATCCTCTAAACTACTTTTCATAGTGGGGCAGGTATGGGATCCCTACCCCAACCCCATGTCATTGGCTTCTAATAATTTCTATCAAGCTACCTCCCATTCATAATCCCATATACTTGCTAATGTTCTTCAACTGGGCCAAATCTCCATCCATGCTGGCCATGTGCTTCTCCTCCACCAAACCCATGGCGGCCTTCCATCTTCTCTCTTCTCCCTGGTCTCTCTTTCTTCTTTCCAAGATTTTCTCTGTCTCCCTATGCCAGGAACCTTAGTCATGCCTATCCCATTTGCCCTGCCCAGATGTGACGGCTTTTTATTAATTAGCATCAACATACATCAGACCAACAATTCTACCTTTCTGTCTAAGCAAAAAGGCCACCCTTCTTATATACAGTAAGAACAATCATGAAAAATCATAAAAATCAATAGGTAAGACTTACATACATAATGTCTAATCAAAAGGTATTTGGCAACCTTGAAGAAATTTTATTTTATCTTGATGAGTCTAAAGTTTTGAACCTAAATCAGTATCTATCACAGTTCAAATCTATCAACCTAGAAGCATCTGTCTAGACACAGAAGTATCTTTTTTAACTTCTAAGATTTATTTATTTATTATTTATACAGTGCTCTGATTGCATGTACCCCTGCAGGCCAGAAGAGGGCACCAGATCTCACTATATAGTGTTGTGAGCCACCATGTGGTTGCTGGGAATTGAACTCAAGACCTTTGGAAGAGCAGACAGTGCTCTTAACCTTTGAGCCATCTCTCCAGCCCCTTTTTAACTTCTAAACAACCCCATTAGAGACTTGAGAAGGAATAAAGTTAACTACCTGAGTAAACATGAAGTGCTTCTAAAATGAAAAAAAAAAAAGACAGTTTGCTGCCTGAACAGTCACCCAAACTCTCTCTAACATTGAAGCATCATCTTTAGTCTTTTGGTCCAGTATATCTGACAGACATATTTGTGAAACAGGAACTACTGAAGACTTGTTTACCCTGTCTTGTCCGAGTCTGGCTGTCAAGTCAGTCTGTATCCATGCTATTCCATTTTTAGACAGAACTCTTTCTGTGGCAGATAAAAGGACATTTTTGTCCAGTGGCTTATTTGTCACACTCAAATCCACCTCTGCAAATAGTTTCTTTAATGATCATCATCTTCTTTGAGATAGGCTGGGTGTTGTAAAGGTGTTAACCTGTTTTATGTCAAAGAATCCTTAAAATTATAAAAAACATTTTTTTGGAGACAGGGTTTCTCTGTGTAGCCTTGGCTGTCCTGAACTTGCTTTGTAGACCAGGCTGGCTTTGAACTCACAGTGATTCGCCTGCTTCTGCCTCCCAAGTGCTGGGATTAAAGGCGTGCGCCATGTCATATTCTGCATGTCTCTGAGGCTTTTGAAGATGATATCTAACTATTTTACATTATCTATCTGTAGACTCATACCTATCTGTTAAACCTAGGATGTATATTTCTGTGATTAAATTATAACTAGTATTTGACGTGATCATGAGTTGATTGACTAACAATTGGCTTGTATTACTTAATTATCTTAAGCAGCCTGTAATAGCACTATCAGAGTATTGGAAGTAAACCATATATTAATTGAGTTGTATGTGTACAATAGCTCATATTAGAGTAGGAATACAATGTGTGAAGAATAATATTAAATTAGAATTTTAGTTCAATGTATCAAAATTAAACTTATTTTGTATCAATATACAAAATTTTATATCAAGGCATTAAAATTAACCTTATTTGTGAGTAACAATTAAGGCCTTAAGTTAAGGAATAGATTCAATAACCTACTTTTTGTCCTGTCATCCCTATATATTTCTATATTCGCCTCTTCTTTCTTTTCAGCCCCTATCTCTATACCTCTCAATGATAATATACATCTGTAGCCCAAGAAAGCAACCAAAAACCTACCCAACCCCCCTTAAGGGAAACAGGGTGTCTTTTTTCATAAGGTTTCTTTAGGCTGCAAGTAATACCTATGCAGGGGCGCAAATAAAATTGGGGGAAAAAAAGTGGTTAAACTAGCTAGGAATCGTATTTGTGGTCCAGCCTCTAAATGTTGAGAAATTCCAGGCTTAATATAAGTCCTGTGTGGGACAGTCTGAAATGTTGGACCAATCGGGATCAGGAGCCTTCTTTGAAGCTGTCCTTTTCTGATGAGGAAGAGCAACTGAAGCACTTGGGGCTGGAACATGAAGGATGCAGGATGTCACAGTCTCAGTATGCTAGAGGAATGAATCCTGTCAGGTTTGATCCAGCATCAGTGTCTGGTTCTTTTGTTCTGAAAACATATAATTTCTCACGAGCATTAGACAGCCCTACAGCTATGAATGTATGAGGTGTGCAGGATGCACAGAACAATTAAGGATGGTTCTCTGCTCTTTGTATGAGCAGAAGAAAGACATCTGTAAATCTTCATCTATGCCATACAAAGAATGGCATCTAATAATGAATAATGTGGATTCTGTAACCAACAGGAAGCTTTGGCTACGCATAGACAATCATGTCTCAGCCAGTCTCAGAGCTTTTTTTATGTAGTGGGATTAGCAATGTAAGCTAACTGCTTGTTCTGAAGTTTGAATTCATGTAAACATAGACTGACTTAAGTTAGCAGTCTCTCTTTTATCCAAGTCTGTTTAATTTTGACCTCTTTCAAAGAGGAAACATAACATCACCATTAACAATGAACATATAATTATTATCATATTAAAATCAAAACAAGATTGTATAGTTCTAAGTGTTCTTCTCTAGGCTCTATGGCATCTGATGTATAGGCCAGGCTGCTACCTCTTTCCCGAGAGAATGGTCCTCGTTTTAGAAATAAGCCTGTTGCCCTGAGCAAAGGAAAAGGCATTAAGCTTTAAATAAACTTTATATAAACTCCCATTTTATTTTAGGCTTTGTGTATAATGTAGGCATCTTGTACCTGGCTTTTCACATTTGTTGTGGGTGTTTTTGTCTCACCCTTTCTCGACGTGGGAGGCATGCAGTTTTGCATGTCTGTCTCCTGCCCAAACTTGGTCCTTACATTGACCAACAGAATATATCTCTTAGGCCAATTACCCTTTGGCACCAGTTCTCCTGTGGACTTTCTACTTTTAAGGAGATTGGCTGGCCTTTTTTAGAGTAGTTACTTTTTTTTTTTTTACATAAACTTAAGACTGATGTGCATCCATCCTTTAGATCAGCAAGGACATATAATCCATTGTTAAGAAAAAGGAATGTACACAGTAAATTTAAGGAAAAAATTGTCAGTTTAAATCCTAGCCTGTCTCTGCAAGTAACTTATCTTATCAGCAGAGGGTCATGCCCTGTGGAGTCCTGGTTGGTCTGCAACTCAAGAGTTTTGCCTGTTTTTGTCTCTACTGTGTTGGGATTAAAGGCGTGTGCCACCACCGCCTTATTCAACTATTTCATCTCAATTCAGTCAAACGCTTTAGAAATCTCAAGCAAAAATCAAGCAGGGAAACAAGAAAAATTTAAGTCTTGGATCAGTTGTGGCAACTTAGGCTCCAGTTAGTGAAACCCTGTCCACATTTCTTGTAATTTAGTTATTCTTATCTCTTTTTGGTGGACTCTTTCCAGAAAGTGCTGAGAACCACGTTGTAGCTAAGGAGCTTTGCATTTCAGCTGCTATCAACTCTATGGAAAAGAGTTCAGTTTCTTCTTATTTTTGTTGTCAGTAACTTAGTCTCACATCTCTCTGCCCCCTGCTTTTTCCCCTGAACTTTTTTTGACAGGGTGTGGAGAAGTGTGAGTATGACTGAGTCCTTTGTAAACAAATTTATAACCATCAAAACAAAGCCAAAAAGATCCAGGAGCCTTCTGCCATGGCGCCTTGGAAAGGGACCATAGCAGATTTTATTTTATTATTTTTCTAGGCAGTTAACTACACTCCCTAGGCCAGTTTAGAAGACTACCAGTCTCCTAGTTCCGCCTCTCCAACCAGACACTTGTCTGTAGCCATCTTTGCTCTGTGACAGTTGAGCCCAGAGGCAGCTAGAAGCAGTGCCTGTGAAATGCTCTAGACCATGGATGCTCTCTGGGAACTGTCCCTCACCCCTGCCAGACTATGACAAAACATGATTTTTAAGGGTATGGATACCTGAATTTAGTTGGGTGCCAATTTGTTGCTATTAAATTATCAATATTGTCTAATGATTGCCCCATATCGAGTACCCACTTGTTGTTGTTAATTTAGCAGTATAGCCTAAGAATGCTTATGTTTATTATCAGGCCTATAATTATTATTACGACAGTATAACCTGCTAGCAATCAATCAAGACACAGACACCTGTTATAGTTTTAAAATAGCCTTAGTTAACCTGGGGCAGGGAAAATATTAATCCTCTAAACTACTTCCCATAGTGGCACAGGTATGGGATACCTGCTCCAATCCCATGTCATCTGCTTCTAATCATTTTTATCAAGCTACCTGCCATCCATAATCTCAAATACTTGCTAATGTTCCTCATCTGGGCCAGATCTCCATTCAGGCCGGCCATGTGCTTCTCCTTCACCTAACCCATGACTGCCTTCCATCTTCACTTTTCTCCCCGGTCTCTCTTCTTCCCAATATTTTCTCTGTCCTTCCATGCCCATGAGCCTTATCCATGCCTATCTCATTTCCCCTGCCCAGGTGTGACAGCCTTTTATTAATCAGCGTCAAAATACATCAGACCAACAATAGATTGTCACGGAGAACCTACAGCTAGTCAGGCAAAACTTCAGAAAAATTGCAAGTCTCTTCAGGGACATCCAGTTACATAACCTGAAGTTCTCAAGCCCTCACGTGACGGTCACCACTCAGATGAGACCCTACATCAGGTAGAAGGTGACAGAATGATTTCCAAGGGGCCTACTTACGATTCTATTCTTTTCTGAGGGTAAAAAAAAAAAAAAAAAAGTTAATTTAATCTTGCACAGGCCATAAGTACTTACAAGGAGGAGCAAGAATGATTCAGAGCAATATTTAACAATTAACTACAGATGAAATGAACCCTTAAAATGGTGGCTCAGTGGTAGACCATTTGCCTATCATGTGCCAGATTTGGATTCAATGCCTACCACCACCATGACAAAACAAACAAAACAAACAAACAACCCAATCTAAAACAGAGAATTTTAGGGAGTTCAGTGTTCTGTCTCTGTGTTATGCATAAGAGGCAAATGCAGGACAGGCGCATGATTTTCTTAATGCCCTGGGACATGTGTGAGGCTTCTGGAGTCCAGGTTAGTCTTATCCTTACATTACATAATACTGCTGTTAAAGCCACTGTTGATCTACAAATTTGAGATATTAGACACTAGTCAGCTTGCCAGATCTGTGTGAACAAAGACAGCTGTGGATTTGAAGACAATCTTACAGAAAATTCTACTTCCCAACATGTAAAAAAAATGTTTTAATGGGATTTAACACATAATTTTGAACTTTAAAAAAAATTAATTGCCTTATTTTCTATTTTATTTTACTAAGTGTTCAGTACATGCAGATTGTGGTTTTACATTTGGGAAGCTACCACGATAAATAATTAAGTTGATAAATATAACTAAAGGGATGGAAGGATACACACACACACACACACACACACACACACACACACACACACACAGAGAGAGAGAGAGAGAGAGAGAGAGAATAGCACCAATTACAGCTGTGTTGGGTACTGCATCAGTGCTATGACCAAATAGAACTCGCAGCTTAAGGACGGGAAGCTCACTATGAGGTACAGCCCATCTTTCTGGGAGGGTTTGGCCATGGGAGTGTGAAGCAGATGGTCACAGTGTGCCTGCTGTGAGAGAACAGAGACAAAGATGCTCAGCTTGCTTTTTCCTTTTTTCCTTTTTATTCAGCCTGGGACCTGGGGGGGGCGGGGGCGGGGAGTGTGCCACCTGCAGTCATGATGGCTCCTCCCTCCTCAGTTAACTGGCCTTTGGGTTGGCTGTCATTAGAGACACGCCCAGCAGTATGAAAAGTATGTCTAGTAACCAGTTCTGAGTTTGGTGGAGATGATAGGAGCCTTCACCGTGTCTCCTCAAGAATGAACTAAAAATGAAACATATATTTTGTTTTTCAGACAGTGCCTCACTGTGTAGGCCTGCCTGGCCTAGAATTCTTATGAAACCTAGGCTGGCCTTTGGTTTACAGAGATACACCCACTTATCTCTGCCTCCCAAGTTCTGGGACTAAAGGCATATTATTACAATGTCTGGATAAAAAGGATTAAAAAACAAACAAACAAACAAACAAACAAACAAACAAACAAAACCCATGGATTTCTTACCAAAACCTCTTAACCTGAACCCCACACTGAGATGATAGTGTAGAGCATTCTACCGAATGAAGTTTTAATTCTTTACAAATACTGACGTTGTGACAGTTGTGACACTAACACAAAGAAAACCAGCAGCAGCTAAATGGAATGAACAGTTCTTGCCAACATGAAGTGGAGGGGGGCAAGTTATAAGATCAGAGTCAGAGCAGTTGTTTTATTCGGGAAGGAAATGTGAGTGTGGATGGTGTGTCAGACAAGCTGTTGTGTGGCTGTTACACATCTTGACAACAGTGACGATTTAGAAAAGAAGCCTTGTTATCCAGAGATACTCGCTAAAAGACGGAGTGAAGAAACTATGACATCAGCAACTCATTTTTAGACTATTCACCAAAAGCGAAGCATGCGTTTTTACATAGGGTGGGGCGTACAAGAAAATGTTAATAATTGGCAATTCTGGGGGAAGGGTATAAGTATTCTTTATACTTGAAAATTTTCAAAATAAAGGTTAGAAGAACTGTTGGAAGCTACGCTCATTTTTCATATGAAGTATTCATTGGAAGATGAATAAAATGAGGCCTTTCTATCTTCCCCTGTAAATTATTACTTGCCCCTGGTGAACATCAACAAGAAGGCTGTTTGGAGGCATTTTATAAACATGGCACTTGAAGAAATGCTAAATTAGTGACAGATTTAGTTGTGTATGTCCTAATGGCGGCTCTCTCTGGTTATTTCAGATTTCAGCTTCAGTAACTCTGTATGCTAGAGATGGGGTGTAGGGAAGGAAAATATCCAACCTGTACAGGCCATTGGGGTTCCCAAACCCCTTTGCATTGGTACCCCAAAACTTCGTCTCATACTTTGTCCTTTTCTAATGTAGGTGTATGTTTAGCATGCGGCATATTTTGCTTCCCTTCAGCGAGAGGTTCTTCCTCTAATTAGAATATCTAATTAGAATAGTAAAGTGATCTGGCATGCAGGGCTGTGTGTGTGTGTGTGTGTGTGTGTGTGTGTGTGTATTGGGGGTGGTGAGGAAGTCTTCCTAGGCTATCTAAAGTAGTAGAAGGTAGGGAAAAAAACAGATTTGGCAAAAAGTGACAGAAGAACTAAAAAAAAAAAAAACCAGCAGCTGCTAACTAATCAATTTATGAGGAATATGAAACCAGATTTCTTTCTTTTTTTTTTCTTTTTTTTTAAACCAGATTTCTTTTACCCAGAATGCCGCAGGGCTTTTTTCTTTTTCCAGCTTCCTTTACAATACACAGTGTTTTTTTTGTTTTGTTTTGTTTTTTTTTTTTTTTGCTCTTGTTCATTGACAACAATCTACCAACTGTTTTCTTCATAGTTTCATCAACTATTCTGTGAGGAACTAATTGAATATTTCTAAGTTGTTCTTTTAACAGGAATAGTCATGATTGGCTTAGTGTAGGCAAATCAAAACTCCTCCATGGAAGCTGGATGTCAGGTTTTCCTCAAGTATATAGCACTTGGGAACTGTGTGGATGTCTGAACAAAATTGAGAGGTCTTGTTTGGTTGGTTGGTTAGTTCGTTTGGTTTTGTTTCCCAGTCAAGAAAAAAGCAAGTCTTGTGGGCAGGTGGCCGTCAGTGTCTGCCACAAGGAAGGCAAGTACTTGAATATTCTAGAACATCAACAGCATGGTTGGAAGGGCAGTCAGAATACAAACATGGGTCTCACAATATTGCTTGCATGGCGAGGCAACTGTGCATTACAAAGGACTCTGAAAACAGGCTCCGGGGTATGGCTCTCAGTTGTATTTTAACAAGTTGAATTTGAAACATCCTTGGAACATCAAGGTATAATATTTAGTTCTAGGTAGAGCACTGTATTGCATTTATAAAGATCTGAGCATCATCACCATATGCTTAAAAATTAAGACCATGGAGTACAGATCACCCCAGGATAATAGATGGTATGAGAAGAACAGGAGGAAGGGGAGAAATATTATAAGAGACAGAAGACTGCCTAGGAAGATCTGTGGGGGCCAGAGTAGCTGGTATCAGAACCTTGGAAGAAGGTAAGTGGCAAACACTGTCCAGTGTAAAAGAAAAGTCCAGCTAGCTTCAGTATGAAGATGTCATTAAACTTTCCAATGGGCCAGGGGTACAAAATGGAAAGCTATTAGCAGAGAGTGGAATAGAAGGTGAGGAGACAAAGAGGAGGGTGTAAACTGGCATTGTGAGTAGTTTGGGTAAAAAGAGAAATGTTTAGGTAAGAGGTAAAGGACCAGTCAAAGAAAGCAGTTGAAGGTGGAAGAGAGAAGAAAAATTCACGACAGGAAGTTCTGTAAGATACCAGTGCAAAGAAGCAGAGAGGTTTGAATGACAGGGTGCGGAACTCTGGGGTAAAATGGGAAATTAGAAGCTACCCATCAGTGGGTGGATGAATGTAGTTAAAGAGGACAGGGTTGTTGTGCCACTGTGTCTAGCTTCTCCTGTTGAGTCCCCATCTCCAGTGTTTGCTGTCCAAGCCAGTGACGTTCTACCCAAACCACACCTGAGAGGCCATTGTTGCTTCTGTAGAGCCACTGTGGCTGGGTCTGTCACAGCCAGGCCATAAACCAGTTAACCATCACTGTGGAGTGCTCGTAGGAGTGGCGAGATCTGGGCTACTGAAAAGCAAATCCGGAAAGCAGACTGAGACAGCATAAGCAGAAGAGTGCTCAGCTGAAGTGTGGTCAGGGGCCAGAAAGAGGAAGTAACTGGTGCTCCCCACCACTGCCAAGGGTGAGGTCCCCATGTCCGCCCCGGGATGTTCTAGAAGCCTGTGCAGCACTCTGCCAGCACGTGAAGGTAATTGCCCTTCCAAATCTCCCACGGGCTGAGCCGCAGAAACCTCTGCCGGAAGAAAGTTGGAAACCTAATCCACTAAAGACAAGATGTAACTTCCTGGAGGGAAAGGTAGGGGGATCCTGGCCATGGAATTCTGCCAGGAAGTAGTATATCGCCACCGGAACTCAATCTAGAAGGGCGCGTGGATTTAACGTGTCCAAATCACTGAGATTAGTCATTCTCCCGACACAGATAGAGACAAAAATGAATGACTATGCAGGGACAGAGGGAACCGTATCACTCCTCATGAGGAAGAAATGTTGAGGGCATCATAAGCCCTTCTGTTTCTTGTTATTACCAGAAGGGTGGGAAGTTGTGGCCAGAGAATAGGACACTGGGATGTGAGACTAACTTCCATGTCTTTAATATCCAAAAAGATAACATCAGCGCCATTTAGACCAAGGTCTCTGTTGCATTTCAGGTGAGTAATCCTGAATAAGAAATTTAGCCAGTTCTGGTGGCGCAAGCCGGTAGGATTTGCTGAAGGAGGCAGAGGCAGGAGGATCTGGAGTTCGATGCCAGCCTGGGATACACATTTGGCCAGGCGGTGGTGGCGCACGTCTTTAATCTCAGCACTCGGGAGGCAGAGGCAGGTGGATCGCTTTGAGTTCGAGGCCAGCCTGGTCTACAAAGTGAGTCCAGGACAGTCAGGGCTACACAAAGAAATCCTGTCTCGAGAAAAGAAGAAAGAAGAAGAAGAAGAAGAAGAAGAAGAAGAAGAAGAAGAAGAAGAAGAAGAAGAAGAAGAAGAAGAAGAAGAAGAGAAGAGAAGAAGAAGAAGAAGAAGAAGAAGAAGAAGAAGAAGAGAAGAAGAGAAGAAGAAGAAGAGAAGAAGAAGAGAAGAAGAAGAAGAAGAAGAAGAAGAAGAAGAAGAAGAAGAAGAGGAAGAAGAAGAAGAAGAGGAAGAAGAAGAAGAAATAAATAAATAAATAAATAAATTTAAAGCCTCTGAGGGTTCCTTCCTTGAGCCATAAAGCTAGAGATGACACAATGCCATTGGTGGTCCTGTGAAAATCAAAGGGACTGATAAATGAGTGGCAGTGACGTTAAAAACTATATAACATATAATATAACATAGCTCCACCCACTACACACAGGATATGGTTGCATCGTTATTTTATGGACACAGTTACCAGCATCTTGTACATAGTAAAGGAAAGCTTTAACAGCACCGTGAGAGCAAGCCTCCGTGTGCCATTCATAATGTATCCTTAAGACCGATCTGGGAGATTCAGAGAGAGTCAAACAGTGACTGTGTGACTGAAATACCTGCTGCCTTCTGTTTTATGGTTCTCCCAGCTCAGTGTATTTGGGGAAAGAGGTTTTTTTTTCTAATATATACTTCTGACTTAGTCCATACGCAAGCCCACTTCTCTGCCTGACTTCGCTCTATCAAGACTCGCTTTGTATCCAGCATCATGCTAGGAACATGGGATGTAATGTTGCAAAAATGGGCAACAGCTTTGTTCTCATAGAGTTTGCATAAATAGGAGAACATGATTAGGAGAATCTAATTTAGTCAGATAACTTTATAAATAAACCACCAAGGAGGGCCCCCCTCTGTCTCCCTCCCCCTCTCTGTGTGAGTGTGTGTGTGTCTGTGTGCACGCGCGCGCGTGCGTGCGTGTGTGAGTGTGTGTGTGTGTGTGTGTGTGTGTGTGTGTAAGGTAGAGGTCAACCTTGGGTATTGTTTCTCAGAAACTGTCTACTTTTCTTTGAGACAAGGACTCTCAATGGGACCAGGGACTCATCATCCCAGCTAGGCTTGCTGGATAATAAGCCATGGGCATCCTCCTGTCTCTGCTTTCTCAACACCATCTTGCCTGAAGCCATCTTACTTTATGTGGGCTTGCTTCTCACGCGTGTATGGGAAGAGCTAGAGTGATGACAAGATGCCCGATGCTACATATATCCTTGCATTCTGGTAACCCCACAATGTGGGAGGCTGAGGCATGGAGTCACATGTTCAAGACCACTCTGAGCTACACTGTGAGACCTTAACAAACGGCCGTTGTATGTGAAAGGGTCTGTAAGGAGAAACAAATCAAGGATAAGGCCTGTGTGGCTACAGCAGAGAAATGCAGTGTGTGTTATGATAGATAAAGCTGAAAGAAAGATGTTTGGCTCTCGCAGGGCCCAGAACCTCCGAGCACAGGTGACCACATAGGAGCTATGGGGTGTTAGTTTTCTCAATAAAAGTTCTGGCCTTAGCCAAGAGAAGTGAAGACAAGCTTCATCTGCTCACTCTCCTCCTCCTCCCTGTATTATTAGTACCACATGGCTATGAGGCATGAGGGTGGCCTGATGGCAGAGCTCTCCTAACGCTTGGGGGAACGGAGGAAAAAGACAGCACAGTGCACAGCCACAGATAAGCACAAGCCAACAGCAGACACTATTGCTCTTCCCAGGGTGTGCTCTGTTCAAAGTGCTCTGAATGTATTATTATTGTGGGCATGTGCACGCGTGCATGGTGGGGAAGTCAGAGGACAACCCCTTCCCTGTGGGTTCCAGGAATTAAGCTCAGGACTCCAGGCTTGCACCGGAAGCACCTTTACCCACTGAGCAATCTCACCAGATTATGTCCTTTAATATCGCATATACTACTGCAGAAGAAAGTGGGGATTGCTTGTGTGTATAAAAGCAGGCTCATCTCTTCAAGCTCATGTCCTTCATCACAATGAACGGCAGAGAATTCTGGGCTGGCCGACTGAAAACTAGTGGGATGACCTTGTACAACCAGACTCACTTTAATAATAATAATAAAAAACACCCTACACCACTTAAACCCTTCCATTCATTTAACAAGTGTTACATAGCACTTAAAACACGCTGTAGACTTTGCTGGTTCGTGACATACATAAAGATTAGTAAATCTCAGTGTTTGGCCCAGAAGAGCTCATAAGACAAATCACTGCAGCCTCTTGCCTTGTAACAGTGCTGCGACCGGGAGCAACCGTGCTTTGTGGGAGCCTAGAGGAGAGTAAGTCACCCTGGGGAAATGGGACAAGGGGACTTGACACAGGAGGCGCCATCTGTGGTGTGGCCTTGAGGACTGAACTGCAGCACTCCCGGCAGAAAGGTGTGTTCTCAGCTTGGGAGCAACAGAAGCAGAGCTGTGCTGAAGTGTCAGAAGTCCTGTCTAGGGAGACTAGCCAGGAACAGCAGACGGACTTTATGGCCCTTCATAAAGCAATGGTGAAACCAAATCAATTCCTTAAAACTGGCTTCGAAGCTCCAGAGAGACCAGGTAGTATCACCTTTCTTTAAGAAATTGTCTCTGGATTTTCATGTGCATTCACTTAGAAAAACTCTTATCATTTGTTTTCAGTGTTGAGAAATGATTTTCAAATATCATCCAGAGCAACACTAAACACACCCAGCAATGGAGGCTAGCTCTGTGATTTTTCTCACCCCTCTGTTCACTGGAGTCTCAAATGAGAACCCTGCATAGAAACCACAGAGTGACTTCCCAATAGACTCTATGACTTAAGGTGAGTCTACCCAGCTGAACTGGTGGAGGTTAAGCAGCTTGCTAGGACACACTGACTTGGGGCATCATGCATGTACCTGCTTTGAAATTTAACTTTCTCATTCGATCTTACCTAGGCACGCTTGTCTCACCTCTCTTTGCCCATGTCTCTAGCTGTAAAATGGAGTCACACATTTAAGCACTTAGAACGTTGAATTTTGTAACTTTTTGTTATTATGGTTGTTAGTGGGCAGACGAAGACATTTCAGGAACCGTCTGCTGCCAACTATTACCAGCATAAAATCCATCCGATCCAAAGGTAAACAGAAAGAAAAGCATCCCACAGAGGGATTATAAAGCTGCTGAAAATAGCAGAAGAAAGGGAAGTCTATTTTCCCCATGAGTTAAGAAAGAGGAGGAGGAGGATATTTTTCTTAAGCTATGGGCCTATAGCTCTCAAAATTCAGCAGCTATAAAAATCTCTTAGGAGGCCTCTGGAACGAGATCTCAGAACAGACTCCTCCCCGCCATGCCAGACTCCTCCCCACCATGCAGCTGGGATCTGAGCGAAGGCCTGACTTGGCTTGCTTGGTGACACAGGGTCTCACCGTGGACCCAATCTGGTCTGACCTCCTGTCTCAGCCTGCCAACTGTGCCGCCATGACTGTCTGGGAGCTACTTACAGAGAAAGGGGAGCTATTCCTCCACTAAACTGTGTGTGAGCAACAGGCTGAAGTCTGCTATCGCGCGGAAGCCCAATCAGAGCTCTGCTCTGCAAGTCCCATACTTGATTCTCTTTCTTGTTCGCTTAGTTCCAACCCATTGCCTGTATTCCTCCAGGTCCAGAAATTTATGAAACTGCCTGGCTTACCTTCCCTTAGGTGTGAAGAAGAATGACACTCCATCTTTTCATCCTTAAAGAAAGGTGCGCCGGCTCATATCAGTAGCCGGATGGTGGCATAGAGCAGGAGAGGGCGCCTCCCCAATCTTTTTCCGTTGTCTTGCTGTTGTTTCTCCCCCTTCTCTCTCTCTCTCCTTCTCTCTCTCTCTCTCTCTCTCTCTCTCTCTCTCTCTCTCTCTCTCTCTCCTTACAAAACTAGGGTAAGAGATCAGATGGAGAAATGGCATGATAGGAGGATAGGATTCCCTCCCCTCCTTTCATTCCTCTCTCAAAGAACCTTCTCAATTTGGGAGCTAGGCCGTCCTAACATTCTCCGGACATTATCCAGCAGAGGGACACTCAGGGAAATACTGACCTTTGGACCTACTCAATCTCAGAGAGTGCATGACCGCTGACACTAAGCTAGTCTGAGACACCTTATGCCACTGAAAGATGCCACACCAAGGCTTTCTCTCCAGCAGGATAACACACTATGGCTCCCCCCGACCTCCCCTGTGGTGGGCTACTTGGCGTTTCCCACTCCCTAGCTCTAGCCTACTTCTAGCACCCACCTCCCATAGCCCCACTTCCACGCAGGAGGAGACCTGAGGCTCCACCTCCTTGCTGGTAGGCTGATCAAACCCAGTGAGACAGCATCCAGGGCAGCCTGGTTTTGCTCTTTCCCAATCTGCTCAACTCCCTTTCCTGCTGCCAAGACTGCTCTTTTCTGCCGGCTCTGAACCAGTGAGTGCCCTGGGCAGGGGCCCAGCCTCTGGAGCCATGCCCAGTGCCTGGCCCACTGCTTGGCCCACTGCCCAGGAGTTGTCGAGAGTCTGGCCTGGGTATGTGTCCTTTCAGCTGCTTGTCCTATAGTCCTCTCCTTGGAGTGGTAGGCTGAGAGACATCCATCCTTGTCCTGTTTAGCCCACCCCAAAGCTTTTTCTTGTGCTTGCTATAGAAACAGGCCTGATGTGCTTACATGCACTAGCTAATTGGGGCTCTGGGACTTTTAAAGGCATGGTGGTGGTGGTGAGCTCATTGTGGTCCCTCTAGCATTCATAAAAGGGCTAAGAGGGTTTGGGGGCCCTGAGTGATAGATTCTCTAGGAACCACAGCCTGAATGTAATCTCAGTTTACAGGCCTATTCTAGAACTTCTCCATCCTTGAGATCCTTTGGTAAAAAATAGCCTTTCTGAGATGGGATAGTAGAGAAAAAAAATGGCTAAGCTGGGCCTTAAAGCGCATATAAATGGCCACTGAACCTATCAATCTGTGTCCCTAAGGTGGCATCTACCATTCCACAGCCACCTACAGGAGCTCCAGAGTTGGCCTGATGAAACAAACTCTGCAGGGTTGGAGGGTGCTTTAGTAAGGACAGGGAGGAATGAAGTTCGTGGCCGTGAAAAGGAGCCAGTGACCAGGAAAAGACTGACGTGGCTCCCGAGCACAGAGACATGCACTGTACGTGTATCTCCAGAGTGGAAAGAACTCAGGAAATTATAGGAAATAAACATACCATGTAGCCACTAGGTGGGTGGCCGTCGCACGTGCTGCAGATCTCAGAACAGCCTAAGCCTTCCCATATCTAATTCCCAGGGGGCAGTCTTGAACTGAGTTAGTATTGTTTATTAACAAAACCACAAAAAAAAAAGCTTCCTTTTTTTTCTTTCCTGAAAGAGGCAGTTAGCATTAAGACAAAAATCTATACGGAAAAAAAAAAAAAAAAACATTACTTTCCCCCAAAATCATAAGCAAGAGAGCAAGATTTCGTCCCTAATCAGGATTCCTCCTTTCCAGCTGAAAATACATCGAGCTGCCCAGTCTAGGTTTTTTAGAAAACACGTCTAGCATGAAAAAAAAAAAAAAGACAATTGGAAACAAAAGTCTCATTTTTACCTCCCATTCAGCCATTTTGGAAAGAAAAGCGTTATAGGAACCCAAAAACACACCAAGTGCTCAAAAATCAACTGCCTCGACGAGTCTGAGGGTGGCCGCCGTGAGAAAACAGCGTAACCTTTGCGGGCCACGGTGTCGCCCTCACTTCTGCACGTCTAACAGTCACGTGCATCACGGTCTTCCCAGGTATCACAAGCCCTGAGCAAAGCGTCACGCAGAGCATTGTTTGTCCAGTCCTCACATTTTGCAAAGAGCTAGAGAAGCTTCCCACATCCCACTTTTCAAAAGCCACTACACGTTCTTTAGGTCACAGGAGTGAACTTAAACATCCTGCCGTGGGCAATGTGAAACGGAAACTATGGCCCTTGGTCCCGGGTGCAAAGACCAACCGCTTTCCAGACCGCTTCCAGATGAAACAAGTCCAAGTTGTAAACTTTACTGTTCTTTATGGACAAAGAAAGCTCATGACAACTTTAGGGGGCATGGCTATTCCATGTGGTACTGAAATGCCAAACTATAATTATTATTAAGGGTTTGCAAGTCTATTTAGGATCTTAGGATATCTCCTGTCTAATCTTACCATATAACACATAAACTAATTATGTCTCCACACATGTTTGTTTTGTTGTTGGCTTTTTTTTTTTTTTTTTTTTTTTTTTTAACTGCAGCAGCAAGCCCCGGACATGTAAAAACATGTTATGGGATATTAGACAGCAACAGACTTCTAGAGCAGCCAGAATAATCCCAGATTAGAACTGGCATCAAGTCTCAAGCAAGCACATTCACCTAGCAGATAGCATTACAGACGGAACTGAATATGAAGAAGAACACACGTAGAAATCACACAGCAGAGTCCAGCACACAGGGGACAGTGTGCATGGGTCTAAACTTACAGACATGGACTCAGTAAAAAGTCCCAAACAGAAGCAGGACTCTCTCTCCCTTAGTGTTCTCCAACCCCTTCCTCACACATATCCCAAATTCCCCTCCCAACAGCTTTCATTTTGACCTAAATTTGCTAGCTTATTGAAAACCATTCTACCTTTCTCATTACAGACTCATTTGAAGTAAAACCGTAAAATTTTGAATTTCAAGTGTCAAAAATTGTTATCTTAGAAGAATGGATTTGCGATCACTTAAATTCACGCATTATTTCTTTTCCTTTGTCTGTTTGATGTTTAATGATACAAATCTAGCCTAAGGCCAACCAGTGATCTGCCTGGGAAACTTGTCTCAGCAAGCTAGGCAAAACAACAACAACAACAAACAAAAACAAAACAACAACAACAACAAACAAAAACAAAACAACAACAACAACAAAATCCCACAGCTTCGCCTCTGTTATGGAAGAAATATACACAAGCAGTAACTTCATACAAACAAGGTTGAAATGGGTGTGGTCCTTTGATTTGACATCCATTTGTCACTTTCATTGGAAAATTTTATGGACAGCTTCCAATATACTTAGACAAATTTAGATGAATGAAAGTGCTGACTAACGACGCTATTATCTGAATACCAAAATATAAATGAAGGCCTGGAAACCCTGAGTGGCTCACGTGAACTACTAAAACAAGGGGAGGGGGAGGGGAGCTCAGAAAACTGAGAAGCAAATGTGTGGACATGGCAAATTAATGAACAGAAATGGCATTCAGGCATGTCAAAAGATAAAGCAGATTTAGTTTTTGGAAAGAGACCCAACTCTAGTAAACAGGGCCAAGTCTCATGAATTGCAAAAATTACATCATGTACTATCATTTTAGCAATAAATTTATTTTAACCATCAATAGCTAAAGGTAGTTATTTTAGGAGAATGGAGTCAACACATTTGTTTTCCTGAGGCAGGCAGGGGCAGTACTGTGCTACTCCTGAACTTCATTAATATTCATTAATTTTTTAAAGCACTTTGGTTAGCTTTGGCTATTATCTATATGGATATTTGGCCCTTAAATACAAATAATTACAATAATTTCATTATTTAAAATGTAATTAGCAATGAAACTGGAAACCCCTACGTTTTCATTAGCGGACTTTATTAATTGGAGAGTATGTATTTTTTCTAAAGGATTCTGTTCTAATTGAATTCCTGGGGTAAAATTCTAATAGCCATACTGACTAAAATAACCTAACTGTAACCAAAATTAAACTGAAAATACTTTTAAAGTTTTTTTTTCAAATTAATCTGTACTTTCAAGAACACCATAGTTGACCCAGTTACTGCGAAGGGATCCAGTTGCTTGGCCTTCTTCCTTGCTGCATCCCCCCGCATTTCAGTGTAGACTGTCTCCACCAGCCCAGTGCAGTCCATCCCCAAAGACCCCAGTGCACATTTAGTGATATTTACCTTACATTAACCAAATCCAGATGCGCACAGCGCTCATATCACCGCCGCCGCCGTAAAAAGAAATTGTTTCCTTTTGCTCGGTGCTCCAACTCTTGAAGGAGAAGCAGAAAGCTATGAAAATTATCCCTGTACAGCTAGGAAATTGCAGACAGGGATGCAAAAATAGTTTTATTTGTAAATAAACCCAACTGTACAAATCATTTAAGATCTTAGTCAGCTAAAGCCCTTCGGCCTTTATAAATCAGGCTTTTTTTTTTTCACCTTAGGACAGATCAACAGCCAGGACAAACTATTCATGCATATGGTGTTAGAGATGGGAGCCTCCACATCCCCTCGGTTCACAGCATCAGCATCCATTGTGGTACACGTTGAGCCACATTTGTAGACTATGAGGAGAGAAGTAAGTAAGATTAAGACATAACCTTAAGAAAAGAAGTCTGGATAATTGGAAATTTTTGAAGCACGGCCAATAAGAAAATTCACTATAGCGAGCAGCTATATTTTTAAGAAAACACATTGCCCCCCCCCCCCGTGTTTTGGGTGTAGTATGTATGTGCGGGACCACACATGAATAAGGGCATCCTGCCTTATGATTGGAGTTAAGTCCATTTATTTGTTTGTCAAAAGTAAACTCCAATCCTGAGGCATGTGTCAGTTTCCCAGAGTCCTTAGAGTCGGCCTTCTGTTGTCTCTGGTTGTTACTTGGTTTTAGTATAAGTCTGAGCTAAGCTGGACCCTCGAGGCTAGTACCGTGTCCCTGGGTAGGTTTGTTTGAAAAACAGAAAAAGTGCCTTCTTGTTATTGAAGATACACGCCTACAGGCTAATTTTTCTAAGCACATAGTCATTAAGAACAGACCAGCAAGAAGGGAAACTTAGCTCCTGGCTCCCTGAGTGGATTCACTTCCTCCCTGTTCCAGCTATACTACAGTTGGATAATTCTCCCCGGAGATGTTTATTTCCACTCAAATTTATTTTATTTTATTTTTTATTTTTTGACGCTAGGGAACAATACTGTTGTATCCTCCGTGGAGACATCTCCAGTGTGAGGAGCCAGGCTTTGGGCTGCCCACTGTTGAGATACCGGGGCCCCTTTGGTTGCCCATGTTTAACCTGCCATTGCAAAACCGGGTGGGGGGTGGGTGGGAGATGGGTCGCAGGGTGTTAACACCCCATTACCTAAGGTCCTGGGTTTGAGTACAGTAGGTCCTAGCCGTTGGAAATCAGATCCAAAGTTAGTATCAGCAAGTTTCATTGCTGGAAAAACTGCGGTTCCCCAGCAGCCCTGCTACAAGAAGGCCCATTCTGCTCAACTCTTCTAGGCCCACCCAACCTCTCAACAGGATGGAATGCCTGAACACATGGAAAGGAAAGGGTTAATCCCGGGTTCCCTGTCCACTCCTCACCCCAGCTTTAGAGGGAAAGCACCAAAGCATCTCTCAGCGGGGAGCAAATGGAAATCACAAGCACCCAAACCAGGTGTCGGGCAACTTAAGGAGGGGAGCTGGCAAGGGAAGGAGTCCCAAGTTTTTGGAAAGCCAGTCGTGATATATGAACAGACCCGCTAAAGACAGACACGGTCCTATCCCAGGATTCCCCATGCGTGGCAGTCTACGTCCCAGAAAAATGCATTTTATGACCTCAATGCCCTCTATGCCGAAAGAGGTTTAAACGTCCTGTAAGAATGTTAAATGCACAATGGGCATCGGGGGCTTCCCTGCTTTCCGTGGCCCAAGACTTCCAAACAACCTTTGTGGCGGGGCTGGGACGCAGAGCCACCTTTGCCCAGTTGGTGCAACCTGAAATCAAGCGGAAGCCAACAGGCTGCAGGACCAACCTGCCGCTCGGGCCCCAGTTCCCTCAGCAAGCCCTCCAGCCTCCAGCCCCAACTGCCCGCACTAGCCCCCCACAGCCCCTTCCTCTCTGCCCACCCGGGCGGATCCCCCCACCTCACCCCACCCCAGCCCCCCCAGTAACCCACAGGCGCTCTCAGAGCCCACCAGCAGATTTCCTAACAGCCCCCAGCCTTTCCAGGAAACGGGGTGGGGGGGAAGGCTATGACATCACGGGCAGGTTTATTTGGGTTTGTTTGTTTGCTTGTTGGCTCGATTAAATACTCGTGGAAGGTGAACGTACCCCACACAGGAGAAGTTTGATGTTGACAAACTTCTGGTGGCAGCGAGACTGTGTCAGCACAACTTCCGGGATAATGAGAGCTGCTTTGCAGGGAGCGCGGCAGCGGCGGCGGGAGGCTGCCGCAGGACGGAACAGCAAATGCTATTCAGCCCGAGCAGTTTCAAGCCGCCCGAGCTGGGGAATTACTGTAGTCGAGCTTCGGCTCTTACCACCGGCGCTGGATCTGGGCGCGCGTTAGGGGGGGAAGCTGCAGGCACAGGGCGCCGAGAGGGGAGCTTTCAAGTTACTTTGCTCCTTGCCTGCACCCGGCAGAGGCTTGCAGGCTGCGTGGTAACTGCAAACATCTTGTTCCCTGCTTCTTTGGGCGGCTGCCCTGGAACCAACCAACTTTTCTCTCCCCCAAAACTCCCTCTTTGTTTCAAATAGGACTCTCCAAAATTTATTCTTGGGAAGACTGACAGCCGGGGTCAAGAAACAGCTGTTGAAGTTAATGTTCCTTCCTCCCACTTCGTCTGATGGTTGTGCCCTGCCAAGACAAAGTGAGAGGCACTGCCTGGTGGCTTTTTTTAAACAGACAAGCATTTAGCCACCCCAAAAAATTTTTTTCAAGAAAAGGCAGGGAGGGGGACGGAGGGGGGGCAGTATATTTTCCTGCCTAACACACAATCTGATCAGAAATGCAACAGCATGTGCCCTTCAACTTATGTGGATTACTCGCTGAAACGATGCGACAGCTTTTAGTTTGGAACTCTTAGAGCATTAGGGGTGGGGATGGAGGTAGGGGGTGATTGACACTTTACATTTTAGTAAAGGGGCATTTCGTGCACACACACACCCCCTTCCGACCAGACCCACTTAACCCTCTAAGAGAGACTGAATTGTACTTTTTTGGCAAGGTGAAGGGAACTTGACAAACCACTTTGTATTTGGAGATGGACCATAACCCAACTTGCGGTGGCACCCTGTCTTAGTAGAATTTGGTTCATCTTTCAAACCAGACCTGCTCCTCCTTTCCCTAGCACAAGTTGGTCTTTACCTTGAGCGGGGTTGGGGGGGGGTGTTCCCCGTGTTCGGTGTTGCTGCTCTCTCCAAGTTGAAAGTGGGGTAGGCAACCCTGCCTCACTTGCCATTTGTAGTGCTGAGGGTTGAGAAAGGACCTACTTAGGACAGTCCTGAGTTGTCACGCCCTGACTGAGCAACGCTGAGGATGGGTGATGGGGAACTAAAGTCTTCCCACACCAGAGAGCTAACCATTCTGCCACCCGGCCCGTTTCCCCGCCCACCCCATCCCCCGGTGGGAATGCTGAGCTCACTGGTGGGTCCTCCTGTGAAGACCGAAGAGGCCCCCTCCACATCACCAGGTTACTCCATCCACCACATGGCAATGCGGCACCATCACAAATTGCTATTGCATCAGCCCCGGGGATATTTTTAGGAAGCTCTCAAGCTGGGTCCAGCAATGCAGGCATCAGGACCGTGCTGCCAAAACCAGAGCTGCCGGATGGATAGCCGGACAGGTGGCCGCAGTGCCTTCTCTATTCCCCGTGATCCAGGCACACTTCAAAGCAGGCGGGTCTGCTCGGGGCAATCCCTACCCGCTGTCTGCCTTGCTCCTAGATGCCATCACCTCTCTTTTTCCTCCTACCTCTTTGTTGTGTTGTAGCTCTTCTGATATTCCCTGCATTTCTGCCTATTGTGGACACTTACTGAGCTCTTTAGGGAGTGTTTGTTCGCGCTACCTCTAAGTCAGTTGGTTATTCTTTGAGTCACAGCACCAAGAGCATAGCCTCCGACAAGGGTGCCTGCACAACACATGCTGCCTTGACTTGGGTAAACTTTTCTCATCCCCCGCCCCCTCCCCTCACCCCAGACTGTGCATCTCCCAGCTTGTCCGGTACCAGGGTAGTGGCCCAAGGATCAGTGCCCCATCAGTAAGTGCCCCCATTTTCCAGGCCCTGCTAAGCCAATCCAGCAGCCCCTTAAATTCCTACTGCCTTTTTATTCTTCCTCAGAGAGGCCAAAGCTCAGCGTTTGGGAGGGCTGAGGCCGACCTCCGATGACTCTAGAGTTGTAAGTCCCAGTTGCTGGCTCCTGTAGTTTTATTATGGGCCTCCTGTTTTCAAGGAAGGCAGAAGAAAACCTCTAGCTCAGAGGCCTGCAGCACCACTCTTAGGAAAGCACCTTTGTATAGAAACAGAACCTGGGGCAAAGTAGGCCCAGCTCCGGATAGGCACTTTATCCAGCCTCTGGGAACACTTCCCTTGGGTCTGACCTTGGGATGGTCCTAAGGGCTAGAACTGTGAGCCTCCGTGAGAGCAGTGCCTTCTGTCTGAAGATGAGAGGTTGTGAGTGTTTTTGTGGGGAGTCGGTCGGGGAGCGACAGAAGAGGGGTTCCTTCCCTGGGCTGTCCAAGGAACACCACCATCTGTAGTCAGAAGAAAGAGATGCACTGAAGTGAACGACCTCCAAACACAACCAAGCATCCTTCAAGTTCCCATACCTTTGCACTCAAGTCAGGGCACTATCTGTCTCTCCCCTGACCTGACCTTAGCATCCCAAGTGGGACCACCTTGGACCACTTTGAGGATCTTGTCTGGTTATTATGGTTCGGGTGATGATGAGAAGACTCCTGATGTACCACAGAGGACATGGGATTCAGATCAGATAGTGTAGTTAAGAGAGTGACGGGCCCAGTCGTTTTCCAAACAGGAAAAAAAAAAAAAAAAAAAAAGATGAACAGTCTACCGTGGGAGGTCAAGAATATAGCAACCTAAGTCTGATGTTTATTTTTCTCCCTGTTATCTTTCAAATGTTCATTTAAACTTTCAAGAGGAATGGTAACCAGAATGCGGTCCCTCAGATGAACGTTTTCGGGGTTCGTGGTTTTGCATAGACAGGTGCAGAACTGAATAGAAGGTGTGCTCTCTGTAGGAACCTGGGCTATGTCTACATCAAGGGAGAGTGAGCTATACCTAGTTAGAGACCGTGACGTTGGAATTAGAAACAGTAAGAAAGACCTGAGCACAGTTCCCCTTCTGCCCCCCTGCCCCGCCCCCGACACCACCCCAGAATCTACTTTGGATGGGGATGCTCACCCTCGTAGCCCCACCATGGGCTGAAGTACTTAGTAAGGTGAAGTCAGTGCTGGGCTTTCGAAAATGTTTTCTCACAGAGGGAAGATCGTGGGCAGTGCACGGAGTAGATACGAGGCCAGCTGTTCAGATGGCTTTTGAGCTCACAGAAGGTAAGAAGGAATACAAGTTGTCCCCCCCCCCCTTTTTTTTTTTACTTCCTAAGTCTAGGCAAGAGTTGAACTTTGAGTGAAGCGGTGCCCTGGCATTTCTGGTGTTGGCTTCTCCTCCAGCTACCCCATCCACACTCCAGTTCTGGTTTTTGGCAGAGCTGTCATTGTCCTTTGTATGGGATCACATGAAATCCTGTGCTGGTTTGCTAATGTGGGAAAATGTCTACTACAGAGGCGAAGACCACCAAACTAGTTTCATTGCTACCCAAGGTGCACTTAAATCCAGCCCTTCAGTGGTGGGCCTCTGGCCCAGCTCACCCCTCCATAGTGCTCATTAAAATGTTATTTACATTTTACAATATGGTCTCAAGCCATGAGTTGGGATTTTTTTTTCTTTTCTTTTCTTTCCTCTTGGCAAATAGAAAGAAATACTACTTTGACATCGAGGGGGGGTGGGGGGGCAGGGGAGTTGCAAAGATTTTTAACTTTAGCTCTGGTCCTGCTGGTGATTTGCAAGTCAAGGTCATAGTATTTCAAGGGCCCAGCCACCCATTTCAGCTCAGAAGAGTTGTAGAGGAGGCAAGAGAAAACACAGATTCTGTGCTCACACAAGTATGCTTATCAGCCAGAAAGACTTTGACTTTGGCTTTTCTCTTAGAAGTGAATTTAATGTTTATCAAAGGAGCAAGAATCAGCAATGGCTGAAGAAAGCACATCTTCTACTCAGAACCTGAGTGTATGGGGAGGGTGGAGAGTTACAGTGTAACACATCCCACTCACCTGGGGGTAAACCATATTCCCTAGTCTTACCTCAGCAGGTCAAACCAAATTAACATTTTAAGGATGTGTTTCTGGCATTGTTCATGATAAGGATAAATCTCATAGCATAAAGCAATGAAGCTAAGCAAGTGCTTTTGGGTGTTTTGTCTTGTTTTGTTTTAATGGATCTTTGCTGGCTTTGGAAATTAAGTTTCCTTGAGTTCTGGGCCAGTGTTTTGCAGAACCTATAAAGCCATAGAGTGTTCCACCTTTCCAAGACAAGCATTAAGAATTACAGCAAGAGCCAGTTTGAGAACTTTTTCTCTGATGTCCTCATGAAGGATGAAAATCAAAAGCCATTTCTCAAATGGCAATAGGCCAAGCATCTAAGACCTCTTGAGATGCTTGACATCTTGCCATGTCTCATCACAGTCTGGTCCTGGATACAGTATTCTCGGCTGAGTTTCACTGACTGCCGGTAAGGAGCATGTATGGAATAATAAATGATGTAACTCTGTGTTCCAGAAGAATCTAGTGGGCCTTATGACATTCTTGGGGAGATACTATAGGGGGAATGCATCAAGATGGCATCCCCTTTCCCTTGTCAACTGCCTGGTGACACCTGGTGGAAGGGCCACACCTCCCTCCTGTGCCATGTCATTTCTGAGATGATCTGCCACTGCTATGCAAAGCTCTCAGCTGAAAACAATGAGCCCTTTCTCAGCGGCACAATGGTGGCCCACAAGGTCAACTACAGAGAAATTTCTTAAAAGAAAAATTTAGGAGAAAACAACCAACTTACTGACCCAAGAGAGCTTTTATTAGAAATAATAATTTTAGACTCTGGCAGTTACACAACCCAGTCAATTTACCAAGATGCTGGCTCCTCTAAAAGATCTTAGTAATTTAATACATTTTTGTGTGTCTTATGTTAGTTGATGCTTCTGGTCACAGAAGGTATACCAGACTGCAGATAAATACTTGTATATGCAGAATCTTCAAATTCACAAATATATTCAGAGGCCATCAACTTCATATATCTAATTGTAATCTAAGTGTGAAGATAATTACTCATTTATCTAAATATAATCATGCAAATTAATAAATGCCACCACTTTTTGGTATGAGGACTAGTATAGTAGTAAATTTGTTTGTTTGTTTGTTTGGTTTGGTTTGGTTTTTAAGGCCATTTTTCCAAAAGAAATAAACATAGTATCTGTTCACAGGATTTACTGAATATGTGACAAACAGAGACACCACAAAATTTTTCTTGAGAAGTAAATATCAGGTGAATGGCTAGGACACTCATTAATCAAGTACTTTGTTCTCAGACAATACAGGCGGTAAACTTTAAACCCATACCCAGATCTAGCCAATGGTCAGAGCTTTCTCCACAGTTGAGTGGAGAGTGGGATAAGACTTTCTCACGTACTCTGGTGCCTCACATTTGACCATGTCCCCTGGAAGGGGAGACCTGGTGGCACTCAGAGGAAGGACAGCAGGTTACCAAGAAGAGATTTGATACCCTATAAGCACATACAGGGGGAGGTAATCCCCCTCAGGAACAGTCATAGGGGAGGGGAATAATGGGAAAATGGGAGGGAGGGAAGAATGGGAGGATACAAGGGATGGGATAAACATTGAGATGTAACAAGAATAAATTAAAAAAAAAAAGTTGCCGAGGCCATGGGATGTCTTCACAGCAGTAGAAAGCCTAACTAAAACCTTGAGGGAGGGACTCATGGGGACCAGCCCTAACTGAAGACATAGTAGAGACTTGAAACCGCTAAGGAAGGGAGGTCTCGAGAGAGGAGGTCCCTGAGAGGCTGCCTGTGCCCCAGTGGACACACATGTAGGCAGCACTGAGTGGACTAGCCAGGACCATATGAAGCACATGAAGCCAGGAGAGAAACATGATAGGATAAAACAGGAGGGTGATTGGAAGGGAGGGAGTCGGGGTGGATCTGACCAAACCACCTTATACACATGTATGAAATTCTCAACCAACCAACCAGCCAAATAAATATGAGTGCATCTTAGAAGCAGTTTATATTTTCTACCCACAAGAAGTGAAGTGACAAATAACTGACTTTGTTTTTCATGGCTGGGGTGGTAAACGCAAACCACTCTTTAAGCTAAAATGAGTCTTTGGTGAACTAACACACATAACAAACTTTGCTGGATGAAAAAAGGCTTTCTAAATGAACTCTCTTTTTTTTTTTTTTTTTTTTTTTTTTTTTTTTTTTTTTCTCTCTCTCCACAAATGTTTCTCTTTTGGGATGGATCACAGATCTAAGTTGTACTGCAGAGTGGGTAAGCAGGACTTTTCTTGCACTTCTACAATTCTACAATTCAAAGAATGACTTGGCACAGGCCGGGCATATTAGGCCACAGTTGGTGTGTGGATTAGCACACATAAAACACTTTGTCCTGCGTGTGAACATGCCCTACAGAGTGAGCCCATCTCTGAAGTCTCCACAGTAGTCACTTCTCAGAAGCCATTTGTTACATCTCGGATTGTCTGTTGGTTAATGGACACCATGTTACCCAGCTGATGCTCTCCCACTCTGCCCTACACGGATGGGGACCATTTCCAGGAGTGGCAGGAGGAAGTGCTCAGCAGACCTGGCAACCTCTCCTCCCAGGAGGCGATGGAGGGCTCCTGGGCAGAGAGGTTTGTTTGCTGATGGGGACTACAGGTCTCCAAATTCTATTCCCCCCCCCCCTTCCCCCCCAACCCCGGCTGCCACAGCCTGCTTCCTCTTTTCTTCTGGGCTAAACTGCCTCGCAGAAGGACCATGTGAGCATCACCGCTAATCTGACGTGATAGGCGAATAACAAATTAAGAGCATGTGTTCTGGAAGCAGAGATCCTGGGTTCAAATCCTGATTGATTCACGCTCAAGTTCCTCACTCCTAAGAGAGGGCAGAGATAAGAATACGAACAGATATCCCTGCTCAGCATCTCAGTTAAAAACTGCCCCTGCCTAACACAGGCCTCCTGAAAGTACTGTAGCATCTAGACGGAAGACGGAACTCTAGCCTTTGAACCAGTCCCTGGGGTTCTCTTCTTGTGGAAGAAAAAGGATCTCATTTTCACTCAGCGAGGCATCTCGACTCAGGCTTGGACCAGTGGAGTCTGAGAGGGAGCCGAGATTCAGACGCCACCAGGTCGCTTCCTCCACCATCACAGCCAAACCTGGTGCTAGAGCCTTAGTGTACAGATCTTACCTCAGCTGCGTTGCAAGATTTAGGAACAAGGCCCACACAAAGTCCTACAGACCCTGAGATCTTCCCATGCAATACTGTGCAACATAGCGTCTCGCTAAATGTCGGCGGCTTGACTATTTTGAAAAGGAGCCGAGTTTATGAACAAGCTGCTGGGCTTGGGAAACGGAGCGATCCTTTGTTTAAACCCTGACCTGGCCTGAGTGAGAACAGGCTACTTTTCTTTTCTCGGTGTTTAGCTTTTTGCTTCTTCTTTCTTTGGCTCTCTCTCAGATAAACTATTGAAAGAAGTACTCTTAACTGGCTCTTATGATATTTTAAAATGCAAATGCTCATTAAAAAATGAGGCCACTCTGCCGGGCTCCCTTCATCACCACACACATCGGAGTGACTACGACTCCTTGGCAGTGTCTTTCAGACTAGTTTCTTTGCTAGATTTTAGTGTAGTGCTTTACTACTGTCCAGAAAAGCATGGTCATACTATTCATTTGGAGTTGGCCTTTTTCCGTAACAGTACATTGCGAATGGCTTTTCATGTTCGTGCACACTGCGTTCCTTGTTAGCGATGCACAGTGTAGAAGTTTCTTCTTATCCAACTATCCATTATCATTACCTGAGTCCCAGCGGTTGCTAAGTTTTGTAGGGATGCAGAAATTAGTCATAACAGGAAAATATCCAGTAATGAACTGGCCACTTACTAAATTAGTCCCCACTTAAATTGGCCCTCCTGGCTTAACTCTAGCATCTATCCCCCACTCTAGCAGGCAATTTTGCTGATTGCAGATGTTATAAGCTTCCCACAATACAACGTAAATAAAATGCATTTCAGTTGCAGTGCAAAGTTGCTAATCTTGCAGAAGATGCAGGATGTTATGAAGCCACTGGAAGTGATTCTGGACAAGCATTTCATAAGCAAATGAGCGTCTGGCAGCGCTGGGCCATCTCACAATGAGAAAAACAACATGATGCTAACAGACTACATGCTTCGAAAGGAGACTGAATCTCAAAGGACCAGAAGAGGCTCTTAGGAAAATGCAGGCAACCTCTACATCGTCTTGCAAATGACCCCAGTCTTCAGCTATAAAAGTAAGTATGAAGTGAAAGGTGTCAAATATTGCCGCAAAAATACCTTTGTTAGGGAAATTGTTCCTCCACTAGACCAACGCTTGGTTCACTCTTTGTTTATTCTAAAGGGCTAGAGTGTTGTTTAAGTAGAGTTTATGGTCAATTTTGTTGTATACATTCTTCAAGGATAAATCATGTCTAAAGATAAATAAGATAACCTTTTGTTTCCCGTAAAAACCAGTCAACCCTTTGGTCCCCAACCTTATTCTGAGATGCTAGTCCCCGCTTATTAAATTTGCAGCTTTCAATAGCCGTATCATGGCAAGTAGCAGCAACAGATGCTGAAAACAGGTCTCCTTGCCGACTAATCAGATTCTCCAGGAGGCATTTGGAAGCAGGATTGGCCACTGTGGAGGAGGAAAGCCTTGGGGTGGTTGAACAATTCAGGTGACTGACAGGCCTCCTGAAGGAGACAGGCGGTGGAGGTCCTCTAGTTGTAGTCTAGCGCGTGAATATTTGCACCCAATGCCACTGGGGGAAAAACTTTAAAAGACATTAACTTCATTTGTGTCCAAGCTGGCAAAGTGAGTTCTATTAGTTAACTGTAGGCTCTCAGGATTGAGTTTTAACAATTACCTCTGATTATATTTGGAATGTTTCCAGTGATTAAGCACTACCACCCACATGGCCATGAGCAACTCGGTAAAATTCTAAAAATGTATGTATAAGAGACATTTCTAGATATAAAACCCCTGGATCAGAAACAAGCCACATTGAACAGGTAATAGAAACAGCAATGGATTTACTGGTTTTTGTTGTTGTTGTTGTTGTTTTGTTTGTTTTTGTTTTGGTTTTCTTTTGTTATTTATTTTTTGAGACAGGGTTTCTCGGTGCAGTCCTAGCTGTCCTAGAACTCACTCTGTCAACCAGGCTGGCCTAGGAGTCAGAGATCCACCTGCATCTGCCTCCCAAGAGCTGGGATTTAAGGTGTGCGCCACCAGGCCAGGCTACTATTTAATGCTATCTGCAGAATCTGAGAATGTGCTGCTGTTGTTTTAATCCCATACTCCTCCCCATGAGACTATTACTAGTTTTTGGTGAAGCTGCCAGCAGAAAATAATCGCTATATTCATTGTTTTGGCGTGTGTGGTGTGTGTGTGTGTGTGTGTGTGTGTGTGTGTGTGTGTGTGTGTGATCTATAAAATAAACTTTTCCCACTGCCTGATGAGAGTCTTAACACTCTGGAGAGTCTGCCTGTTGGACATAGAGGGAGATACTTTCTTCCTGGTGATGAGGAATTGAAAGTTTGAGTTCCCATTCTTCTGCTTACATCCTCCTAGAAAGCGGAGTGGTAGTTGCTTACACGAGGTAAAGTGTCACCATCAGTAGTGCAAGAGGGCTGATTAGTGTTGCAAACCCCCGGATGGCGTGTAAGAGCCATTAAAGGCCTTTAAATATATTCTAGGAGGAGAGGAGAGAAACCTGTCTCTGGATACCTTGATGTCATCTAAGCCTACACTGTCCCGTTAGAATTCTGGTCACAGAAGTGATCGGTTTTCTGACTACAAAAGATTGTCTTGTACATCGAAGACCTGAAAAAGAAAAATGGAAAAAAAAATCTAGGATATGTGTGTCACAATCTATTGGACGGCACTTTTTAGTAATGTGCATCTTCTGTTTTAGATAAAGAAGAAGCCACAGATTTCTCAGGGGAAAAAAATTAAATGCAGGTTTAGTGCACGATCCAGCACATCTACTCTGGGGTGAAAAGTGACACTTGAACAGAGGCCTGTGCACCCATGTCCACAGCAGTGTTATTTATAACAGCCAAAAGGGAAAGAACTTAAATCTGCCCTAAACATTAAAGTCTATGAGAAAAACAAAAAAACAAAAATGTGCATGCAACCAAGAATCTGATGAAGGAACAGAGAAACCGAATTGCAGCTTATACCGATCCCTCTAATGGGATAGCATTCTGCCCTTCAGGAAGTCAGCCCTGGCACAGAGCAGGCGAGTCTTACCAACCTTACACTAAGGGAAATGAGCCACCTACAGAGGACGGAACACCGTGTGAGTCTACACGGGTAAAGAGCCTACAGGGATCAACTCCATAAGACAAATCACAGCATGGGAGTGGCCGCAGGCTGGGCGGAGCCGGAATCTAACAGGGCGCTTTACTGGGCAGAAGGAAAAGCTCTGCCGTTGACCGGTGGGGATTATTACGCAATAGTGTGAATACCCGTACGACCACAGAATGACCTACTCTGAAATGATTACAATGGTGAGTTTTGTCTTACTATAGTGCTTCTTTCTTTCTTATTTTATTTTTATTTATTTTATTTTATTTGATGTTGCGGGGGTCACGTGCATGCTAATGCCGGGAGTGTGCTGTACTTTTAGACCCTCAATCCAATAAATTGAGTAAACAACATAAATGAATCCTAAACTCTGATGATGCAGACACTGAAATGCTTAGGGATGAAATGTGCTGCTAAGTATCTCAAAAGTGGGAAGTGGGAATGAAAGAATTGACTGAGGCATGACGCATGCGTGCTAGAGAAAATGAGGCAAGCGCTCACAGCAGAGCACCGGCGCATGCTCGGTATTCGATTTCCTCGGATATTTAGACGGTTCCTTCCCACCCTGCCCAGTGTGCTGGAAATAAAATCTAGAGCCTTGCATTTGTTAGGCAAGTGATCTACTGCTGAGCAACATTTCCAGCCCTGAAAATTTTCTTAGTCAATAGTGACCCAGGGAGACATGACTTAGACTGAAAACATGGGCAAATGAATGGTTCTTTTTATGGCAAATTCAAATTTTGTTCTTGTTGATTATGGGAAATAATTTTGTCCTGGAGAGGTCTTCCGGCTGAGTTAAGGAAATAGGACCTATTTTTTTGTTTGTTTGTTTTTAATAACTTTCAGATAAGGACATTTATTAAACAAGAATTGGACAGGTATTGATTCACAACGGACTCCCTGATATTAAAAACGAAGTCAATATCAGCAAAGTTGATAAGCATCTCTCTGTATACATCGAAGGTACGGGTCATGGTTCAGCTTTTTCTTCCAGGACCCAAGCGTGTGTGAAAGGAAAGAGCCTCAGACTCCTCACAAACGGGAACGATGCCGCAGAGCGATTGCCGCCCGCGATGACAAGCAACTCAGGGCAGCTGAGAGATGACAGCCTCCTGATGGCTATGAGCTCATTGCAGAAAGAAGGTACATTATAAAATAGCAGCCCTTTGCTTCATTAAAAAGTAAACATAGACAAGCAGCCTCCATTTTGGGCGCCTCTACACTGCAGGCATGTGTAGGCAAATATAATTACAGAGGTATGCAATCCTCCCGTCCCGTCACATTCCGATGGCCTCAGAGAAAACAACCGACGTTCCGACGTTCCGTAGGTACAAACTCAATGCCTACAGGGAAAGGAGGTGATGCCAATAAGTGATGCAAGCAGCTCAAGTGGGGCTTGTGGCTTCTTAGCCCTGACTACAGGAGGAAACTCAGTCTTACCCAGCAGGCCCCCCACACAAAGTCACACGTGTCAGATTTTTTTTGTCTTATTTTAACCTTTCACTTGCTTGTCACAAAACAATTATACACAACGCGATGTTTCGACACATGTACACACTGTATTACAGAGCAGATCAGAGTAATTAGCCATATCCATTGCTTTAAATGTTTATCATTTCTTGGTGATGGAACATTAGATAGAATTTCTTACAGCTTAATATAGATATAGATGATAGAGATACAGATATAGGTAGATATAGGTATAGATAGTAATATAGATATGAATATGTCAGCCTTTTAAGAGCAAAAATACATCTTGTATTTTCACACACCTTCCATTTTGAGACAGCGTCTCACTGTGTAGGCCTGAGTGGCCTGGAACTCTCTATGTAGACCAGCCTCAAAATCACAGAGATCTGCCCTCCTCTGCCTCACAAGTGCTGGGATTATACGTGTGTGCCGCCAGGTCCTCTTATCACTTAGAATAGAAAGCAAGAATCTGGCCATTGGAACCTTTACACAACCCATACAGCTCATGTCGTGAGGGTTTGCTTTAAGCTGGGGGGTACAGATCAGTGGTAAGTGTGTGTTTAACAGGAACATGGCCATGGGGGTTCTTCCTCAGCACCCACAGAAGCCCACTTTGAGTCATGAACATTTTGTACCCTTCCAAAAGATTAGTTGACAAAATTATAATAATTTTGGAGCCCTCAGTTTATTTCTCCTTAATGATCCCGAAATGTATGTGTTTTGAGCCATGAACAGATTTTCCTACAGGACAATAGCTACCATTTATGGGTACCACCTCTCCATCATTTTCACTCCAGGAAGACTCACACGTTTGGCTTCTTTAATCCTTGAATGCTGTTCTGTACGGATGAGAGAACAGGCTCAGAACCGTAGTGTGTCTTGCCAAAGTAGTAGATGTTAGAGCCAAGAATCAAACATGCGTGGGGGTCGGGCTCCAAGGCGTACTGCTCTTTAATTCTTCAGCACTTCGGCGTTTATAATTCAGTGTCTACATGCTGTTAAGGTCCCCCGGGACAGGCCCAAAACACGACTGTATCCATAAGGATCTTGCAGGACTGTATTCCTAGTCCTGAGCTTCTAAGAAACCACACCCAGTACGGTTGTATATCGTTAAAACAAACAAACAAACAAACAAACAAACAAAATCTTCCTCTATTTTCTGTAGGAAAATATGCTTAATTCTGTGGGTAACATGATGCTTGGGTGCACTCTTAGTGTGACATATCCAAGCGGCCCAGTAGACTACGGAGCAGGGGGCAATAGTTTTTTGGCTTCTTCCCCTAATCAGCTCCTCTTTCTGTCTTTGGCTCTGTACTATTTGGCTTGTTTCTCCTAAATGTTTCTTCACACATCAATACACGTTATATACCCATGTAAAATGCACGTGTCTATGTCCTACAGTCCTACAACTTCCCAGCATGTGTGGACCTATTTGAAACCCACCACAAGGGCTCTTTGGATGTAGGAAGACAACTGGGCAGAGTCCAAGACCAGCGTGGGAATGTGCGAGTGACGGGGAGGCCAGGGAAGGGGCAGAGATAATGAGGTACCACTGCAGTGAAAAGAATGACACGGTTGGCAAACCTGGCTGCACGTTACTATCACCTGGGGAAATGTAAAACATCTTGGTGCCCTGGGTCCCAGTGATGCTTGATTACAGGAGCATTTCAAAGAAGGAGCCCAGGTATCAGTCCTGTTTAATAGCTCACCGAGGGATACCAGTGCGGGCTGTAGAATCATGGACGTGCTGGAGTCCAGCTGGGTCTGGCCTCAGCCCCACCCTTCCCCCACTCCTGCCCCACCCCTATCCCTGCCCCCACCCCGCCCAGCTCTGCTAGGTAGGTATAGAAAGTTAATTAGTGTTCTTGTGCCTCCTCTGTGAAATGGGGATATGACTCCTAGTTCTTCATAGGATTGGCGTGAGGTTGACCCAAATTAACGCCCCCAGAAAAATATGTGGAACTGTCTTGGGTACATACAGCAAATGCAGTTTTTTTGTTTTGATTTCTCTCTTTTTTTCTTTTTCTTTTCGGTTTTTGTTGTTGTTGTTGTTGTTGTTCATTTGTTTTTGGGTTTTTGCTGTTGTTGGGTTGGTTTTCGAGACAGGGTTTCTCTGTGTAGCCTTGGCTGTCCCTGGGCTTGCTTTGTAGACCAGGCTGGCCTCGAACTCACAATGATCCCCCTGCCTCTGCTTTGCAAGTGCTGGGATTAAAGGCATGTGCCACCACCACCATGGCTGTGAGTGCAGTTTAAATGTTGTTTCTCTTCTGCTTCGCTTTCTACTCCTTAGAGTCTAGCAGAGAATCTGATTTTTTAGCTCCTGACTCTTAGCTTTTGATCAGAAGGTGCAAGATTCTTCCGCAAAGGGCTCAGTGTCTGCGAGCTCCGCCTGCCCTCAGAGAGCTTCCCTATGAACCCTGATGGTGGGCTGCTGGTTCAGGTGCAGAAAGAGCTGTGCCCTGGCAGATGGGAAAGCGAGGTGGTCATGGAGGGGGGGCAGGTGCGGGTGCGGGGGGGGGGCCGCGGGGAGGGAAACAGCACCCAAGCCTGGCGATCCTTTAGAAACCATCGCTTAGCCGCATATTCTCTGTATCACCTGTTACCTTCTATACTTACCTACTTAGCTCTTTTGCTCTCTCTGCCTCAGACAGGAAGTCCTCTTAAAGGCAGAGCTATGCTTTCTGGGAGAGATGTCATTGAGACAATGCTAAAGAACCGCAGTGTCCTCTGTGGCTTCTCCTGCAGGTGGAATAGTGGCGCTCGCTGCCGTCTTCCTACCAACCCTAAAGCACCTTCCCCTGGCTATTGTTTCGTGGACAAATCGAGTGAGTTCTCTTTCTACCTCTCTAGCGGAAGTTAGCAGTATCACAGGACGTCGACGCGGTAGGGACAGAGGTTGGTGCTATAGGGAAATGGGCTTCCTGTGCATAAAAATATAATTTTATAGGAGAGATTTCTTTTCCTCAAGCCTGCAAGGGCAGATGGATGGGAAATTTTCAATTAAACTTTCAGTTACAAAACAATCAATTACAAAGCTTTATGTAAATGTTAATGGTAGCAAATTAATAATTTGAAGTTTTATATTAGTATTATTCCTAGGTTTTTTGTTTATTTATTTTTCTGGTTTGTTACTGTTTTGGTTTTTGTTTGTTTGTTTGTTTGGTTGGTTTTGTTTTGGTTTTTTTTTTTTTTTTTTTTTTTTTTGCTTTGTTTGTTTTTTGTGTGTCCATTTGTCTGTCTGTCTGTTTGTTTTGTGGCTCCTCTGCTCAGGTTTAGGACTAGCTCCTAGGAGCTGAAGACCTTTTAATCTAACACAAATTTACAGCCCTTGCTTCGTTAGGAAATAAAGCTAACAAAAAGACAACACCATAGCCATAACTAAACCCCCAACAATAAGACGCATCATTTCAGTATCATTAAGCTTGGTCCTAAAAATACAGAGAGATGATCATCCTGGATAGGACACAGCAGCATGGTTGATGTAATCTCAGTACCTGGGATGCTGAGGTGGGCATATTCCGAATTTGAGGCCAGCCGGGGCTGTATAACCAACTCCTGTCAAAAAATAAAAGATGGGAGAAAGGGATGAAATGAAAGAAGGAAAGATGGGGGAGGGGACGAATGGAAGAAAGAGAAAGGGAGGGAGGAAGGAGAGAGACAGAGAGAGACAGAGTGAAAGACAGAGACAGAGACAGAGATAAAGACAGACAAAGAGAGAGAATGAGCTAGTGCTGCATTCCAGATGTGCCACAAGTGAGAAGCATCCAGATGCTGGACATCCCCCGATTTTGCTTTCTCCCAGCTGAGTTCATTCATCGCTGCTCACCCAGTGACTCCAGGATTGCAAAGCCTTACAAGCTTGAAATAAAAGTAGCCCTAAAAATAAAAACTATCCTAGAGAAATATGGCCATGGGGGTGAGGTTATAATAACTATTACTTACATAAATAGCTCATTTTATTGGGCTGGTTTAGTGCTTCCCACGTGCCCTTCAGAAATGCTCTGTAGTCTTCAGTGACGGCCACCTCAGCAGTTACAGAAGGAAAAGCGAGGAGCTCAAGGCTTCTTCATCAATGAGCTCGGCCGAGGAGCCAATGGAGGGCTCAGTGGGCCCTGCTGACCCTACCAGGAAAGCTTCCAGAGCAGAGACTGCAGAAGCATGGCACAGACGCACAGCGACTAAAATAAACTCAGCGAGCTTGCCTCATCTCTAAACACTGCATACATTTAAGTGCTATTTTGACAAGAGAGCATGGAGGCTTTTTAAGAATTTAATTTTTCAAACTCTGGTACGATTTTGTTCTTCTCGTGGCATCACCCCCATGCCTGTGTTGGCTCCTGGTGAGATCATCATTAAGTGAATTGAATTATTGTTTTGTTCAAATGACTTGTGTATTCAACAATGTGCACTGGGCTCCAGAAAGAAGTGTTTTATGTATTATTGGGAGATGGCCATCTGTGGCACAAACCAGGCCTCCCAACATGCAGAAATGCTGCGAGATAGTTTATGTTCAGTTTTATCTATGATCTGAATTCCATTTATAAGCTTTTTTCAGCCACTTGTCAACACTGTTCACTATAGCAACACTGAAAATGGCCAGAAATGAACAGATTTATCAGAGCTCTGTGAGGTTGGACTGTATGTTTCAATTATTGTATATTGGATTTTTATCATACATTTTAAATTTTGTCCATAAAAATAGTAACAATGTCATAAAAATGGAAGTAGTTTTCTTTGATCAACTTCCAATTATTATGTCACAAAATGAACAAGCTAAATTTCATGACTTTTATTAGATAATGGGTCTCACATTATATATGTATGTTTTAAATATAACATTGTCTGTCGATGCCAAGAAATGTGGATTAATTTTTTTCCAAGTCTGAAAAAACATTCTTCTTTCCTTCCCTGCATATGTAATGGACCAACATGGCAATGTGTAAAATTAAATTTTAAAATTGTAGAATATATTTAAACCATACCCTCCCAACCTTTATCTTTTTAAAAGTAAACTTTTGATAATACTAAAGGCGTGTTGGACCAAATGTGTGTTTTTATATAAAGCAAATACATTCAGTTATCTTTGTCGCAGAATTAAGAGTTTTAGATTTCTTTTGTTCGGTGGCTTTATTGTTTCACTGATGCCTCTGTTGATGGTAGGCATCTCTTCTGCCATGATATATTAAATTTCAAGTGGAATATAACTTTTACAAGTAAGATTTCCTTCCCACCCTGCTTCCTTCTCTCTGTCCTTTCTTTCTATTGTACAAAAATCACGTTTATGTTGAACACATGGCTTTATAACTGAAATGAATATAGGCTCTGATTTCATTTGTGGGACGGAAATAGTTGTTAGAAAAGACTGACTCATATCAACAGACAGATGGGGAGGTTAGTGACCTTCACAGAAGGTCCCTGGGGTCACCTTGATCAAAGAAGGTGGGAATGGTGGTGGCATTACGCAATAATGACACCTAGCACCGGCTCAGGGCTGAGGACTTTTTCTGCAGTTCCCCTAAGTGCTCCGGGGCATTGGTGCCATTTGCTCTTTGCAGCAGCCCCATGAGGACAGGCGATTTCATCTTTGAATGGAGAAGCAGAAGCTACAGAGCCAGAGAATTACCCAAGGTCCTTTGTGCAAATTTACCCTAGATCAAGATGAACTCCTGATGCTGGAAAGGGTGGACCAGGTGTCGGGTGGGGTCGGGTGAAGTCTTCCAGATAGGTTCCAGGTGGGGAGGAAGCCAAGCCACTCAGAAGCCCTGCCACAGATGGCTGGGGCAAGCACTCCACACCTCCAGGCTAAGAGCGATACCCAACTAAATGGTACTGCTTTCCCTAGAACCAGCTGTGGCCCGGAACAGCTCAAGTCCCTATAGCTTCTCCTACCCACTGCCTTCTGGTGTATTTTTTTAATTTTTAATTTTATTAATTTATTTAGATTACAATTCAATTGTTATCCCATCACTTGTATCCTCCCATTCCTCCCTCCCTCTCGCTTTCACCCTATTCCCCTCCCCTAGGTCTAAGACCTAAGGGGGACCTTCTCCCCCACTATATGGTCATAGGCTATCAAGTCTCATCTTGGCAGCCTGCTTATTCTTTCTTTGAGTGCCATCTACACTATGGGATACTACTCAGCTTCTGGTGTATTTTACTTCTTCAGGTAGGAATATTTTCATTCGGTTGTTGGGTAATTAATGTAATGACATGATTCCTGTTGTTTGTAGACACACATTTGCAACATACACAACGGAGTATTTCCAACCTAAATTGTGGGGTTTTGCTGTTGTTCTTTGGGGATTCCCCAGTAGAACTGAATTTGGTGCCCCACCCAAAGAGGCAAGCTGGCAACCCACAATGGCAAGAAAACAGAGAGCTCTGTGCAGCATTATACTTAACATGCTGGGGTTCAGACAGGAGCATTTGGAGAGCTGGGCAGAAATGAGTGGAGAACGGGAGCTATACTCCAAGATTCAGGGCCCATGATGGTACAGAGCCCGAGAGAAGGCCTGGGAGCTCACGGCAAGGCCAGCTTAGGGTTTATTTTGTTTCGTTTTGCTTGGCAGCTTCCATTTTAGTCATCATATGCCTCTTTATCTTAGCGTGAGCTTAGTGTGACCCTGACTTTTTGCAGCATTGAGAGCCAGACAGTCCTTATAGGGTCTCTCAATCAACACAACTTGCATGGCTTCTCTTCCCGGATCCTCTACGCTCCTTGGCGTATTTGATCATAACGAGGATACTGGATGGGGCGGGGGGGGGCTTCCTTTGCTAGTGACAAATACCCAACTGAAAAAACTTGAGGAATAGAGCAGGGGTGTGGTAGAGCACGGTGATAAGAAGTGAGTTGGAACAGAAGGATACAGACAGGGGCCCCAGAACTGAAGAAATCCTCACATAACAGGAATAGTTCCAAGCTTCATGCACAGGCAGCAAGGCCCTATTGTCTGGGCGTTCCCATCCACCCTTCCTGTTGTCTTTAGCCCTTTTCTTCTCACACACACTCTCATGATGGAAGGAAGATGTGCCTGGCAGCAGCTATTAAACATTTTGCCCACTTGGTAGCCGGAAACAAGTGGGTGCCCTCCCTCCATAAAATTTAGAAATTTCCCGAGATAGAACCCTGATTGCCTAGGCTGTAGTCAGGAGCCAAAGGGATATTTTTCAAGGGAATAAAGTCACTTACTTAGCCTTCGAGGCCCAGGATCACATACTATGATTCTAAACTCATCTAGGGTGGGGAAAGCAGTTCCCTAAAGTCAAAGCAACAATATTTCAAGCAGAAGATAAAAATAAAAGCTGCGTGCCTGGCAAGAGGTAAAGCTCTGCAACTCTACAATTTACAGAGAAGTACATCACCAAATGGGTCTCTAATTTCCCAGGGCCATGGAAGGTACAGGGCTCTCCCACAGTCCTTGCTTGCTCTCTGGCCATTGGCTGATTCCAGGACATTAGAATTAGAATGCTTTGCCTTAGGCCATTTAGTCACTTCTGTCTGGCAGCCATCCCCACCACTGGCCCCAGCAGCTTAAAATAACTCGAGACTTTACAAAATGATTTGGGAGGCTTTCTCACCTTTGTAGCATGAACTCTTACTTTGTGGTCCCTAGACTAGCAATGACAGCACCACCTGCAAATATGTTAGAAGCGTAAATTATTCCAAACATGCTGAAGTCAGAAACCAGGGACAAAGCTCATCAACCCTGTCATATGAGCTATGAAAGAAGGACAGAAGGGAGGAAAAGAGGGAAAGGGGAGAGATAGGAGAGAAAGGAGGGGGCACTTGTCTTCCAGCATATCTGATAGAGTCACTTTTCTACACTTTGCCAGCATCTGCTGCTATGGCTTCTCTGAAGACTGTTGGGCAGTCATCACTTTCTGCCTTTCAGCTGCCGTCTTGCAGGTTTGCTATTACGCATCCATTGTAACCTGAACCACTCAACCGATCATTGGATAGAATCAGAAGGGCAAAAGGAGGGTGGGTGAGACTATGCTGTAGGGTTCTCTCATTCGATTAACTCAGAGCACTGCACTATGTGTGACAGGCAGTTAGATGGTACCATTGGTTTCCTCTCTTGAACATAGTTTCTGGGCTTGTCTTTGAGAATGTTTCACATGGCATCAGCGGTGGGTGGACTCAGAAGGGTAGCTTGTCCTCAGCATGAGTTAAACACCAGCTGATCTGCTGAGAGCCTGAATAAGTTCAAAGGTAGAAGAAAGAGCAGTTGTCCATCCTTTGCTTTCTGCTTGCTTGGGTGGTCTAGAATTGAACTGGGCTTCACACCAGCAGATCTGAGTCTCCAGCTTGCAGGCAGCAGACGACAAAAATTGTCAATCTCCATATTTGTGGGAAACACTTCTTCATAAGTCTCCTTACCCACATTTATCTCTAATCTATGTCTTTTGATCTACCGTCTACCTGTCTGTGTCTCCTATTGATTCTGTTTGTCTGGAGGACCCTATGTGACATGATGAGAATGTGTACTTTCATATACAGGCATAAGCACATGTGAGTGAAATTGTTTCTATGTGTTTGGCGAGGGATGTGCTTAATTTTCACTGTCACCTTGATTTAGATACATCCCTGAGCACTCTTGTAAGGATGTTTCTAGGGAGGTTTTATTTCAGAGAGAAGATCCTGCTAAATTCACCATCCCGTGGACTGGACTCTAGGACTGAATAAAAACAGAAAAGGGGAGGGCTGGTGCCGAGGCAATGCCTATGATCCAAGCACTCAGAGGAGGCAGAGGCAGGCGGATGACTGTGAGTTCGAGGCCAGCCTGGCCTACCAAAGAGAGTCCAGGACACCCAAGGCTACACAGAAAAACCCTGTCTTGAAAAAAACCAAACCAAACAAACAAACAATTGGAGGGTGGGGTAGGGAGAGAAATCAAGATCAGTACCAGTATGTTTTGTTCTCTTCCTAACTTTAGGTACAGTCTGAGCATTTTTGTCACACTCTACTTTCTTACCTTTTTTTCTTTTTTTCCTTCAGGCTCCAATGACTTTTTAACCTTGGGCTTATATATTCTTCAAAGTTGTTTCTGTAAGAAAGGAATTACCTCAGCCATAAAAGGAATTATCACAAAGACAGTTAAAATCATAGTTACATAAAAATTATTGATTACCAAAGAGTTATAATATTATTCCATTAAAATTCATACCTATGTAAACATTTCTTTTTTCTTATTTTTATAGTATTTTCTTATTTATATATTTATATTATTACACACATATAAAATAAACTATATACAGCAAGAAGAACCACAAAAAATCAGGAATTATATTAATGTTACATTAATAGTGTTTTTGCTATTTGTATTTGGCAACCTTGAAGAAAACATCTTTCCTATGTTAGTTAGTCTAAAATTCTGAATGTAGATCAATATCTATCATATCTCATCTCTATCAACTTAAAACATCTATCTAGACCTAAAAACATCTTAACCCCTAAATAACTAAGCTTAATTGTAAACTATCTGGTCTTCAACTTCAGAGACTTGAGAAGGAATAAAATTAATTACCTGAGTAACCAAAAAGTGCGGGTCAGCAGCTTCCAAAGTGAAAAAAAGACAGAGACAGTTTGCTGCCTGAACAGCACCCAAAACTCTCTATAATGTTGGAGCATCTTCTTCAGCCTTCTGGCCCAATATACCTGACAGACATATTTGTGAGGCAGAAACTAGTGAGGACTTGTTTAACCTGCCTTGGCAGAGTTTGGCCATCGACTCTAACTGCATCGAAACTTGCTCATTTTTGGGTAGAATTCTGCCTATGGCCAAAATGAGTACCTTTTGCCAGTGGCTGCTTTGCCACATTTGAAGCCATCTCCATAAGGAGGTTCATTGATGCTCATCATTTTCTTTGAGGTAGGCTGGGTGCTGCCAGGAGTTAACCTGTTTTATTGTCAATAAATCTTTAAAACAGTAAAAATATCTTTAAATGCTGTATTCTGTAGGTCTCTGAGGTTTTTTAAGACCTTATCTAACTATTTTACCTTGTCTAGCTATTGAATCATATCTATCTGTTACACCTAGGATATATATTCTTGTAATACAAATAGACTAGTAATTGATATGGCCGTGATTTGACCAGCTAACAAATTAACTTGTATTACTTAATTATCCTAAGCAGCCTGCAATAGCACTTTCAATGTATTGGAGGTAAGCCTTGTCTAATAATGCGAAGTAAGTTTAATTTTGATACATTGGCATAGAATTCAAATTTAAGATTATTCTTGACACACATTATATATATTTATACTGTAACATTAGGCATTATACCCAGACAACTCAAGCAGAATACAAGGTTTACTTCCATGACTTTCTTAATGATGGACCATATTCTCAAGCTGAGTCGGAATAAGGCCCCTTCACCACCCTCTCTCCTTTTCTTTTGCGCAGTATTTTGTGACACTAACAAGAAAAGCCGTGGCTAATAACTACATTGGGCACTTCTTTGTGTTGGCTTCACTCTTTTCGCGTGTCCCCAGAGACATCAGCGGTGACTTGGAAGGAACTTGCCTTCCCCGCACATCCAATGGGACTTGAAGAGACCTCAGGAGATTAGAGAGGAAAATTGCACCCCAAGTGCTATCTTGTGTTGTTTTCCCTTCTGTGTAGTTAGAAATCTGAGATCATGTTTTTTTCCACACAGAGTATATCATGGAAGCATCTCATATGCAAGCTGGGCGTATGCTATGTGTAAGAGAACAGTTATTACCCCATAACCTGTGCTGCACACCCTCCATGCTGATCTGACCCATCCATTCATGAATAGTTATTTTCTCTACACATCTAAAATTCTTAATATGAAAGTGAGCCTCTTACCATTCAACCAAAACCATGTGTGTTTAGGTTTCTAAAAGCTTTGTATTTATAACATGAAGTTGTCCAATGCATGTTTCTGTACTGTAAAATTATTCTAAAGCCAAAGATCATAAATTTTTACTGCATTCGTTCTCTTTCTCTCTCTTTCTCTCTCTCTCTCTCTCTCTCTCTCTCTCTCGTTCTGTGTGTGTGTGTGTGTGTGTGTGTGTATGTGTGTATGTGTAGTCATGCATGAGCCATGGCATATATGTGGAGGTCAGGAAACAGTTTAACTGTTTGTGGGGGAGTCAGCTTTCTCTTTCCACCATGTGGGTTCCAGGAGGATTGAACTCAAGCTGTCAAACTTGCTGGCATGTCTTGCTATGTCATCACTACAGCATTAACTACTATCATTATTCATCATCATCACTATTTATTATTATTATTATTATTATTATTATTATTATTATTATTATTATTATTATTATTATTATACCATACATCTGAAAACAAATGAGTTTTAATTTTTGCTCTTAGAATCTTCTGGATGCAAAGCCCTTTGTCCTGCCATCTAATCTAAAGATTCACGTTTACACTGAAACTGCTCCTGCCAGGAAGGAGATCTTACCCCAAAGTAAAAGGATTTGCAAGCAAGGATTGACAACAGAAGTGCCACCTCAGCCTTCTTGGTGCAATTGCAAAGTGCTAATTTAATTTAATTACTCTATAATTTAATATCTCTTGTGTTTCTCCCTGAGAACATTGAGGACAGCGCTGGAGTGTTGGCTAGGTCTCTGGCCACTAGTACACGTGGTTTGTGTTCCTAAGCAGTAGCTAGGAGTTGTTTTGTTGTTGTTGTTGATGGTGGTTTTTTTGTGTGTGTGGTTTTGGTTTTTTTTTTTTTTTTTTTTTTTTTTTTAATCTTAACCTTTGAAACATTTAGCTCATGTTAAATTTTTACATAAAATAACAGCATCCTTTTTTCAAGTCATCAATTTGCATTTTCATAAACAGAACATGACATTCCAGAGAACAATTTAGTCCTTATTTGCAAGGCCAGTGATTCAAGCTTTTTTCTTTATAATAGGAATTTTTAAAAAATAGCAGCTTCCCTTTCCTTGCTTGTATCCCCAGTCCCTAGCCCAGGCCCTAAAAACTGCCTAGAAATCTGTTGTCTTGGCTTCTTCAGCAATTCAGGGAGTAAAAGACAGATAGGACTTATGCCAGATTTCACTTTGTAGTGAATTATTTAAAATTGTTTAAAAGGATAAATATGCTGGAAATTAAATGTGACAGACTGTTAAAAATCGCCCAAGGCAATTTTTAGAACTCTTAAGATTTCCATTCTACTACCTTGGGGAAGAAAAAAAAAAAAGGAGAAGCTGATAACAAAGAAAAGTGAGAAAGAGTTTAACTCCTTAAGGGGGGATGAGTTTGAGGCTCGGGATGCTAAGTGGGCTCGTGCTGAGCCACCCACACTCCACTCAGCACCAAGGTACTTTGCCTCGGGTTAGGGTGCTCCCCGCTGAGTCCCTCCCTGGAAGCAGCCCTTACCCCAGAGTTAATGCTCAGTCCTTACCGGTAGCCCACATCCAACCACTGGTTCAGGAAGGGCATCCTGTCCTACTTGGCTCCCTAGCATCTCTTTGGGAACTGCTCTGAGAGGCTGTGCACTTTCAGACACCCAGTAGGAGAGGCTGAGCCAGCACAGCTTAACACTCCTTCTACCCAATGCTGCCTTCCCAACAAACTATTAAGAACTGTTTGTCTCCCTTTTTTTTTCCCCTTCTTGCTTGCTTTTTTTTTGTTTGTTTGTTTGTTTTTGTTTTGTTTTGGTTTGGTGTTTTGAGAGTTTCTCCGTGTAGCCATCTAGGCTGGCCTCGAACTCATAGAGATCCACTTGTCTCTGCCGCCCCAGCACTGAGATCGCAGGTGTGTGCGCCACTGCGCTGCAAGAACTGTTTTTTCAAGGCACACTTCAGTATGCTTCCTGCAGTCAAATCTCAGTCTGTCCTTGGGGTTGGTTGGTTCCTGGCGCTCCCAGGACCAGATGAAGAAGGTAAACAAGTACAAGTTACTTTTGTTTATATATATTTTTTAAATTGAAAGTTCTTTTCATACAATATATTCTGATCTTATTGTGGTAGGAATAAATATGAGCGCTCCACTCAATACATTTTAGGCATACAGCAGATTATTTGTTGACTGTGGGTACAGAATTGTACAGCACACTTCTAGAACACGTCCACACAACGTCGTAACAGAACCTTTATGTCTATCAATTGATAGCATTTCTCCTCCCCTAGCCCCAGCTAATTACTGTCTGCTCTTTGATATGACGGATGTGATTTCCTTAGGTATTTCATATGACCAGAGTCCCATGGTACGTGCCTTTCTGAGTCTTGCTTATTTCATCATAAGGCCCCCGAGTTTATTCATGTTGTTCTGTTTGTCAGAATTTCCCTCTTTTTAAAAGGCTGCATAGGCCAGGCCTAGAAGCAAAGGTCCAAAATCCTAGCTTCTCTGAAGGCTGATGCAGAGGATTACAAGTTCAAAGGTAGACAGGGCAGTTTAGCGGGACACTGTATCAAAACAAAAAGTGAAAATAAAATAAAAGTAAAAAGTGGCTGGATAGCTCAGTATTAGATGACTTGTGTGAAGTGATGCAATCCTTTGACAGAAACTAAACAATCCAATAATATAGTATAATATAATATAATACTGGCATAGTATTCTGTCACATGTGTAGGCACAGACTGAAACAGGTGTATTTTCCTTACACTTTCCATCCGTTGGTTGTATTTAGCAGCCCAGCCCACCTATCCCCATCTCTTAGCCATCCCGGAAGATGCTCCCATGACCAGGAGAGCGATGACGACCTCTCTTAAACATCGTTTCCAGTCTCGCAGACAAACGTTCAGACTGCCACTGTGCTGTTTGCCACAGCAGCTGCAACTTTTGCTTTCCCAACAATATGTAAGCACTCCTCCTATCTCAAGGGGGCTACTTCTTCACTGTAAGTGCATGTTAATAGAAAGCAAAATTCTTGCAGGTTCTGCTTCTTGGTCCGTGCCTCTTTTAAGGCTGCTTTGTTATATTATAGCATATAACACCACTACGAATTAGTCTCACATCCATAACATTAGTTTTCTGACTGAGATTCCAATTTGTTTATAATATAACCTGTTAGTACTGTTCAGATGGCTTTCGGTTTTGATGATAATGAGCTCATTTTCAAAAACTTCACAGATAATAAGATCATGTGATCTCAAGAGCTTAAAAGTGAGTTATTGACCCAGTGTGCACCTCATCTGATAGTTACCCATAAGCAACCGGAGTTACATACGATTAGCTCCTCAGGAAATCTATTAAAACTGTACTTTTTTGTTTTTTTTTTTAATTGCCTAACGGGATAGGTCACAGTCCTCTGTGTAATGATTATAAGCACTGTGATCAAGACGGGCAGCTCGGCTTTCATAGACAAAGTCGTAGGAGCTGCATGGGTTTCTTTTAGAGACAAGAGTCTGCATGCAGAGTCTCTCATCTCCACGCGTCTTCCTCATTAACACTTGTCCCAGGGCAAGTTGAGCCACACCAGCGCTCTACGGTTACCCTTGCCAGGGAGCACCCAGCACAGCTACCCGGCAGGAAGAGCGGGGGTTCACAACGCTGATACCCAAAGCATGCAGGTGATACAATGGTTTCTGTGAAGCATCTTATTTTTCCCAGATGTCCTAGGTTGCTCACTTCGCATTGATGGCCTGCAGGCGTAGGGTTGTGGAAACCCCGCCTCCCCGCCTCACCCCACCCCCGCCACAAATAGCTCATCACTCCAGTTTTTTTTACAAATGATGAAGAAACATGCATTCCCGAGACCTCCTTGTTATTTCAAGACTGAGGCCTCAGCACTCTGTGGCGTTTCCTGTATAATACAGCACCTCTCAACCGTGACGGACCACATGTACGAGAAGGTTGCAGAGAAAATGCACGGCGCGGAAAATGAATCCGAGCAGCCTCTCTCTGCCTTCCTGTAATTTGATATTAAAATAATAATTTAATATTTTAATGTGGCACACTTGACGATGCAGGTTTGTGCAATGAGAAGATAACTGCTATAACGTTTTAAAATATTTCATTACGGCATTTTTTAATAATAAAAAATACAGACGTATTTTCGGTTGAGCCTAAACTTTACTAATCATTCTTATTCAAATGACAGGTTGTAGAGCTCTTGATTGTCACATGTACACCCGTGAATGATTTGGGGGAATGATGAAATTATATTACATTTGAAGAACACAGTTTAGTGTATGAGGGAGGGGGAAAAACCCTAATGATGTCACAGGAGAAATATTTATTGGGAATATCATATTACCTTTGTTTGTAGCATAATGGTCTCAGAAGGTACAAGTGAGATTGTTTTGATGGTGAATTTATTACATGGTTTTTTTTTTAGGGGCCTGGGCCTGAGGGATCTTGTTGAAAAGGGTTTTGTGATCTCTGAAGCTATGAGGAACTTTGGCCTCTCCCAGACAGTGTCTCCAGAGTGAATCAATGTCCTTGGAGACTCAAAACAGATGCTGCCCAGGGGGGAGCAAATGTTTCAAGTCTGTGTCAGATCTCCAAAAGAAGTGAGCCGATGGCTCATAATTCTCTACTGTCAAAAACACAGCACCTCCTTTAAGAACGCAGCCGAAGCATTCTTTGTTTTCCTCTCTCAAAGGCTGGGGCGTGCTGCTGCTGAACATCTTGGGTTGGAATCCCCACTCTGCCCTCTTCTCTTGTCTAGCCACAGCCCTCCAAATAGGAAGATCCAGGGCTGCTGTAAGGACTCACCATGTAACATGCATTGGCACACAGTTAGACTCCCGGCTATTGTCTTAAACCTTTTACCAGCTAAGTGTTATCTCTGTGTCCCACGGAGGGATCACAATGGCATGGCTTGTGAAACAAACTCCAGGCTCACCTGGGGACCTAGGAAGAGAGTCAGTGTGAAGCCAGAGAGCCCTGTGGCTTGTAAGCAGCTACTGTGTGTCCTAGAGGTGAAGATAAAGGGGGGGGGGCAGTCTGTGCTGTTGTCCCCGGGATAGCAGAGAACATTCCAGGATCTTCGGTCTCTTTAGATTTCTAGCACAGGCCTCAGGGAAGCCATAGGTTCTGGATAGGCACACTGCCTGCCAGTTGCCCAAGAAGAAAATGCTGGCTCTTGGATTGCATTTTCGGGGCTCTGCCTGTCCCCTTGCCTCTGTGGTTCTCTTCTACTGCTTTGTCCCTATCAGTAAGTTACAGCCCATCTAGGTCTAGAGCCAAACTGGTTCTTATTCCGAGGGAACCAAGAAGAAATCTGCCTTACTGGTGGTTCTGAATCAAACAACCCAAAGCTGTCCTCCTTTGATTGCTTATGCCAGTTCTAATGATAATAAAATGAATACTGATAACTAGTATTAAAAAATCTGTGTAGCCGAAGGGTTCTATATTCTCACTCAACTCTCATTTAAAAAAAAAAAGGTGCACGCCTTTAATCCCAGCACTCTGGGCTGGGTGGATAGCTGTGAGTTCGAGGCCAGCCTGGTCTACAAAGCAAGTCCAGGACAGCCAAGGTTATACAGAGAAACCCTGTCTTGAAAAACCAAAACCAACCAAACAAACAAACAAAAAGAAGCCACACCCTATTATGTGATGGTATTGTTATTCTTCTTGCCAAAGAAATCTGGACAACCCACCCGAATTCATATGGTGGGTGACAGAATGGATGTTTGAGCCCTCGCAGCTGGCTGCACACTTCATTATTCTCCTAGGAAACCTCTTGATTCCTCCATCTCAGCCTCCAGCCCATTCTTCTACTGTGAAAGGGTGTCCCCAGCTCTCTGCCTCTGATGACTTCTCGCAATGAATTGTCTGTGGTCCTTCCTCCTAGGCCTTTCTCTATAAGAAGTGCCCTGGTGTGGAAGGATAAGGTCTTGGACTGCCAGGAATTTCCTCAGTACCTGCGGTTTCTACTTCCTTGCACACGTGAGTCTGAGAGAAGGCCATGTTTAAGAAGCCCTCACTTGGGCTTTTTTAGAAATACATAGAACAGGCAGAGAGCCCTCCGGAAAGATGCCCCTGAGGACCAGTACCTGATAGGATCTGTTCCGTGTGAATAGACAGGCTTCTGAGCCTGCAGAAGAGGGAAGACGGCGAGACTCCAGATATACCAGACAGCATTCCACCTGCCTTCGAGGTGTGCCCTATCACTGGCAGCAGGCTTACTGCACAAAAGTGATAGACGTTTTCCAATTTAATGTGTAAGCTACTGAAATGTCAAGTGTTCCATGGCATTATTTGGTAGGTAAATTAAAATTAGCTGCATATAAAAGTACACCTAAAACAGTGAGATAGTTAGGCACTTCTTGGTCATGAAAACAAATATTTGATAAACAGGTTTAAACATACACACACACACACACACACACACACACACACACACACACACACACACTCCATTATCTAAAAAGCACAACGTTAGATATTTTGAGAGTCAAAAGATTCCCAATTACCACACTTTTTTTTTTTCAAGGTCAAGGTCATCTCTGATAAGAGAGAAAGGGCCAGAACAGGGCTGTTGCCTGAACATGCAGACACAGTCTGCAATGCCCTTATACACACCCTTAAAGAGAAAAAGTGTAAGTCTAGTTGGTTCAGCTGGAAGAGTGCAGGAAGGCATGAGAATGGGCCTGGCAGTGGGTTGCTTAGATCAGAAACCAATAGGAAAAAGAGCTTCAGACTGCGCTTATCAAAAAAAAAAAAAAAAAAAAAAAAAAAGTAGAATGAAGCCATCCATGAAGCCAAGAGTAAATGTATGGTCAACAATAAAGATCTAGAGTAACTGGTTAGCGGGCTGTCGTGTCTGCCCGTGTCTATCTGTATGGTGTGCGCTGTATTTGTGGTGTTCTAAAGATACATGAAAGCATCCTGAATATGCAAGTGCATCTTGCAAGTTCAACAGAGGATGCTCCTTCAGCAGACAACAGGTCAAAGGACCCGCATAGACAGTAAACTGGAGAAAACATACACGGCCCACCAACATAGGGAAAGGCATTGGCCCTCCGGTTGGCTCACAGTTTCAAATATTGTTGAGATGTTCTCTTGCTTAGATTACACTGCCAAAGGGTGAGAGTGCTGACACACTCATTAGTGGTGATCTTTCGGGGTGTAAAATGACTTTGCCTTTCTTAGAGGTAGGGGACTGGTGCTGTGTGTCAGAATTGTAAGTGTTCTGTTTTCCTCGGCCGTTTTGCTGATAGGAATTTACCCTAGGAAAAAGCCAAGGCTCACAACGTTCTTCCCCAGATAGTGTCTTTGAGCATACAATTCATAGGCTGGAAAGCCAGGTCAGCAGTTAAAAGCACCTGTTGCTTTTCCAGGAGACCTAGGTTTGTTTCCCAGCACCCACACAATAGCACACCGCCACATGCATACGTGAAGGCAGACACCCAAACTCACTAAAAAAAAAAAAGCAGTTTGCAATTCATGTAACTCGAAGTAAATTCACAGCTCAAAATGATTGCCAACTAACTTTGTCCACTTAGCATGAGGATGGACTCAGGTCTGTATAATCACGTATCAGTTAAAGACAAGACAGGTTCTGAATGATGTATCAGGGTTAGGTTAGGCTATGTTGCCTCTGTATGAATACCATAGTGTACTTACAAAAACCTAGTTTGTGGAGTCTACCACATCATTAGGCTGGATGACATGTGTAGTCACGCGTGTGTTCCTTTTTATGCCAAGCCTACCTGCTTGATGTGTTTCACATAAATGATTGGTTCACTCTGTATGAACAGAACCCAACCTGAGTCACAGCTGCAGGTTCTACTGTCGGCTTTGCTCACAGGAAGGCTCCCATACTAGAGAGATCGCGAACCGATGACTCTTAGCAAAGTAGGTGTTATTTACCACACTGAGATGTTCAGGCCCACCCACAGGTTAGCCCAATTACACACTTATAATAAGCCCCCCAAAAAGGACCACTACAGACGAACCTCAATGCAAATCTCACGTGTGTGTCTTTCTTCCTAGACTCAGATCCTTTAAACAGTGACTAATGCCCTCAACAGGCTGTGACCATAGTGCAGACGGTGAGCCCTGGTTGTTTCCTCTCATGCTGGAGTGAGCCAACAAGGACCAGGCCTTCGGGAATTCTTTGTGAATGCTGAAACTCCATGGTCCAAGGCAACCTTCTCTGAACTCAAGACCAAAGAAACTCATCTGCCCAAGGGTTTACTATGGGCAGGTAGAAGGATGAGGTTGTCCCTGTGTCTAGAATGTAGTTAGCACTGAGAGCAAGGCCATGTTGTTCTAGTGTTGACCCGTCCTTGACTGTCCTATAAACTGCTTAAACAATCCCTTTATAGCTTCCTACTGGGGCTCCATAAGGATTACCTCCTTGCTTGAATGTTGTAAATGAGACTTACATCACTACATCATTACATAAGGAAAAGGACTGTCCTTGGGTTTCTAAGCTCAAAAGTTTAATCTTCAGTCCCCAGTGCCTGAACTCATGGTTGATTAATTCACATCAAACTTTCGCTCTTTCAACAGTTTTCTCCTTCTCATTCCAAATCCATATCTCAAGGACAATATACAAGAAATTAATTTTTGAAGTAGAATGGGAGAAATTGTGTTAAATTCCTTCAAGGAATTAATGTGGGGCTGCGTGTAATATTTTCCAACTCCACGGTGCCTTTGCTTTGGTTTGCCCATATTATTTTTCTTTTAATCTTTGATTTCTTACTTTTCTGAGAAAGGATTTTAATTTGGAATTTTGAAAGATATTTATAATAATGTTTAATAAAGGGAAGAAGTATCTGAGACACAGAGAAAGTTTATTTAAACTGGATGGGCCATTGTTGAATGGGCTAGCTTTTCACTGGGACTACCAGAGGTGCCCTTTTTTGCAATGAGTACTTCACAGGTCTAGAGAAACAAAACAGTTAAATTTTTTGATAGCAAATCTTTGATTTTCCCCACTCTTAAGAACACATCCAAAGTTTCCATTAATCTAAAATAATTTAGGAAAACTATCTGACACTCTAGGTCTTCATAATGATGGCTTTGGCAGTAAATTCAGTTTGTAACCATTGATGGCTTGTTTACTACCCATAAGTGCCCACAGGGCATTCAGGAAGAGCCAAAGTGAAAAGATGAATACAAACTTAATGTGTAGCCCCAAGAAGTAGCTTCATTTTCTAATCTTTACCGTCTTCAAAATTCAGCCACCACCACACCTTGATCAATGTCAGGACCTAGTTCAACTATGGCAAATGTTACTTTTCCCTCCTTGCCTTGCCTCAGTCACTTCAAAACCCTTTCTGAGTAATCTCTCTCCCACTGCTCCAGTCTTTTATCTTCTCCTTCTTCAGACCCATCCTCTGTCTCCCAGATGAAGCAATATCACTCTTTACCACGAGCTACATTTCCTCCTCTCTTGGCCATCCCAATAATCTCAGAAATGCCCCATGCCAGTGATGGCAGATGACAGAAGCTGGTCCTTCTCCCTGCTGCCTATTGGCTCTGCCTCACGCGCTCCACTCTTCTCTGTGCAAACGCATTCTATTTGAGTTGAGAGTTTCCTCAGAGGACAGGCTTTCCCGATAACCTATGATCAGCATCTTTGCTATTTATGGGAGAGGTACAGTAGGTATTAACGTGCCAGGGTCCTGCTTTGGAAAGATGCTCTGAGAACTGACTCGTTTAGACTGCTCACTGGGGTTGTTTACTGAGCTCGAAGGGTAGGGTGATAAGCCATCTCTCCTGCGGAATGTACTCTCGCCCACAGGGATATATTTGAGAGCAGGTATGTGTCATCACAGGATATTCTTTTCTCTTTGGGGACTTCCCACACTCCTCTCTGCCTCTCCCGAGTGCTGGCATGGCTGTTAATAAGAACCCCGATTTCAGGAAGGGGCTGACAGTGTTTTGACATGAGTAATTCCAATCTATCTGTGTATAAGGTTATTTATGCATCGATGCTTATGCATCTCAATTCAGAGAATTCCCTTCAAGTCTTTCTGACCACACTTTCTTCTTCTTCTTCTGTGTGCCATCTTCTGTGCCAGTAGGTTACATATGTACCTTTACCCAAATCCTGCAATTTATACAGTCATCGTTTTATGATTGAAGAAAATGGTTGTCCACTTCCTGTAAGTGGCCAGAGGTGACCTGCAAAGATGGCTCGCTACTCACTTGACCCAGAAAACCCTACAAAATCATGCAAATCAAAAGGTTCAAATCTTCGTGTTCACTTTAAGAACAACCAGGAAACTGCCCAGGCCATCAAGAGTGTGCATATCTGAAAAGCCACCGAGTATCTGAAAGGTGTCACTTTGAAGAGGCCATGTGGGTCATTCCGGTGGTGGTACAATGGTGGAGTTGGGAGGTGTCCCCAGGCCAAACAGTGGGGCTGGACTCAGGGTCAGTGGCCAAAAAAGAGTGCTGGGTTTTTGCTGCACATGCTGAAAAATGCAGAGAGTAATGCTGACCTTCAGGGTTTAGATGTAGATTCCCTGGTCATTGAACACGTCCACGTGAACAAGGCACCTAAGATGAGCCGACGAATTTACAGAGCTCATGGACAGATTAACCCGTGCATGAGCTCCCCCTGCCACACTGAGGTGATCCTCACTGGAGCACCTTGTTCCAAAGCCAGATGAGGAAGTGGCACAGAAGAAAAAGGTATTGCCGAAGAAACAAAAACTTATGCCATGGGAATAAATTCAGCGTAAAATAAATGCAGAAAACAGAAAAAAAAAGAAAGAAAGAAAGAAAGAAAAGAAAATGGCTGTGAAGAAGTTAAGAAATTATCCCAAGAAAGCAAAATGCAGTGACAAAGCCCAGGTTCAAACCCAAGCCCACCTTTGTTCCACACCAGCAGAGACATTTACTCGATGATGTGTGGTGTGCAGTAGCCAACACCACAACAAAACGTTTCCTTCCTCTGTAAGTAATTTCCTCCCTTCTGATTCTAGCCATGACAAATGGAGACTGTTGCGCAACTACATTGCTTTATGCCAAGGTATCAATGACTTATTTCCAGAAAAGAATTTATGAGGAAAATATCTTACAGAGGCTTTATCTCTTCTTTCTTAATTACTCCAAGCCATTATAAGCTCCTATACCCCCAAATACATACAGACATACATAGACACACTGCACACACACACACAAACACACCACACATAAACACACACAAACACTCATTCACACCACACACACATGCACAAGCACACACATATGTTCACACACACATTCCTCTGAAAAACAAGAGGTTAAAAATTTGAAGTTTGCTTTGTGCTGACCCTAGGTTTACCCAATTGAGCTAAGTGGCTCAAAAATATTGACAAACTAAGACCTGGGCCTTGGCTTCTATATAGGATTCAAGGTTCATTTTAATATAGTCTACTCAAAAGGCTTCTGGCCTTTCCAATTAGCCAGAGAACATAGGATGCTTTGTGTTCAATACTTTAAGCTCAGCCACTAGAGGAAAAATATTTATTTTTTGAAAAGAGAACTGCAGAGGATCCTGACAGAGGAGATGCCACGTCAGTATATTTCTCCCCCACCCCCATCCCAACTGACTTCTCGGCAACCCCATCTAAAGTCTCCTATTGAAAATTTTTAATCATATACATTAAGCATATGCATTTATATAGCTAGCCATAACCTTGTCTTTGAAGATGGGTTTATTTTAAATTATATGGAAAATGCATCTCTTTCCCCCAAATAAACCAGCATTCCCTGTTTGATACTCAAGTGTCTATACTTCTTTGTCTCATGAATATACAGATGTTTGGGAAGTATTTGATGTTGGGTATTTTATTTTTGTTTTTGTTTTTAATTTTTTTTTGAGACAGGGTTTCTCTGTGTAGCCTTGGCTGTCCTGGACTCCATTTGCAGACCAGGCTGGCCTCGAACTCATAGAGATCAGCTGGCTTCTGCCTCCCAAGTGCTGGGATTCCAGGCTTGCGCCATCGTGCCCAGCTTGTATTTTAATATTTATGTGACTGGGTTTATACTAAATATAAGGGGAAATTTATCTGTTTGTTAAGGTTTCTTGAAGATGCCCCAGTCAACACACACAGAACTACACCCTGGTTTTTGGAATAGCTGCACAACAGTAGTTGCATGGACACATGGTTTATAGGGCCATTCCTAACCCATTTGGGGTGTTTTCAGTTCTTTTCACTGTCGCTGGCATTGCTTAACTAGACAGCATACCCTGCGGGATGGATTCCTAGAAGTTGACTTGCTAGTCAAATACATCATACGTTTCTTCAAATGATTGTTTCCTAAAAGCCTACTTCATTAAAAAAGTCCTGCAGGAATAATTAGGTGAGCTAAGACATAAGGCCAGAAGGACATAATCTCCCCAACCTTACACTATTGACTTCAAATAATGGCTTTAGAAGCTGTAAAAGTGTTTCAAAACTTGACTATGCGTACTTCCGAACAAAGCTGCTGATGGGGGAAGATCTTCTTGTCCGACATTAGAGTGGAAAGGCACCTTAGGTACAGAGAGGAAAGGCAGTAACAACAATGATAATAATAAATCCAGCCCTTGTTTGAGAGGTTGCTTTGCACCAGGCTTTTTCTTTCTGCGTGCCGATTTCATTTAATCCTCTAAGCAACTCTGAACACTGCACTTCAGAAAGCTTGAATTTTCAGGCAAGTTCTTTACTCACTGTAAGCCTCAGGTCTTTTTTCCTTGCTCTTTAAAAAGGCAGGTGCGCGCTGGCATGGGTTTCTGAAAGCCGACCGTGCGCCTATCTTCCCCACATGTCCACGTGTTGGTAATGAATACAGTCAGGGCTTTCCCAGGCCAGGAAGATTAACCTTCACCCCTACTCCTAACCTCCCTCAGGTGGTAACCCCTAGCCCCACCTCTCCAACTCAAGAAGATCTGCCGAGAAACAGACCACTGAAGTGACAGGGAAGTGAAGTTCTTTTTTGGTCTCCAACTTGCTAGCTCACCTCCTGATTTTGGACTTACTGGCCTCCAAAACTATGTGAGTCCTTTTCTTTTCTTTTCTTTCTTTCTTTCTTTGATTTATTTATTCATTACATATACAATATTCTGCTTACATGTACACCTGCACACCAGAAGAAGGCACCAGATCTCATTACAGATGGTTGCAAGCTACCATATGGTTGCTGGGAATTGAACTCAGGACCTTTGGGAGAGTAGACAGTGCTCTTAACCGCTGAGCCAACTCTCCAGCCCCATGGGTCCATTTCTTAGCCCTCCCCACATACACCCACACCTCCATACTCATTCTGTTGAAGCTGCTTTTCTGGAGAGCTCCAGCTGGGCAGTGGAGGACAAACCAATGGGAAACAAACAAACAAACAAATGTAGCAGCTGAGAGTTTTCAGTGCTAGTTGGATCTACAAGCTCGAGCCTGATAAGAGCAAAACCACTTTTTTTGACTTCGGTTGTCCCAGCTGTCCAACAATCTTCAGCTCAGGAGAGCATTTCCTGTGGGAAAACCAGACCATGAACTTCCTTCCTTTCCACCCTGATCTCACCCACTGCCCCACACTGAGGAGCCTAACTTAACTTTCCTCAGCTTTCTTGTTTATAGTGGAAATTTCTGTGCAGAGGAGTTTTATTCTACATACAAAGGACATACATATATGTATATGGGTGCATGCATGTGCGCATGTGTGTCTGTGTATCTATATAATATGTAGACTAACTGTTTACATTTCTATACATGTGTATTTGTGCATTATATATAATTTTTCTGTAGGCCATCAGTATGGTGTGGGAAGCAAAGGGAAAAATGAAGCTATCAAATGCTTGGAAGAGCTTCTAGGGACTAGGGAGTGGGTAGGCGGGTGGGGCCTAAGGCGCAGACAGTGCTCCACTCACATTGCATAGGGTCACCTAGTTCTGCGCATGAATGTCCATGGAGCTGTAACTAGGCACAGTGCCTTTTTTCCCTCTCTCTAAATTCATTGTGAATATGTTGGAACCCGTTTCCTGGGGGATCCATCAGTTGAGGTATCTTAGACCTTTGGCTGTGGGCCATAAAACGCACTTGACTGAGTATGATATAAGTACCTTCCACTCCATTGATGTATTGATCTGTTTTCATTTCGCTGTCTCTGTGTTCCGTACACATCCATCTCCCAGCTAAGTTCCCAGAGAGCGAACGAAGGCTGGCTTGGAGAAATTCCTCCTGAGTCACAGGAGAGCGGAAAGAGGAAGGCTGTACCTAAAATGTCTCAGGATTGTAAATATTTAGCTCGTTTGAGCCTTGATACACGTAACAGATGAGAGAAGCTGAGCCTTGGGTAGAGTGTCTTTGTAGTGTGGGGTATTAGTTCAGGGAGCCTTTCCTGCCCTCTTTCCTCCCATTGGTAACTCAGGGCTGCCTATTGGTTGCTTTGTCCCTGCGAAGCTGGAATGGCATTGTGACACACACTGAGATCAGCCAAAGACAGGACAGCAGACATCACTAAGGGAAGCAGAAGGAAGTAACATGGGAAGAGGAAAGAAGACATAAACATTCCAAAAGTAGACATTTTGAATCTAAAAAATGATGAGCAGTAAACATTAAACTGTTAGTCTTTTTTTCCCCCTCTTTTGAGTAGCAAGGAACCAAATCCTCAGTATTTTTCTTTTCTTTTTATTTGATTAACTTATTCAGATTACAACTCAATTGTTATCCCATCACTCGTATCCTCCCATTCCTCCCTCCCTACCGATTTCACCCTATCCCCCTCCCCTAGGTCTATGACCAAGGGGGACCTCCTCCCCCACTATGTGGTCATAGGCTATCAAGTCTCATCTTGGTAGCCTGCTTATTCTTCCTCTGAGTGCCACCAGGCTTCCCTACCAAGGAAAGATGGTCTAATATGGGGCACCAAAGTTCATGTCAGAATCAGTCCCTGCTCTTCACATAACTGTGGAGAATGTCCTGTCCATTGGCTAGATCAGAGTAGGAGTTCGATGTTTACTGCTTGTATTGTTCTTGGTTAGTGCAATAGTTTGAGCAGATCCCCTGGGCCCTGATCCACCCATCACGGTGTTCTTCTTGTAGGTTTCTAGGACCCTCTGGATTCTTCTGCTTCCCCATCTCCTATATTTCTCTTACCTAAATGTTATTTCTCAGCTTAGTCTCTGTTTCAATGGCCTATCTTTTGCTGAAAGAGGGGTGTTGAAGTCTCCCACTATTAATGTGTGGGGATAGATGTGTGGTTTAAGCTTTGTTAATAGTTCTTTTACATATGTGGATGCCCTAGTATTTGGAGCATAGATGTTCAGAATTGTGATGTCCCCTTGGTTGATTTTACCTTTGACAAGTATGAAGTGTCCTTCCTCATCCCTTTCGATTAATTTTGGTTGAAAGTCAATTTTATTAGATGTTAAAATGGCTATACCAGCTTGCTTCTTGTGACTATTTGCTTGGAATATTTTTTTCTAGCCTTTTACCCTGAGGTAATGTCTGTCCTTGTGGATGAGATATAGTTCTTGGATGCAGAAGAATGTTAGATCTTGTTTATGCATCCATTCAGTCAGTCTGTGTTTTTTTTTATTGGAGAATTGAGACCATTGATGCTGAGAGATATTAATGACCAATGACTGCTAAGTCCCTGGATTTTGATGTTGGTTGCAGTAGAGTGTTTGTGTGGCTGTGTTTTTGCGATGGTGTAGTTATCTATCTCCCGTGTAAATTTGGTTGTACCTTGTCCTCTTTGGGGTGGAGTTTCCTTCTAGTCACTTCTGTAAAGCCAAATTTGTGGATAGGTACTGTTTGAATTTGTTTTTGTCATGGAATGTCTTGTTTTCTCCATCAATGGTTATTGATAGTTTCGCTGGCCGGGCATCTTTGGTCTCTTAGGGTTTGCAGGACCTCTGTCTCGGCCCTTCTGGTTTTTATGGCCTCTGCTGAGAAGTCAGGTGTAATTCTGATAGGTTTGCCATTGTATGTTACTTGACCTTTTTCTCGTGCCGCTTTTAATTTTTTTTGTTGTTGTTGTTCAGTATATTTTGTGTTTTTTTAAATAATGTGTCAGGAAGATTTTCTTTTCTGATCTATTCTATGTGGTATTCTGTAGGCCTCTTTGTATGTTTATATGCATTTTCTTCTTCAAATTGGGGAAATCTTCTATTATTTTGTTGAAGATATTTTCTGGGCCTTGTAGTCAGGTGTCCTCTCTTTCCTTGATGCCTATTATTCTCAGGTTTTGTCTTTTCATGGTGTCCTTGATTTCTTGGATATTTTGTGTCAGGAATTTTTCAGATTTATCATTTTCTTTGATGGTTGCTTTGAGTTCTATAATTGTATCTTCTAGTCCCGAGATTCATTCATCCAGTTCTTGGATTTTGTTAGAGAAGCTCGCCTCTGTGTTGCTTATTTTCTTCTCTAAGGTCTCTCATTCCCATTTTTCTTCTGTCTGTGCTTTTATCACTGTTTCCATTTTTACCTTCAGATCTTGAACTGTTTTTTTGATTTCCTTCATCTGGTTGTTTTTATTTTCCTGAATTTTTTCTAGTGCCTCTGTATAGGCCTCTTTTATGTCTTCCACCTGCTTGGCTGTGTCTTCCTGCATTTGTTTATGGATTTTATTCATTTCTTCCATTATCATCTTCATTACTAAGGATTTGAGGTCATTTTCTTGTATTTCAATTGTGTTTGAGTTCTCAGGGTTACTTTCTTTGGGATAGCTGGGATCTGGAGATGCCGAGTTGTTTGGGTTTTGTTGTTTGTGTTCTTATGCTGTCCTTTAGTCATCTTTCTATCTCTGATGTTGGGTGGTAGTTTCTGGTGTCCTTCACTGGTCGTTGAGAGTGGATAGTTGATGAATGATTATAGGTCATGTGCTCTTGCCTGTGGAGATCAGGGAGTTCTTCCCTGGAACTGGCAGGTGACCTGGTTTCTGCTACAGGAGACTCTGCTCTATACTTTAAGCTCCTGACTGGGTCTGCGGAGGTAGGCTTCTGCCTGATTACATTCACACTATTGAGGGGATTCAGACTAGTTGTGTTGGGGGCCGCTGTTTAACTTTCTGTCCTGACTCCTCGGGGCAGTCCAGCCTCTCCTAAGCATGTGGGAGTCCCCACCGGGCCATGGGGACTGGCCAGGGCAGGTTTTAACTGCCCAATTGTGCAGGGACAGACTGCTGTGGTGGGTAGATAGGTTCCTGCCCAGACCTGTTCAGACAGCAGGACTGTGTGGTTCTGTCCCACTGGTTGTGGCCACTGTTCAGACCCCTCAGGGCTGTCCAGCTTCTCCCAAGAGCATTGGAGACCCTGCTAGGGTGTGGGGACTGGCTGGATAGGGCTTTATCTGCCCAATTGTCAAGGCCCGGACCGCTGTGGCCCACAGTCAGGTTTCTGTCCGGACCAGTCTAGATACTGGACCAGTCTAGATAGTGCACCTCTGGCTGTTCAGTCCCACCGCGTTGTGGCCACAATTCAGACCCCATTCCAGACCCCTCAGGGCTGTCCAGCTTCTCCCCCAAGCATAGGAACTGTCCGGGCTGGGTTCTATCAGCCCAATTTTGCAGGCTTGGTCCAGTGAGGCTGGCTGCCTGGCTTCAGTCTGGACCCATTCAGATCGTCCACACACTGTGTCTGGGCACCATGTTCACAGCCACCTGGGCTTCCCCATGGCCTCCGGGGCTCTCCGTGCACTGGCGTTGGGAGGGTGGGGGTGTCCAAGGACAGATTCACTTGTTTCCCTGAGACTTCCCCAGGCCAGGAGCTCCGGTGTTCCACCGTCCGACACACTGCGTTTGGGCTATAGAGGCTGACTGAAGTCTGCAGGTAGGTTCCGTTCCAAAGTCTAGGGAGTGGGTTCAGTCCTCCATGGGATGCTGTTTTACTTGGGGCCAGGCCCGCCTGTGGTCTTCACTGTGCGGGACCCCACTCACCTAGTGTTCTCCAGTTGTTTGCAGTCTGTGGCTCCCAGTCCGGTCTCTGGTCTCCGTGTGGTAGATCAGGTACAGTGAGTGATAGGCGCTGCCATCTTGGAACTCTCATCAGTATTTTTCAAATTTCTAAGATTACTATTCACAATATAAAAATATTTGACCTTTGTGTCCTGTGAATGTATAGTGTCCACACGTGCTTGTGTTCATTTATAGACATTAATACATGCCTGAAGTGACTCTCGAGAGCAGTACTGGACCTGCACCACATACAGGTACTGCTTTATTTATTTCTATTCTGTTCTATTACTTTTAAAACATGTTTGTGGAGCCTATAAATCAAATCCATGGCTATTAGTGACTACCACATGGGAAAACCACGGGCATTTAGAGGAATCATCCTGTGACTCATCTCGGCTAGTTGTTCAAGGTCATGGTAGACCTGGGATTTATCCCACAGCAATTGGGCTGCAAGGGGGACTCACTATGTAGAGACGTCTTTGCTTAGGCTATGCACACCAAGCTCAAGGAGGGCAGGTGATAAAAATGATCCCTTCTGTGCTGGTTGATCCCCGGCCTCCGCTTAGTCCAGTCTCCACCAGGCTGATAATGGCGACCTGGCACAGAGCAGAGTGCAAAACCAAAGCAACTCGTCCCTTCTTCGCTGACTTACTGCAGCCCCTCCCACATTCTGCACTTTATTTCTTTCTACTATTCATTTCTTGCAGTTTTCTTCCTGATAATTTTACTTTGGGGTACTCTCATAACATTAGAAGGAAAATGAAAGCAAAATTCCTTTTTCTTTGAGATTGAGTGGGTCCTTCTTCCAAGAAATGCTGCTCACCCAGGAACCTGGCTTCCCAATTTCATTTGACTGAACCAGAAGGCTTTGCCCTCACCACAGACTCCTTTCTCTAAGTATGTTTAGGCTCTGGTAGTCCCAGCCGGGCAGATGGATGACATAGGGTTTGAAATTTCCTTCCTCTGTCCTGTCTTGCTCCATCACTTGGATTTCTTTTATCCCTTCAGCTAAAACAGGGGAAGGGGGTTTGCTGGATGAAACTGTCCACTTGGAAAGTGCCAGCCCTTGGCAGCCCCGTCAGTCCATTACTTCCTGTCTCTGAACTCCAGTGGTTCTGTCTGGTCTTGAACAAAAGAGGTCTTTCCTGTTCAGAGCTTTTGCAGAAACCATCTCCCTTCCGGGAAACTTTCTCTCTATGAATCTCTCTCTCTCTCTCTCTCTCTCTCTCTCTCTCTCTCTCTCTCTCTCTCTCTCTCTTCTCTCTCTCTCTATCTATCTCTATTTTCTCTCTCTCTCTCTGTGTGTGTGTGTGTGTGTCTGTCTGTCTGTCTGTCTGTCTGTCTGTCTCTTCTCTGTCTCTCTCTCTCTCTCTCTCTCTCTCTCTCTCTCTCTCTCTCTCTCTCTCTCTCTCTCTGTTTTCTTCACATATGTAGCTTCCATTTATCATTTGGGACTCAGTTTAAACATCAGGCTCTCGAGGTTTCTCCGAATTACATCCTCAAAAACAGGTCTTCATTGCTCATGTGTTGACCCTTACTTTCATTCATGATGCCATAGCAATTGGTTAATAGTTTACTTGTCCTTTGTTTTCTGCCCCCTTCACCATAACAGGAGTTCACCAAGGGCATAATTGTACTATGAGGCAAATGCATTACCCCCTTTTGCACATTATGAGCTCGCACTGGCCTAGTGATAGACGTGCTCTTAGCGGTTGCCGGCATAAACCGTTTCCTAGGCTCTTCAGCAACCACCACCTCACTGCTTCATTTGTTCAATCAGTCAGTGAGGCGTCGTGAGCATCTGCTTAGTTCTGCAACACTGGACGCTGTTTCCACAGGTGCGACAGTGGATAGCAGGGAAATCGCCACTCCCCTCTACCACGCAGCCAGCTGTTCTACAGCAAATTCTCTGCTGGAAGTCTTCATCAGTTTCCAAATACTTCTGGAGGGAATCTGAGGCCTACAGTGAGGGGAGCAGCTCCGGCCCCCTATAACAGGTCGCTCTTTCTTCTGCCTCTCTTCTTCCGTTCTAGGCTCTGTTCCCTAAACACAGCACAAAGGGCAACAGACATGTTTTTAATTGCTTTGTGTTTCTCTCTGTCTCTCTCTCTGTCTCTCTGTCTCTCTGTCTCTCTGTCTCTCTCTCTCTCTCTGTCTCTCTCTCTGTGTGTGTGTGTGTGTGTGTGTGTGTGTGTGTGTGTGTGTGTGTGTAATAATCACTAACAACACTGGCTTCTGGACTGCTCATAGAGAATTGTAGCAGGCGTATTTCTAGCTAGCTACTCAGAACTTCTTGGTTCTTCCCTGCTGGGTTGGTTTTTCCTAATCTGTGATTTCAACCCAGGTGCAGCCAAAGTCAGGGGTCAAGCCAATCCTCTTACTCTAGGGCCCTAGAACCCCGCTCCCTATTTTTAGGGTCACGTTGTCTCTGGCATTGCCAACAATGGCATAACAGTTACCTGTTATAAAGAATAGCCCCCCCCCCCATTTTTCAGGTCATGTTGTGTCTGGCATTGCCAACAATGGCATGGCAGTTACCTGTTATAAAGACACTAAATATAGCTGGGTGAGACAGGCAGGGCCTGGAATCCCTGCACTTGGAAGGTAGAGGCAAGAGGAAGAGTCCACAGTCAGTCCAAACCACATGAGGTCCTGCCTTGGAAAACAAAAACAAAGCAAAATAGAAAGCAGAATATCTTCGAAGTGCTGAAGAAGAGGACATCGGGGTGCAAATGGTTGGACTGTCTTAAGATCTTCCTCTGGAGGAGGCAGAACCTAGAGTCCATGCCTGTTTGAAAGGCCAGAGAGGAGCTTGAAGTCTTGGCTGTGTTGAAGAATTATCCTTTTGATTCCATGCTCATCTGGGTCGCCCCCTTTGTACGTTGTGACCGTGGGGGTCACTGTTAGTGCTTCCCTTGGGGGAATGACATGAAAAAAGGACCTAGAGAGATCATTTCTTCTTCTCTAGAGCTTTGCTGTTGCTCGTGTTTGAAATGCTTTGTGCCCCAGTGTCTTCATCTACAAAACGGAGAATTAGCAAAATTAATGAGCCTTTGTCTTTTATAAAATGTCTTGTAGAAATAGGTGCTGGGCAAGTAAAATACTATGGCATGATAGCATTTTGCTAGTGTTTATAAACATGATTTGAATTTTCCATTAATTAGAATTAATTCTGCTTATTTTTTTTTAAAAAAAAAAAGACCTTTCCAATTAAATCACTGGTGTGCAACTTTAAGTGGCCGCTCCTTTATTTTGTTTTACTTTTAATAAAATGGGTTCCAACACTATTTTGGGTAAATTCCTCACTTGAGTCTTCCTTCGGCCAATTTCAAAGAAACAGCTTTACCTTTTATTTAGTCTCTCTAATTATTCTTATTTGTGCTAGAAAATTTTCTTTGATATTATGTCTCATCTCATTATTGAAAATCGCTTCGCAGTTGAAGGTTAATAGCAATATTTATTCTAGGTAATGTTACAATGTACTTTTAAAATACAAACAAATAACCTTTCATTAAACTACTACTTTAGTGAGTCACATTTTATTTTTATTCTGGATGCACGATGCCATTCCCTTCCCTTATGAATGAAAATTATTCTAAATGCCACTTGCCCAAAATGGTGACAAATTACAAAGCTATATACATTTTAGTTTTCTCATGAACAAACAACCACCTGGTTCTAATATTGAGCTGTGTATTAATGCTATTTCTTCATTTGTGAGCCTTTTAGCCCTGCTATAATCCATTTTCTACTTGAAAAGTGGAATTGTGGCATGCCTAAATGTGCTCTGAATCTATACCTCAGCTCGTTTCTAAACACTGTTTTTAGAATGCTTGTTTTTCCCCCTTCCATGTAGTGTCAATAGCATAACCAGTCATAGAACACTGGCTAGAATGCCCCGTCTTTGCTCACATGGTGATACCAGGATGTTCAGAATTCAAACCCATTGGCTCTGAACTCTGAAATCCAGAAATTTCTAGAATCACCCAGTTTTAGTATGATTTCTATTGATTTAAAGAGGCCCTGAGACAAACAGTGGGCGAGTCGGCTTATCCCGCTCCCAACCTAAAAGAAGTGCACAGAATCATTGAAGGAGATGTTCCAGTCCTCTGTGACGTTCTTCCTGATCCCCTTAACCTCTACGAAGTGGGACTACCATCCTGGGAACATGTTCCAAGGTAATCTTTGAGAGACTGGGCCAATAACTATCATTCTGGAAGGCCTTGAATAGACCTATCCCCTACCTTTTACCTGGACTAAGTCCCCCAGGATGTTTCTAAATCTGAAATGGTAATTTAGGTCTATTCAGATCAATATCCTCCTTCATATAACATTGTCAGATAACCTGTCTGCTGAAAATCTTTGTGCATGGGAGGCTACAGAATCCATCAGTGGCCTGGATAGCGCATAGTCTAGTAAGAGTCCACTGGTTGTTGATACCTAGGGAGAGATGTAAGGCTGAAGTGAACTCATTTAAATGTTTAGCACCGTACCATGGTCATAAGTGTGAAAGTCGTTACTATCTTATTTCATAAGAATGTGGCAGTTATTGATTGATTGCGTTTAGCTCCAGTCTACTCTTAGAAAGACAGGATCCCTGGCGTGTGTGTCTCTTAAGCCCACAAAGACACCAACCTCAAAGCTCAGCCAGCTGCCACTGAGCTGTGATAGGCAGAACATGGGGAAAGAAGGAAAATATGGCCCAGAAAAGAGTTCCCATGCCAAGTCTGAGTGTGAGAGGACCACAGCATCTTCAGATAATGTTTAAAGGAGACATTGACAAGTGGGAAAACATGGGGCTAATTTCCTGCCATCTGACAAGAGAATGGGAATTATTGAATGAATACCATTACATGTCCCTTCACAAAGCTTCCCATACTGTCATTACTGTCCTCTTTCAGTCCCTCATAACACTGAATGGAGTGGGCGGCGATCTACTCAACAGAAAGGCATCAGCCAATAATATAATAACATGTGCTCATGGTTTAGGGAAGGAGACTGAGGAAAACCTCACACCACATTCACTTGTACACTCTCCTGAGCCCCCCATTCAACAGGACCTCCTCGCTCCCCACTCCCCATCCCATACATGTCATTGCATTCATGTCTTTGTGTCTTAGATCTCACTTCCTCCCCCTTCCCCACCACACCCACCCCCCCAACTCACCCATAGTGTAATGCTCAGCCTTCAAGATCCAAACCCTCCTTCGAGATCCCCATAAGTTTACATTTCCAGCTTGGTTGGGTAGCCAGGTGATTTCTCTCCCTCTGGAGATGCAGGCAAGTAAGAAGGCTGATCCTTGCTGAATTCTGTCCCCCAAGAAAGGCAGATCTACATCATGACCTGAAGATTTTTCTGTTACCAGGATCTGCTCCGTTGTAGGCTGTTGGGAGCTGAAATGTTTGGAAATCCATAGAGGGGCACAGGACGAAAGGCTGAGGCTCTCCTGTCCTCTTAGCGTTTTGCAAATTACAAAGCTTTATACCCAAAGCATTAACTGTCAAATCAGATCTAATAGGCTGGACGGAGGAAGAGGTTCCCTTGAGATACCACCTAGAAAACGTAATAAAAGGAGCTGCTGTGCCTCCCCTAACTCCCTTTCTGCATGGGCCTTTAGGTAGGATCTTTCCTTTGATTCCCATCACTCAAGAAGCTCCTGGGCTTGTTCCTGCCTGCTCCTCATTCTTTGTTAGGCAGGGTATTCTGCACTAAGCCTGCTACCAGCAAGAAGTTTGACTTTGCAGAGTCTGTTTATAGCAAGGCAAGCCTCTTCCTACAGAGGGATTCTCATACCATCTGCAAGAACATAGGATCTTTTCCATATGAGCATCCTCCTGATTATTTGAAAGGTAAGAGTGGGTTTCTGTTGAATTTAAGTATAGGCTCAGATACATCTATTTATTGGATAATTACGGACTCTTTTTTAATGTCAGGCAGTGGGCTAGAAACCTGAGGGTACAGAATGAGCCTGAGACAGACACTAAGTGCCTGTCCTTGGTGAGCTTACAGGACAGTGGCAAACAAGATTTAGAAAGGAAGCCTTAGCCTCCTGAGTGTGATGCTAAGGTGTGTGCCGGTGGTTGTGAGAAACACTCGGCCTGCAGACAGGCAAATCGAGGAAAGCTTTCCAGAGAAAAGCCCACTATAGCATCAATGGGATGATGTGGGCCCTTGGAGGGCAGTGGCATTCGTAGGAAGAAGCTTTGGGGTGAAGCCCTGTGGTAGGAGGGGGGTGCAGCTTGTCTCAGCTGCCTCACTTATTATTACGAGGGCACAATAGAAAGTGACGAGGCCAGAGAAAGAAGCAAGCTGAGTCACTGATGTGTAAGGTGGCTGAAGAAGTGCCGGACACCACTCAGAGTATTTAGACTGATCCTGTAGGTGGGATTTCATTGGATGCAATAGAAACACAAACCACACACATCCCTGTGGCAGTTGCTGTGTTTGGGATGTGTACAAAGCGGTGATGGCCCCAATGGCCAGCCTCCCCTGTGCTCCAGAGGTCCTGAAAAAGCTTTGTAGAGCAAGGGGTCTGTGTGGTGAGGGGGAACCTCAGCGGTGCTAACGCCCCACTTCCTGGATGTGTGGGTTTAGTCCAAAGCATTTCCTTTTGTTCTTGAAAACTTTGAAGACAGTATTAGTCAAGTGCCTTCTAAAGCCACAGACCCATCAATTATTTATCTGGAGTTCCTGATGGCTTTCTTTCTTGTCAGGCACATGAATCTGAAGGAACAGGCTAGATGCTAACTTCTTTGAATAAATTATTATAAAATATTTAGCTTCAAGGAAAATACTCAACTACAATAATAATGTTAAGTGCCCCAAACTAATTTTGCACCAATTTCCTGTGCAATCTGCGCCATTCCAAAATCCTGTACAAATTTTAAAGACTGAAGTTTCTATAATTGCTAATTTGGTTCTTTTTCAGTAGGCAATCGGTTCTACCTAACAAAGCTGTGATTTTTTAAAAAATTAAGTATCAGAAAAGAGATTGGGGTACACAAAAATAATCTTGATAGAAATGGGTGTCAAATTTTAGTTTGTGTATAAAACTGCTAAAGGTAACAAGCCAAGTGTAGTGGTTCATGCCTGTAATCTCGGCACCAGGAGGCTGAGGCAGCAGAATCTCAAGTTCAAGGCTAGCTTGGGCTACAGTCAAGACCTAGCCTGCTTGGACTACATAGTAAGACTCTGCCTCAAAAGCCAACCAAGCAACCAACCAAATAACAACAACAACAACACACACACACACACATGCATGCACGTGCACACTCAAGCATGTGCATCCACAGGCAGGGGTGGGGGGGAGAAAACACATGTTAAGTAATGGCATGTAATTACTGTGCACAAAGTGCAGTTTTGCTTTCATTCTACCATTTATCTTCAAAAAGACCTGAGGTCTGAACACTTAGTCCTCATTCTCACCACTACCAAGGCAGCCAGGCAGCTACCCCACCTTGCCTCACACACTTCCTAAGCAGCAGGGCTGGAATTTGAACCTGAGACTCTCTGATTTACAAGGTCTTTTATTTTTTGTCGCAAGGATAGATAGCTGTTTTTTTAAAGTGATCTTGGGGGGTTTTTTTAGACCCGTCTTTTAGACAAGGTATTGGATATTAACTTTGGGAGACAGCTAAACAAACTACAGACAATACAAGGAGACTAGAACAGAAACACTAACTCATACTTGATAATCCTATAATCCCCACCAGTGTCGCAATATGAGTTGTTGTCACTGACGCAAGTCTGAGTGCTTCTCCCAGCACCATTTTTTTCTGCAGTGGAAAGAGTATAATACTCTTACTAGTTGTACATATTTATATAAATTTTCACACACACACACACACACACACACACACACACACACACACACACACACCACTGAGATTCAGTGTCCTCATCTCCAAAATGGGGATATCTTATCTACCCTGCAGGGCTAGTGGGGGCTTAAACTAGTCAGCATCTGTGGGTACCTTCCAAGTGTTAGGTGAAGAATAGCTTTGATCATTATGAAATCCACTGTCTCTAATGCTAGCACATCAAAATAAAAGGTGCCACAGGTTAAACGGACGGTAGTAGGCTTCTCAGTCCGGTCACCAGTAGTGTGTACACAAACATTTCCTCAACCTTGCACAGTAGTATTCACTCAGTTTTTCTGAGTACATGTTTGATTATAAGGCTGACTGTTGGTTCTGGTGGTGATGATTAGGGGAAGGGGTTCATTGGCTCAATGTGCCTTCTTGAAAGTCTGTCTCTCTGAGTCCAGGTGTACACTTGGCTCTGTTTCACACTCAGAACCATGTGGCTTTTTAGTCATGGGTTATTTGCTAGCCTTCCGGGGTCCTCAGTCAGCTCACTCCTGCAGAGCCCTGACTGCTGGATTGAACTCGTACCACAGGCTCAAAGATTCTATTTGCCTTTAGAGCCCAAGAAAAAGCTTGGCATTCAGGCCCAAAGGCAAAGGTCTGAGTGCAGCCCTCACTTGAACTCACGCAGACAACAAGTTTATCCCCTTGTTTATTGGTTTGTCAATTGGTTGATTTTCTCAGAACTTGAGGTTTCTCGGGATCCTCCAGATTATTCTCTGGTAATCCCCTGGACTAGCGACTCTTCCTGGCCAGGCATGGCTTAGAGCCTAGAGGTAAAGGGCTCAGCAATTCCTCCGTCGCAGTTTCTGAGACACAGCAGATGCCCTCGAATCTTCGTTCTGTAAGAAATAACTCATGACAAGGCCGTTTTCAGCATGAAGCACGTGTGTTGTTCACCAGAGAGTCACAGACAAGCAGGAAGCACTGGGGCTTGCTCTCCTTAGCTGGCAGCTGGCAACTACTTGTCTGGGGGCTCCAGGTTCACCTTGGCTTGAAAGTTACCGTTACCGGCACTTGTTATGCAACTGAGTGCACGTGGTAGAATAGAATCATTAGATAAGGCTTTGCTGTCCTGAGCCAATAGGACAGGGCACTTGGGGAAGAGGCAGTGGTACACACCAGGAAGATTATCTCTCCCTAAGGAACTCAGCCAATGAGAATTAAAGGGGGTGGAGAAATTCAGTTAGGAGTACGAAATCCACTGGTTTTTGCTAAATTGGCACACTAGTCACTTTCGCCTTTTGTCTGGGCTAACCCCCAACTTCGATAGAACCAAAAATAAATCTCTCTAGTTTTTGATGCTCTGCGTTTCCGGTGTTCTTACTGTGAAATGAGGAGCATTGTTCCTCACAAGTTTAAAGCATACAATGCATTGGCAATTATTAATATATCCTCAAAACTGTGAAATAATCACTAGGCTGAATAACTCTTTTTTTTTTCCCCCAATCCAATCATTTGATAATGAGCAATCTCTATCAATTATTTGTCATTCAGGATCCAGTCAATCTTACTTTTCCAAATACAATAAGGACAGAGCAACATCTTACCTAATATCAACTTATTTGTATATAAGCTGCTGGTGCAAGAAATCCTGAATTTTGATTGGGGCGGTTTGCTTTTCAGACCACTTAAGTTTGCGTCTTAAAGTCGGGTTGCTAATAAGAATCCAATTTCTGCCGGGTGTGGTGGTGCACGCCTTTAATCCCAGCACTCAGGAGGCAGAGGCAGGCGGATCGCTGTGAGTTCGAGGCCAGCCTGGTCTACAAAGTGAGTCCAGGATGGCCAAGGCTACACAGAGAAACCCTGTCTCAAAAAACAAAAACAACAACAAAAAAAAAGAATCAAATTTCTTTTTACTTGGATGTCTTCTCTACGACTTTCAAGCGTGAAAGAGATGACTGAGAAATGCGGGCTCCTCCTCCACACGTTCAATCTTTCTTCTCACCTATGCCTTCCTTCTCTTGGTCAGGACGTGTAGCCTATACTCAGAAAAGTCTCCTTCCAGACGATGCTCTTCAACCTCATTGCCTAGCGACATTCTTATCAAATAGCAGCAGAAACCTGAATCTTCACATTGTTCTCATTTCACAGATCCCGTGCTCGGCAGGAACCAAGTATGTTTTGGCAGGAGTTAGGGGGAAGCTGAGGACGGAAGCCATGCTAAATAGCCTTTGCTTATCATATCGATGTCTTTACATTTAAAACGTTTTAAATTCCGTAAAGTCACTATGATGCTCTCTTTAAATATGTGGATTTCCACCTCACTGAGCCCTATTAAATAAAACAATTAATATTCTCGTTCTCATCGGATCCTATCCTGCAGCTACTGTTAAGTCCTGCATTGGTGAGTGTTGAGCAATATAACAGCCTGGGGTAGGCTATCCCCAAAAGTGTCTTCAGACACTTCAGTTCTAGCTCTTTAAATGAAGGCTTCTGCATCACATACCAAAAAAATAATCCCTAAAATAGGAGACAAATGTATAACATAGTTTATGTATAAAGAAAACATCATGGACAATTGGTATCCATATAGAATTGTTTTCCACTTGTAATGCAAGTCTTATATCCATGTAATAATATGGATGTATGAAAACATGATAGGCCAGAGCCGGCAAAGCACCAGCCAGTTAATGCTGGTATAGACAGAATCACACTGGCAGGAACAACCTTTCCTATTGATGGATGATATAAGGGCGGTAGGTTTTTTGGAAGTGCTGAGGAAGAACAAGAACCTATAATACTTCATGTCAGGCCACAATGTTTCCTTCCTTCCATCAAATGCTGATAGAAACATGCCTGTAAAGAATGAAGGCCAGCACTCTCACTGACGCCATTATTGTAGGCAAGAAGACTTAGCTTAAACCTTTTCATTAAATTCTATCACAAATCATTCAGTTGCTCTGGTGTTTACCAAGCATCATGGTATTTGAAGCTGCTAGGGACCATTTAGTTGAGTGTCTCATGGTCTAGGGAAAGTCCCTTGCACTCTTGGGTGATGATGATACAAATACGAACATGTTCAAATTCCCTTGCAGCAGAACTGAAGGAGCATTGAAATTATTACATATTGCTAGGCCTCCATTGGACTGACTATGCCTGAAATACGTAAGTTATTGACTAAAGTTGGGATTTTCCCTTAAGTTGAGGCTTTCATCTTGATGGTATTTATTAGAAGGGGATCTGAGCTAATATTACACAGTTATCGTCATAAATATAATTATGAGTGTGTGAGTGCTGAGGGAATACAGCCGAGAAGATTAATTAGAGACAGGTAGTTCCAGGTCTTCCTTCTCCAAGGACTTTGGGCTGATGCAGGGGGAGGTCTCACTTCTCACCAGATTTCTCTTTGCCCCTAGGGAACTCTCCTACACTGAGAGCTACAGCAGACATAAGGGGAGTCTTTCAGCTGCACCTATGACAGAAGGGCCTTTGGATGCCTTTAGCAGGAGTCTCACCTTACTCCTTTAAAACTGCCACTGTTACTGCAAAGTACTGTTTCCCATTAAGAACTTATCTTTTGAGACATTTGGTGATGTCTCAGAGTTTGGAAATTGTCTTTTAAAATGAAGCAACAGGCAGATGACGTCAGGGGTTAGGGGGATGGGAGGTGTCGAACCCTCAAAACTCTGTTAATAAAAAGTGTGTTTATAATGGACCTAATGAATTGTGAAGCAGTCATGGGTCCTGAAATGGCTGTTGCTGGGACACCGTGGCCACCCTCATCTGCCTAGTCACACATGAGATCGTACATTAGAGCAGGGCTGTGACACGTTGCCTGTTTTTGTCTCCTGGACACCAACACATTTTATGGCTTCATGTCTTTCTTATTAAACGTTGACGAGCAAGTCCACTACGACCTGTGCTACAGTAAGTTACGTGAATAACTCTAAATAGTACAATCACTGCTGACACTAGAACTAATTTGGCAACTAACTCAGGGGTATGGAGCCAGGCTCTCTGGCCTTTGCTGAGTTCCTTGAGGGGATGCTTAGACACAGCTAGCAGTAGTTAGAAAGTCCTGGATGGATGGCTTGGCCGCAACGCCTTGATCTCAAGGTTACTTTGATGCATCAAGAAATATTTATTCGCTACCAATAAGACTAGCCAGAGTACAAGTTAAGCCACAATTGAGAATGCTGTGTTTGTAGCTCCCAAAGTGAGATGGCCAAGCATTTTGCGTTGACCATTAACCGTCCCAACTTTAGCATGGCCGTGATTCACTTGCAGTCCCAGATGAGTCACTTAAGCCCTGGGCTCCTTGGTTTCCCAACGTGGCTTCCACTAACATGCATGTCAAAGCCTCCAGACATATGTTTCCAATGAGCACTTCCCAGGCACCTGAGTGGGCAAGCCTGTCTAAAGGAGAAAAGATCAGGGACTTTCTTACAAATCAAATCGATATTACACCAGTACCAGCCACAGTCTGTTGGTTGGATTGAGAGTTCGAGGTCATCAGTCAAGCAAAGGTGTAAATCCAATCATCTGCATGGCTAACATGCCAGCAAGCGATGTGTACTTTTTGTGGTTTTAACAAAAAAAAAAAAAATGTGCTTTTTGATGTTTTTACCAAAAATGTACTTTTTGTGTTCTTTATCAAAAAGATGTACTTTCTGTGTTCTTTATCAAAAAGATGTACTTTCTGTGTTCTTACACGACTGGAAAGGTAATGGTAGGCTGAAGCAAACAGCTAGGAAAACCTTGGGCAGGATCTAGCAGCCCCAGGTTAAGAAGTGGGGAGGTAAAGGTGTTGTGGGAGCCAGGGTTCCCACAGTGATCAATTGTCATCACATGATTCAAATGCTCATTTCTTAAATCTTCACTCTAGACTGAGGCGTTGCTCATTTCAGCTACAGGTAAGTCATAACAACAGGGAAAAGAGGAAAAAATAAAGACCCCCGCCCAAAAAAAAGAAATAAAAGGAAGACAAGGGCTGTGGTTGTTTGCCTTGTGATAAATGATCAACAGTCAGTTATTGGAAGGCATCAAGAACAACATTTCTACAGTGTTTTGCAGCCCCAGACCTAGGCAGAAACTCCCCACAGGAGGCTCTGGCAGCGGCAGTGAACAGACAGCCGCTTGCAGTAACCGGCACCTTCAGGATGACAGCCAGCTATACAGAGCATATCACCCTGAGGGTCGTCCATGAGATTACACAAAACCAAGTGAACTTGGTCAGTTTTTTGGCATTTTAATAACGCTGATGCAAAATATGAGTAACATTACAGGTGCCAGTTCCCACTGTAGAGCACTGATAAACAACTCCCCATTTCGCAGTGGCTGGTCACATCTGGAGCCTTTAGGGATGCGAAAGTACTGGAAGGATTATTGCAAAAACTTAAAGACACTTTTGCTGCCATTACTTTGTTTTTAACCTAAATTAGTGGGATTTGGGGAGGAGGGAGGTGCTTTTTTTAGAGAGTTGTAATGCTTATATCATACACCTATTTAAACACTAATCAAATAGCAAGAGTGGAAAGGGGCTTCAGTATGGACTAGCTGCTTGGTAACTTTTGCAAATTGAACTTTAAAGAAAACAGTATAAAATTATGGAATTGTGGATCATGGTTCTTAAAAATGAATGCTCTCAAATTCCCCAGTTAAAATAAACTCCTTGCACTTGATTGATCACTGTTGATAACCTCACTTATAATGCTGAGCTGTGAGCATGCTATGTTCACAGTGTCAGAATCTTAACACAAGTGAAAGAACACGGTTCCTATTCACTGTGAAGTTATGGGTTTGGAGAAATGAAGGCAAATGGATATAATGTACCAGGAGACAGTTGATATTTCCACTTACTTTGACTAAAGCTCTTCCTCTAGTATAAATTTTTTCTTCATGTCTTATGTCTGCTTTAAGGTCATTGGGCCTGGAACCAAAACTAGTAGTAGATGGCAGATTCTGAGCCACAGTACTCATGTCTGTGGGCGTTTCTCATCAGGTCTCTTGAAGAATGATTACATACGTGTACCCTTAGTAATGTGAAGTCCCCTTACACGCTTCTCTTTCTCCCCACCCCACTCCACCCCGCTTTGAGAAAACACAATGCAGACTCTCTGGCAGAAATCTGACATGGCCGTTGAAGTCTGGCTTCCAGGGGGAATCCCTCCAATGAATGCGCATGCCATGGCATTCCAAAGATTGAGAACTTTGTGCTTAGAGCTTCGAAAGGTGAGATGATCACGCATATTTTGTATTGACCACTAACTGTCCCAACTTTAGCATGGTGGTGAGTCAATGAATGTACATGCCATGGCATGACATAGATTGACAGGAAAGCAGATGTTTGCAACAAAATTTTGGGCTGTTACATGGCTTATTTGTAAAAAAAAAAAAAAAAAAAAAAAGGAGGTTATTCTTTCCTTTTGGACCAGTTAAATGGCCCAACTGGTAAAGGCACTTGCTGCTAAGCCTAGTGACCTGAGTTCAATCCCCAGAACCCACATGTTGGAAGGATTAGCTCTCAAGCTAGTCTGTGATCTCAACATACACACATATAGACAGAGACATAGACATGCACACACACACCCACACACACACACACACACACACCCCACACACACACACACCACTAAATGTAAAACTATGTCTGTTAAAAAAAAAAATAAAAAAGAATATTTAAGCCAGATAATAATAATGTAGGGAACTTAATACGTTTTATTCCTAGACGCTGAAGCAGTGCACTGTGCTCTGTAGGGGAAGCATTCTCGATGTCTTTCTTCATGTAAATGAGCAGACATGCACAACAAGTTGATCTGGAAGCCATTTGGTGAAAAAGTCACCCGTTGACCGTGTACTGCTAGTTCATGCAGACACAAGCACACACTGTCTTGGATGTGTATCGACATCAGATGTTACTTCACCGAGAAGTTCATCCGCTAGCCAAAATGCACCAACCTGAATGAAAAGAGGCCAGGGTGGTGCTCTCCAGTTCTGGGTCTCAGTGCTTTTGTCTCTCTGAAACTCACATGAAATCCTGTCCCCTCAAGGTGTTAGGAGGTAGAGCTTTTGAAAGATGTTTATGTCATCTTTCACTCAGGAGCTGATCTGAGTGAAAGTAGCTGAGAGAGAGAGAGAGAGAGAGAGAGAGAGAGAGAGAGAGAGAGAGAGAGAGAGAGAGAGAGAGAGAGAGAGAGAGAGAGGGAGGAGGGCGAGGAGGAGGAGAGAGGGAGAGCGGAGAGGAGAGGAGAGAGGCGGAGAGAGAGAGAGACTAGAGAGCTTGTTTGCCTCTTCACCTTGAGAGAGCAAAGCAAGAACTTCCACCTTTGGCAAAGGCAACTCTCACCACACACCAAGTCAGCTTGCACCTCAGGTCTTTTAACTTTCAGCGTTGCAACTGTGAGGAATGGATTCCTGGTCTTTGCCACCTTGTGTCTGATTCTTCCTCACCAGAGCACAAACACACTGCGCTGCCATCCTCTCTGTCTAAAGTCTCACATTAAGACTCATGTATGTTCCTTTTGGGGACAGTAATGGAGACTTCTTAGCTGACTAAATCAAGAAGTTAAAAACTTTTTTCTTTCTTTTCTTTTCTTTTCTTTTTTTCTTTTCTGTTTTCCTTCAAATCACTTATTAAAGTGATATTCTGAGCTGGCTATATGATTATAGTGCTTACATGTGAGGAAGGAGAGGGACAGACCCCAGCATTGCTATGTGCTTACCGCTCTGGCTGGGAATGCTCTCCCACATTCCTTACAACAAACTGAAAAGAGAAGCATCACTTTCCCTAATGTAGAGATCATGACACGAGACCTCCTGAGGCCTCATATATCAAAAGCCAGAATTTCAAGCTGGAGCTAACTCTATACATGTGCTTTCTCCACTGTACTGTATTGCTTGCTTTTTTTTTTTTTTTAATTCTGAGACTTTACATAAGAAGGACCAGAGGGAAAGAATTCCTTCAGAGGAAAATATCTGTTATTATTTGAAATACACTTGCATCCCTTCTTAGGAATATACATGATGCAAAATGCTCTCTCGCTCTCTCTCTCTCTCTCTCTCTCTCTCTCTCTCTCTCTCTCTCTGTCATATCTTCTATAGCCCAACTTGCATTTTACATTTTGAACAGCTTCTCTAGAAACTTCCATGTTGGCTGCAAAGGACAGGTGGAAATTAGTGATGACCTTTTCAGTTGTGGTATTACTGTTTTAGCCAAAGCTTCCTTGGTTGCCAGGAAAAGCAAGTTCTCAAAAGAAGTTCATTGTGATGTTAAAATGGGACATCCCGGGAGGGAAAAAAATGTGGAGTTCATGCACTGGACTGATTTGCTCTGCAGTTTTCTGTCTGTCTCTGCCTTCTCCAATAACTTCTGCCAACTCATCAGTGTCATCTAGGCTCAAGGTTGGCCCCAGGTCTAGATTTCCACAACCACCAGGTTTCTGTCTGAAAAAAAAAATCTTGACTCTCCCTAATTTCAAGAGGAAAATCTGATTTCTTCTCAATGCTACTGGGTGTCTCTGGTCAGGTGTCCTCTGCAGAACTGTTAATGCCCCTGAAAGGGGGGATAAAAACATGCCTACCTCTCTAGCTAGGCTGCAGCTACAGGTGATTTCTGGAGGAAGGGGTCCTAAGTAAAGCAGGTACTTCGAGGACATCTCTACCCTTAAATAAAATGTATACAGACATGGCCTTTTGCGATCTAGAATCATGTACCTTCTTTGGTCTAGAATCATTTACCCTCATTTTGTTTGTAAAACTATGATCAATTGTGTGATATTCCTGATATCATTTGACAAAATAAACTAGAGACAACGTCTAGGCTTTCTACCATATCAGTCTGCATCGACTTCCACGGAAGGGCACAAAACGTTGGAAAGAGAGTTGTCTTGTTTTGCTTTCAATCTACAGTTTAATTCACACTTAGTACTCACAAACACATTTTTTTTCTAATTTGAAGCTACAGTGAGCATTGGCTCCTCTTCACAGAACTACATTTTTGTGTTTTACCTAAGATTGGCGGCATACGCTATTAGAAGTTTGCGGTAAATTTCCCTATTCCGCTAGTGTAGGAACTTCCACAAATAGTGCCCTCAACGAGAAGCGTGAGTTGGGCAGTCTGCTTGGGGCTGTAGAGGATTGGAGTTCCAGTTTGCACACTCTTGAAGGGAGCAGCGACTGGGGAACCGTCTTTACAATGTGTGGAGAAAGCTGGGTGTAGCGGCAGACGCCTGGAACCTCAGCACTCAAGAGAATCAGATGGATTGTCACAAGTTTGAGCTAGCCTGATCTACTCAGTAGTGTCCAGGCTAGCCAGGGTTATGTAGAGATACCATGTCTCAAATAGATAGTAAGAAAATAAATGTATAAAAGATTTATATCACTTTGTCAATGACTGCTAAACATCAAACCTAATGTTGGATGGGCGGGAGAAAGAAAAAGAAAGAAAGAAAGAAAGAAAGAAAGAAAGAAAGAAAGAAAGAAAGAAAGAAAGAAAGCTGAAACATTCTTACCTAGAGATAATGTAATTTCTCTGTATTAAATTCTGTTAAATTTCCCAATGCTTAAAGAAGTAGTAGTGTTTGAAAGATGAAAGGAATTTGTACTTGTCCTCAAGAAAAGAGTCTGATACAGTGGACAGATTAAATGCATCCAAAAACAGAGCATTTCTTTATTTTATTCTATTGGTAGTGGTCACTATAGCAAGAAACAGATGACAACGGTCCACTGAGGAACACTATAAATAAATTCCTGCAGTGCTTCAAATGCCCCAAAGAGTCTCTGGAAATGAGCCTTAAATGGTTACACAGTTAACATTCAGATATGAAGGAATTTGGAGAAATAGCAACTGTTTAAATATTAAACATCAAATTTTCCTTCTTTCAAAGGACTAATAACTTAGCAATAAAAATTGTCTTTGAATCTTGCCATCCACAAGGTCTCAGGCAGGCAATGGATTTTAAATAAAAATTTGCAGACAGGTCTTATTTAAGCAAAATTAACGGCTAGGCCAAGAGGAATGAATTAGTCGACTGCCCCAAACTCACCTTGACCAGACATCAGCCCGCCTCCCTGGCAGCCTAAGTTTCTCCTCTGTGGTGCTGACTGCAAAGCAAGCCACCCAGGGTCGATGCTGTCAGGGAAATGCCTCCACACACAGGCGAAGAAGCACTAATCAAGTTCTCCCACAGCTGCTGACCTGACCCTCAACAGTTAAAGAAGAAGCATGCCGCCATGAAAGTGGAGCGGACTGTGGGTCTGGAATCAGAGGAAGAGTGACAAGAAAGGAGGAGTCCTTGGATGCGAGAACAATGGGCCACCCAAACAAGAAAGGTCCCTTTGTCCCAAGTAATCAGGAAACATTTTATTAACATGTTAGTAGACTCACCCAAGCTGCAGGAGGGAAAAGAGAAGGTGACTTACTGGGGCTCCTCCTGAGTAGGGAATTAAAGGGTGACTTCAGCTCCCAAATGGTGATACTTTTATTATCTCAGAGGAAGACAACATCCTAGTAAAAAGTAGAAGACGGAGCTGCCATTGTTCAAGAATAGGACCATAGTTGGGATCCCCAAAATCCTCCTGAAAGCTAGATAGATGGGTGTGGCAGTACATCTATAACCCCAGCATTCCAGAAACAGAGGCTTCATACTCCACCCCACCCCCCAAGAAAGCTAGCCAGCTAGGCAAGTCTGTGTTCAGTCAGACAGACACCCTGCCTCAATCTGTAAGATGGAAAACTCCAGAAGGACACTCAACATCAACCTTGGTCACATACACATGCACCCACACACATATGAGCATGTATAAACATGCAGATATCCACCACATACACACACACATGCAAAAAATTTAGATTAAAAAGTGGCAGATGGAGCCATCACCCAGGAGTAAAAATCTTTAAAAAAAAAGCTTCTATTTTTTTTTCCTGTGTTGTGTCTCCTGCTGAACATATTAATACTGATTGTCAAGAAAATACTCATAGGAAAAGCATCATGGGGTTATCAAATCTTGAAACTCAAGATAAAATAGAGCTTTCTGGTCAACCTGTGTTGTAAACAAGGGAAGGGAAGGTGAGCAGGATGCCTAGAGCCTCAGAGAGTGCATGGAAATTATAGACAGAGAATTGGTAAGAACAAAAGACACCTTCCCCTAGACCTAAGGACAACACCTTTCTATTTCCAGCCCATTTTTACTCCAGAACCCCTTAGCTCTAGCAGGAATGCTTCCTTCCTCTAAGTAGGCTGAATCCGGGACGGTTAACTGCAAGCCTGCTTTTGCTGAGTGATGACTTCTATAGAAAACACACAAGTCCTGTCAATCAACCTCTAGGTTGCATTTTAGTTTCGCACACGATATAGTCGTGCTCCTGCCGGATGTCAGAGACCCTTTCCCGGATGTTGCTCTTACTTGGGTAAGTGTTGTGCAGCACAGAAGTGGCCATTTACCTGGTGTGTTTCAACAGCAAGAGTGAGGACTCCAAAGGGTCTGAACGGTCTCGTAGACAGCACCATCGCACTGATTCTTCCCTCATCTGCTTGACTCATACACTCACAGCTGTACAAGGGAGGAGCCAGGAGGGAAGTAGTTAGGCTGGAGTAAATTTCTAAAGATCTGCTTTATCCTTAGATAAGAGCATCTCATGTTTTCATCTTAAAAAGAAGTAGAACATGTAGAAACAGCTACTTTTTTTTTTAAAGACACATGAAAAATATAAGTTCATTCACTAACTAATGAAAGAACTTTCTAAATTTTAATTTATTTAATTTTTTATATTTATTTTTAACATATACATTTATATTACCACACATAAATATAATAAACTACATACAGCATGAAGAACCACAAAAAGATCAGAAATTATATAAATATTACGTTCATAGTGATTTGGTTATTTGTATTTGGCAAACTTGAAGTACACAGCATTTCTATCTTGTTGAGGCTAAAATTCTGAATGAAAATCAATATTCATCATATCTCATATCTATTAACTTAAAACATCTATCTAGACCTAAAAACATCCTAACCCCTAACCAACTAAGCTTAATTGTAAGACTGATCTATCTGGTATTCAATCCCATCAGAGACTTGAGAAATTAACTTGATTACCTGAGTATGCCAGGAGTGCAGGTTAGTAGCTTTCCAAATGAGAACATGACAGAGACGGTTTGCTACCTGAACAGTCACCCAAAACTCTCTATAACATTGGAGCATCTTCTTCAGCCTTCTGGCCCAATATATCTGACAGACATATTTGTGAGACAGGAACTATTGAGGACTTCCTTACCCTGTCTTGGCAGAGTTTGGCCATCGACTCTGCCTGTGTCCAGGCTTGTCCGTTTTTAGCTAGAGTTCTGTCTGTGGTAAAAATGAGGACATTGGGCCCAGTGGCTTATTTGCCACATTTGAAGCCATCTCCATAAGGAGGTTCTTTGATGCTCATTATCCTCTTTGAAGTAGGCTGGGTGTTGCCAGGAGTTAACCTGTCTTGTTGTCAAATAATCTTTAGAATAATAAAAACCACCTTTAAATGGCATAATCTGTGGGTCTCTGGGGCTTTTGAAGACCTTATCTAACTATTCTATCTTATGTATCTATAGAATCATATCTATCTGTTAGACCTACGATGCATATTCTTGTGATAAAAATAGACTAGTAATTGACATAACCATGATTTGATCAACTAACAATTAACTTGTATTACTTAATTATCCTAGACAGTCTGCAATATCACTTTCAAGGTATTTTATGTAAACCTTGTAATATAATTGAGTTGGATGGGTACAATGCCTCATATTAGAGTAGAAATATATATATATATATATATATATATATATATATATATATATATATATATTGTATAAAGAATAATCTTAAATTTGAATTCTATACCAGTGTATCAAAATTAAACTTATTTTGCATCAATATACAAAATTCTATACCAAGGAATTAAAAATAACCTTATTTGTGAATAACAATTAAGGTCTTAAATTGAAAAGAACTTTTATGATGTTACAACAGAGCCAAAGGTGGCTTTGAGGAGGCCTGGTTAAATAAGTGTAGCTGACACTATGACACGCTTCAGCTTCCTGCCAGCTTGGTACAGACCTGAGCTTCCGTGCCTCAAAAATGAGCTCAGTGGTTACTGGGAATACCACAATTCAGGCAGCCAGTCAGGGAAGGCCTAGCCACCTGGCTGGAGAGTAAGATTGTTTAAGGTTAGTTTACTGCTGGTCTGGAAATCTCTTGTCTTGTGACTAAATCATGACCACTGACTGAGGTTGCCCGCACCTTTTCAGTCTGCCTGTGCTTTTTCAGTTTGAATGTTTCAATCCTGTTAAAGTTCGCCAACCCCTCTCTTGGAATTCCCCTGAATGCCTTTAAAAAGAGCCTTTGAGCTTACCTCAAGGTTGCCATTTTGTCTAAATGGTGATCCCTGCATGCTGGACTTCTGCAGAAATAAAGACTCCTTGCTTTTGCATATGGCTTTGGACTCCTGGTGGTCTTTGGTGATCGCATTAGGCATGTCACACAAAACATGGTGCTATTCAGAAGCAAATAAGCAATTGCATTCCAACAGACCTACTTTAGATTTTTGTTATCAAGATTTTTATTACCAAGACTTACATTATGAGCTGGGAGCATGGCTCAGCAGTGGAGTACAGGATTTATGTTCCCTAAGCCACTGTGCACTTTCTGTGCATGTGTTGGGTCATCTTATAAATGGAATTCCTCCCATTCCCCGCTCCTCTCATGTGTATCCAGAGACTGTGTCTGTATACGCCCCCCCCCCAATAAAACTTCTCACGTGGATCTGCCATGTGGTGTGATTTCTGATTTTGCTATATAGCTCCACCTCACAAATCCTAATACCTACTATTTAGAATGATATGCTAGACCCCCCTCTGTGTGTGTGTGTGTGTGTGTTTCCCTGAAGACCCTTTAATCCTTCGGCCTATTTAAATTTCTTTTCACAATTTCTCCTGTGGTTCATTTTTACATATTAAGAACAAGACAAAGAGAAACAATAACCTATCCTGGATTCCACCAGGTACAAACTTGGACAGAAATCAAGATCTGTCCAGTTCCAGGGACATTTTTCTTAGTGTGTAGAGCAGCATTTCTCACAGAGGGGTGGTCTGAGCCTTAGTCACATTTTCTTTTCGTTTCTGTTTTCCTTTTTCAGCTTTTTATTGATTTATTGATTGTGGATCTCACATCATGTACCTCAACCCCACCCATCTCCCAGTACCTCCATATCCACCCTCTGACCTTGCAACCTCCCCCATCCCGAAAAGAAATAAAAACTATATCTTGTGGAGGAAACTGTGTGGTGTGTCACACAGTATACCCTTTCGCCCAACAACTGTCCTTGCAAATGTTCAATGTAATGAGTCATCGGTCTGGTTCGAGGCCCCTGGCTTCTGCTACACTCTCAATATTGGATCCTCATCAGAACTCCTCTCAGGTACCCTGTTGTTGCCCTGTGTCATGAAGATCCTGCATCTTTGGTTCTGCAGGACCGGTCCTTCACTGAGGTCCGACTCGTAGATGTTGTTAGGGTGGGCCAACTCCAAGGCCTGGATTTGAGTCTGGGTGGTAGCTGAGTTGATCAGCCCAGCTCTCTCCTGCTCTCTCGCCAGTAGGGCTGGGTCTCCTGCTTTTCCAGGTGAGGGGTAGGGATGGATCTCCTTCCCCTTGGGAGATATGTCACAGATTAAGACATTTTGAATTATCACAGTGTGGGGACTTCTTCTGACTTCTATCAGGCAGAATATGGTGCTAAAGAGAAGATACACATACGCTACAGCAACAACCTGCCCCACTTCTTCTTCAAATGCATCCGCTGTTGATAGATACTTTCTTTGGACAGATTAGAAACAATTAAACTTACTTGCCCAGACCATTTTGAGAGGGAGAGTCTCCTTTAAACATCTCCCTTAAACATCTCCTTTGAACATCTTCCCCTGCTGTGTAAATCATCAAAACCTTGCAAAGGCCAAGAAGAGCAGCAACTGGTAGGAAGTGATGAGACCTTGTGGCCATTGTCACAGCAAATATGCTGTCAGTACATAATTACACTTCCGTTTTACTTGCCCTTCTCTTTGCGCCCATGGCTTCTTTCTACAGCCTTTCTAGAATCATCTTCTCAAAGTTCTGTTTAGAAACACACTTCTCCCTCTAGTCACATCCCAAACACTTTTTTTTTCTTTTTCTTTCTTTTTTTTTTTTTTTTTTACATCTTTTGTCCATTCTTCCTCTTCTGCATCCCTTAAGCCCAAAGCATGTTAGCAATGACAGAATCCTCTCTGAGCACACAGCAAGAATGCTGGGAAAGCCCACCCATTGACGACGTGCACCCAAGCTCCCTGAACGGAAGGTCCCTAACTTAGAAATCCTGTGTAGAAGGCTTTTCAAAGGTCCAGGTTCTGGCAAGAGAGAGAAGCTGTTCCTAAGACTGTCTGGTTTATAGTTGGGGGGATATAGACACATGGTTTTCATCTCTTTTTGCTTCGAGCCTCAGCTCTAAGCTACTCAGGTTGGCTCCATGGCCCTGTGCTCCAGGGCTCAGACGGGAATTCTGGAGGAGCTAAAGGGATAAGGAGAAACACTTTTTCAGTCTGAAGCAGTGAGGGGGGGGGGGGGGGGGCGGCAGCGTGATGTTCTTCCGCGCTGTGTTGATCCTTTGGTCTGATACTTGTTTTTAGTTTCACTTTCTTTTAATTATGTTCACACCATATCTGACCTGAATGACACTATTATTATTATTATTATTATTATTATTATTATTATTATTATTATTATTCGGTTTTTAGTTAATTTTAATGGTAACAGCACATTGTCATTAGAGTGGTCTCTCAGGTCACAGTGTATTGCAGAGAACAGCTTGTTAATTAAATGGTAATGTTTTCTGAATTTGGATGTGATTCCCAAAGTAGTTACCTTGATGTGGTTAAAAAAAAAAAAAAAAAAAAAGAAGAAGAAGAAGAAGAAGAAGAAAAGACAAATTGGTATTATAAGAACCACTGTGTATTTTGCAGGCTGCCCTACAAGAGGCCGATCACATCACACTGCTCAGAAACCCGCGGCTTTGCTGACGAGGCACTGACATAGTTAAGGAAAGCCATGAATCACGAGGGGCCATGGAAATGGTGCTGCCCGGCTCACATTCAGAGGCAGCATAATTTATAAAGTGCTAGGACAGTGGGAGGTAGGCTGTCAGAAATGCTAAGTTCTCTGTGGAGTTATTACATTCTCTTTGAAAGATTCCATGTCATTGGAACGAGGTAATCTGGGGAAGCTCGGAGGTTTCTGTGCAATTGGGAAAAGTGCAAAGATACTTGGAAATGAAGCCAAATTTCTTAGCAGTTTTCCCACTGGAAATCAGGCCCAAGGTCTTATGAAAACAGCCTTTCTTTTCCAGCATCGGGAGGAAATACTGCAAGGATGCCTATGGCACTTTGAAACTTCCAGAATCACCAGTCCCAGAAAGGTCAGAGCTATGCAGCAACGGCATTGACTGCGCCTTTCAGATCTATGCTTGCTCTCATACTCTTTTCAATTATTTAAGATCGGATATTGTCTACAGGTTCAAAGAGTAGAGACAACAGAATAATTAGCGATATGTGTTGATGACTTCAGCAAACTTATTGTCAGTTGTTATGTTTATCATTACTTTTGATGACTACTAACTTTTAAGATCACCTAGTGCTTAGTGCTAAGGGCTGTGTTAAGTGCTCAGTACTAAGTGCTTTGCATGGGTTATTTTATTTACCCCTCTCACAAATGGAAATACCACCCTCAACTTGGAGACTTAGGGAGACCAAGCAGTGTGCCCAATGTCACACAGTGTGTTTAGTGGTGAAGTCTGTGTTCCAATTCCCGTAGCTTTTTATAAATGTATCAGGTTTTAATCTAATAAAAAAGATTAAAATGACTAAGTCTACTTGACATTTTGGAATGGGATATGATTCACCTTGAAGAAGAACACTTTAGATTTTGGCATAGCAAACTGTCTATTTTTTTTTCAAATCATTTTTTTTTTAATACAATTCCTGTCTGGTCCATTATGGTGCTGTGCATGCTCTCTCTAAATACGGATGACATCACTCTGCTGTTAACACCTCCATGGACCGTCCCTCAAAGAAAAACATCTACTCAGCTTTCAGAAGTTGTATCTGGGCGCTGTTCCTAAGCCACCTCAAACTACTGTCAGCTTGTGTTCTCCTACCTGTCCACATCCCCAGCTTATCCACAGTACCTGGAAGCAGAGACTTTTCTTCCAATGGGTCATATCATGCCTGTCCAGCACCATCTATTTCCCTGGAGGTCTACTGTATCCACTAAACAGGTGGCCCCATTTGTAAGAAGCTTTATAATAGTTTCTATGGCGATAAAAGATGAAAGCATTACTTCAAGCCATTTAAAATGATAATTGGCTGAAACAAGCACATGCACTTTTCGTTTCTTGCTTGATGATATAGGTCTATGGTAACTTGGTGGGCAGTTTGCAGAGACTTTCTCCTCCTCACTCCTGGGTATCAGGCAGCAACCTGGTCACAAGCATCGGTCTCATGATGCATGGCTGCAGAGCAATTTCAGCAAAGGTTCTAGCTGAACCTTCTGTGTCAAGCTCGCCATTTCATGGCACAGAGCGATACGACTTCAAAATGAACCATCAAGCCCATAGGCAAGCTTAGTACAGCAGGCAGGCCTGTTTTCCAGGCTGGGAGTTAAGCTGTTTCTCGTCTGAATCAAATATCAGAAGTAAGCCTTTCCCATTTGCCTATGATACCAGAATAAATAGAGGTTCCTCACAAGGGACGCACTTTGATTCAGCCCTGTTCAACAGATGGTATCAGGGACGTAGAGTGGCGCTGTGGAGGGGGAGCAGGCTTCAGGCTCGCAAAAGCTGCATTCAGGGCTGGAAACCCCTGAAAGCGTTACTTAACTGCTTTTATTGTCTTTCTGGACCTGGAAAAACAATAGAGCTTATACAGTCGCCGTGTTTTAACCGAATACCTACATGGTTTTTTGTTAGTTGTTTTATTCATCATGGGGACCAGATATCTGATTAAAAAAAATAACTTGAGAGAGGCAGAGTTATTAGCTAGCTCATGGCTTGAGATGAAGGAGAGTCACCTTGATGGGAAATGAATGCTTGCAGGGTGGAAGCAGAGAGAGGGGGGGGGGGAGAGAGTTGGAAGAAGGTCTGGGCTGTAAACCCCAAGACTAGTCCACAGGAATTTCCGTCCTTCATCGAGACTGCACCCCGAATGGTCAACACCCTCCCAAAACAGTGCCACCCACTGGAGCAAGTGTTCAAACACACAAGCCTTTGGAGGACATCTCTCTCTCTCTCTCTCTCTCTCTCTCTCTCTCTCTCTCTCTCTCTCTCTCTCTCTCTCTCTCTCTCTCACTCAGGCCATGATAAAAACCTTTCTTGCAGAATTCTCAGAAGCCAGAATCTGTTCCAAGTGAATCATTTCCCCCCTGGGTTTGTCAGGACACAATAAAGAAGTCCTATATAATAAACTGATTTTCAGAAGCATGAATAGTCACATACTTGCCCATTCTTCTTCCCTTTTCCTCCTAAGTCATTAGTTCTTGCCTCTCATTGGCCAGTCCTGTTGGCTACTCGTTTCATTCCTACCACAAGTGTCTAGGGATCAGGGAAAAGTCTGAATCTTCTCAGAGAGCAGAGAAGCTAGGCTGTGGAACAAATATCAGGACTGTCTAGATGGCAGTCAGGGAGTGATAACTGTGAACACACAGGAAGCGGTTTGCTTGGTCACAGCCATATTACTCAACCTAGTTCCTGGAACCTAGGAGAGGCTCAACATAGCAGTAGTAACATCCTATAATACACCAGATGCCCATCTAGTGAGTATGTATGTCAGAACACAGGAATGAATAGTAAGATCCCTCCTCCCAGGAGCACTCAGTGTCAATTCAGTCTGTGTGGGCTGGAAAGATGGCTCAGAGGTTAAGAGCACTGACTGTTCTTCCAAAGGTCCTGAGTTCAATTCCCAGCAACCACATGGTGGCTCACAACCATCTACAATCTGATCTGATGCTCTGTTCTGTCCTGCAGGTGTACGTGCAGGCAGAGCGCTGTATACATAATAAATAAATCTTTAAACAAAAAAAAAAAAAAGAAAGAAAAAAAAATCAGTCTGTGTTAAGGACCTACATCATCATTAAAACAATAAGCACAAAGCCTGTTATTTTGTTCAAATATCCTATAGTAGAACATTCACATGATATGAATGACAATTATATTTTCATTATATATATATATATATATATATATATATATATATATATATTTACATATTCCAGGAAGACTAAGTTCAAAACAAGCAGGGAACATTTTATTAAAAGGCTACAAAACAAAATCACCAAAATTAAATTATTGAAGGTACATTACTGACTAGTATGAGATACAGCAACAAACGCTATTTGAGGATTCCATAATCGAGGGGCAATCAACATCCACACATTTTTCTCATCACTTTTACCTGTCATTTCACACTTGCTTGGGTCAGAAGGATATAGGAATCCGTTTGCTTAGTCCTTGCTTCCTTCCCCTGCTACAACTGCCGGTCTACTTCAGCCTCAAATAGGTTATATTGGATCTGAAATTAGCTACTTATTAAGGTGCGGGATGTAACAAGTTACTTAAATTCTCTGAGCCTCAGTTTCAAATCTATTAAATGAGATTAAATGTAACAGGATCTACCTTATGGTCTACGGCCTTGCCACCCTGAATGCACACAATTTCATCTAACAGTGTCCACCTTATGGAGGTTCCTCTAGGGATTAAATAAAACAACGCATCTTCAACACCCAACAGAGTCAAGCATAAGTGTAAGCACTCAGCAAATGATTATTATTAGTATTATTATTGCTGTTATTATTATCACTGTTTATTACTGTCTTCATAGCAATTCATTACCGAAACTGGATTTTATGAGCTACAAACAGCAAACAGTTTCATTCGTTTTGAAATTCCGCTGCCCTCAAAAACATTCTTTCTGATTTCGCTTTACTCCTGTGTATATTTTCTTGTTGCCTTCGGATATTAAACAGGAGCCTTATTATCAGGATTTTCGAAGTCTAGATTAATTTAAGTTAAGACTTCCATTTATCCAGGCTGGAGAGATGGCTCGGAGGTTAAGAGCACGGTCTGCTCTTCCGGAGGTCCTGAGTTCAATTCCTAGCAGCCACATGGTGGCTCGCAACCATCTATAATGTGATCTGATGCCCTCTTCTGGCCTGCAAGTGCACATGGAGGCAGAGCACTGTATGCATAATAATAAATAAATCTTTAAAAAAAAAAAAAAAAAAGACTTCCATTTATCCCAGGATGATGCTTCTCCCCTCCTCCTAGGTGGGCATGACCGGAGAGTCTATGGGACTGAAAGGGTCCTCACAGACCCTCTTCCTTAACCCACTTCATCTCACCTTGTCAGTCAGCTGCTTCTGGCTTCCATGGGGCTGACGGTCCTGAGGAGACGTGGGGCATACGTAGCTGGCCATGAGGTAGGTGCAGGTGGAGAAGAAGTCAGCTGTTTCCTACGCATGTGTGTCTTACAGTAGTTTCCCTGTCTTTCTAATGAGGTCCATCCCGTCAACTCGCCAGCTGCACGCCATTCTTTCACAAAGCAGAGCAGGTTGTGAGACATTTACAGGTCCCTGTGAAGGGTGTCAAAATGTAACAGAGTGCAGTGGCTCGCGGCCCGTGATCCTAGCACTAAAGCAGGCACAAGCAGGTAGATCATGAGTCCAAGACCAGCCTGTGCTATTATACCAAGCGAAGCCATATCTTTTAAGTGCCAAGCAGCATAATCATTCCCCAAGAAGGCAATAGTCGCTGGGATTCACGTTTGACTATGGAGCCCAAGTACCTTCCATGCATTTGCCTGTGAGAGGGAAGTTCATCTCTGCCTATGCCGGAACCTGCTTCTGGTTCTTCAGAGTCCAGGAGCATAGGATTTGAGGGAGGATGGAACACCAATGCCCTTCCTCTTCACATCTTCCCTTTAGTGATGCTCCAGCTTTTCTTTCTAGAAAATGGGAGCAGTCAAAACAAAACAAAACAAAAACCAAAAAACCAAAAACCAAAAAACAAAACAAACAAAATCTTAGCCAGCAGGTCACGCATGGAAGTATTTGACAACAAACTCTAGGATGTGTAGCTGTTATTGCCCATTGTCCTCAACCCTGGTGCTGCAGCGGAAGCCTGCAGACGGCAGGAAAAGTCCTATCCAGCATCCTGCTACATTTTTATTATGCCTGAATTTTTTACAAGTGTTTTAATTGGTTTTCCTGTCTCTCTCCCCACTGTTTCAGTCTTTCTCGCGTACAACATTTCTTAAAACATTGATTCTTTTTGTTGTTGTTTGGTTGGTTTTTGGTTTTTGGTTTTTTTTATTTTTTTATTTTTATTTTTAAAATTTTATTTTATTAATTTATTCATATTACATCTCAATGGTTATCCCCTCCCTGTATCTCCATTCCTCCCTCCCTCCCATTTTCCCCTTACTCCCCTCCCCTATGACTATGACTGAGGGGGACTTCCTCCCCCTGTATATGCTCATAGGGTCATTTTTTTTTTCATTCAATGTTACACAGCTTGGCTCCCATCCCAACACCCCCTTTAAACAATAAAGAATCTTGGGCTACAGAGCGAGACCCTATCTCAAATGGAGAGGAAGAAGGGAGTGGGGCGTGGGAGGGGAGGGCACTCCAGACCTCACAGTTGTAGTTTCTGTAGCTGTAAAGGTTAGGATGGTACTGGATACTTCCAACTACGTTTATCAACTGAAGTCCCTCAACTACACGTATCAACTCTATTATGTATAATCAGAGATCCTGAGGCACTAGACAGTATGTCTTTAATTCCATATTCTCACTGAATGACCCATTGCTGGACACTCCCACGTTGCTCAGAGCTGGTTTGTTCAAAGGCCACATTCTGTATCAAGAAATCATGAAGTATAAAACCTAGACATGGGGATGGAGAGACGGCTCAGAGGTTAAGAGCACTGGCTGCTCTTCCAAAGGTCCTGAGTTCAATTTCTGCAGCCACATGGTGACTCACAACCATCTATAATGAAATATGGTGCCCTCTTCTGGTATGCAGGTGTACATGCAGGCATAGCACTGTAAACATAATAAATAAATCTTTAAAAAAAAAAATATCTAGACACCTAGAATTTTAGAACTCCCTAGGCACCTAACTCACCTTTCTTATTTTATGTGTAAAAGACTCAAACGGGAAGTGATTCTCCTAAACACATTACATCGTTTGAGACCTAAGTGGAATTGCGGATTTTTCTGGACTCCCACGCTCAGGTAGATTGCTGTCCACGATGTAAGCCACTTTTGAGTTAGGCCTGTAGTAGAGAAAGGTATTGGTCCCTGTAGTGGAAACAGAATATATGTTCTCTATCTTGGATTAAAGACAAGTGTGGCGACACATGCCTGTAGTTCTAACTCTCAAAGCTGAAACAGGAAGATTCCCTATTTGAGGCCAGCCTGTGCTACATAGACACTGCATCAAGAGTGCAATGAAACTGGCATTAAAGTCTTCTCTAGTAGCATGTAGGGAAAAGATTAACTATTAGAAAGTATTCAAGTGGATTCTGAATTTGACCTAAGATGCTAATGGATCCTTTGAGGCACAGGGTACTTCCTGGAGAGAAAAGGTTAAAGAGGAAACAAGCCAAGTTACCTTAAATAATAATGCATCAGGAAATCTCCATCTCAAGCAAGGATAAAGAAAGAAAGGATGTTGATCAGCCCTGGGCTTGGGGGATAAAAATGGCAAAATAGATGCCAGGAAAAGGGGCAAGTAGGGAGCCTGGGGGAGAACATTGGCTAAAACAAAACCCTCCTAGACTAACAACTTTAGAAATGAAGAGGTATAGCATTTGAGTTCAGGCACTTTCCTACACTCTACGCTGCGCCCCAGTCTTGCCCCACTAGTCTTCACTTGAAGTCTCTTATATGCACAACAGTGGATACTAAGGGCACCTGAAGAATAATGTACAAAGCAATTTGCCCATGCTAGGAGATAAGGGTGCTAGAGAGTTCTAGAAGATTCTGCCTAGTAGGTTGAAATAGTAGGCAGAGTAATGGTTCCCCCAAGGCACGTCCATGTTCTAATCTCAGGAACCTGTGAATGCATGATTACAAAGGAGAAGAAACCTACAGGCTACAGGATGGCACAGTTGTGTCGTATTAAGCAGTAATTCTGTGGCTAAAAAGATTTAGAAATAGAAGCCAATGAAAGCTAATAGGCTTAAGTTAGATTTGATAAGAATCTTAAAGCTAATATTTAGTCCCCAACTATTCCAGTCTCTTGGTTTTCTGGGCTCAGTTATGTGACCAGGTACAGCTGCTATTCCTGCCTCTACAAGGCTTGCCTGAGCTTGCTTCTCCAACATTAGCACCCACTTACCTTTTTTCTTGACCAACTGGGGCATTAGTGCCCCAGGCCTACTTCTTGTACCTTCCCCTTGTCGCTTGGAAAGTGGTAGCTCCTTTGACTTTTGTGCCACAGGACAACCAGCTTGCTGATAATTAGTTTGGTTCTCAAGATCCACCCCCAACATTCTCATTTAAATCTCCGAGGCCTTCCCAAGCTTTCCTATGTGCTTTGCCCTTAGCTCTGCTATAACCACTCATGATAACTTGCTTGCTGCTTGGTCATTTGAAGCTTCTCTCTCTCTCTCTTCCTCTCTCCTCGCTCCTCTCATCCCCCTCCCCCCCCTCTCTCTCTCTCTCTCTCTCTCTCTCTCTCTCTCTCTCCCTCTCTCTCTCTCTCTGCTTTTGTTTTTCGAGACAGAGTCTCTCTATGTAGCCTTGGCTGTCCTGGACTCCCTTTGTAGACCAGGCTGGCCTCAAACTCACAGCAATCCACCTGCCTCTGCCTCCAGAGTGCTGGGATTAAAGGCGTGCGCCACCACCGCCCGGCTATTTGAGTCATCTCTTAATTCATTGTGTCAACTAGAAGCTTCTTTGGGGGCATAATGTGTGTTGTTTGTCTTTGTATCCCTAGAGAACCAGACAATACTTTTTATTTCACAGATGCCTACTATATTATTGTTGTTGAATAAGGTCATCTAGTGTTTGTCTATACAGCTTAATTAAAGTGAGATAAATTACAGTATAAACTATCAATACCTACCTAGCTAACTTGTACCTTTTCTGATGTCGTGATTTATGGTTCACAAAGATCGAGTGCCATCCCCAAATAACTCTTTCCTATTTTAGAGTATTATTCAAACTTCAGTGAGGTGAACACAAATCTTGACATACCTGGGACATCCCCTGTTTACATCCGTTGTTCTCCCATAGTTATTAATGGTACCCCTTTCATTTCAAGAGTGTTGGCGCACGAATGGCAAATTAGGTGACTATGAAATTTCCGGGAGGGCACAGGTTACAAAATCAGCCACTGACTTCCTTTTTTTTTTTTTTTTTTTCTGGCAATGACAGTGGCAACCTAGTTGCTCTCATGAAATATCCCCTTGGCTCCAATTGCTCAGCATGCCAGTCTATTCTGTCCTTTATGCAGCAGTTATTAGACTTTCGGTCCACCCCTCCTCGTCTCTGTCACCTCACATCTCTGCTTCTCATCCCTGCCTAGGTGAGAGTCTGTAGTGGTGAGATCTAGGAAGGAAGAATAAGTGAGGAAGACACGTTAAAACCTCAGGCTGGCTTCTCTTCCATCACTCTCACGAGTCGTGTATCTTAGCTCCATCACTCTGTTCTTATGCCGGTTCCCAGACACCTTACTGTTCGGCTTCTTCTTATGTAAAGCATGACAATATTTTACATGCCCCGATGCCCATAACCACTTTTAGCCCCTGATACTTTAGGGATGATCTTCTGCGCTGCCCACCCCACCCCCACCCCCTGCACTTCCAGGCTATGTCACAGCTTCCTATGAGAGTTCCTCAATGTCTCATGTCATAATTCAACATATTTTCCTACTTTAAGTCTTGAAGATGTGTTCTGGGGAGCTGCAGTCAGAAATGTTAAGATTTCTTACTCAAAAAAAAAAAAAAAAAAAGATTGCAAAAGTCAAAGAAGACTCAAATTCTTGATGGACCCACTTTAAGCATTTTCCTTTCCTGTGGAACTTCTTAAAGTCTTTAATATGCAAATGAACTCCGTGAATCTCTGAGAGGGATGTACGTATTTCATACACTTATTTGACCTTGGAACTTTTTTCCTTTGAAAGTTTCTTAAAGGTACATTGCCCCGTGAACACATTTACACATAGCAGAGTAGATGTTAGTTCTTGTGAACTGGCACAGGGATTTGTATAGGTACAACCACTCCAAGGGACAATGCCGCCACGTGCTGCAGGTCAGGAGCACAGCAGACTGTGAAATGGAGAACTGCGGTAGAGGACCAATCCAACTAAGGACATGTTAAAATGGGGGAGATGCGGGATCCAGGGAACGCCTTGTAAAAGCTGGTACTGACCAGTATGCGCTGTCACAGTTAGAGAGGAGAAAGCTCTATCGTCAGCAGGGTGAGCACAGAGAACCTCAACACACTGTATTTAAAAGTCAGAAGAAGACAGACATGGTGGCACAACCGCAATCCCGGTACTTGGAAGGCTAAGGGAGGTTTATGAGTCGCAGGCTGTTCTGGGCTGTATAGCACAGACCCCATTGTTAAAGAAAAATGCTAGAAGAAAAGACTTTAATTTTTTTGGATATAAAACATGATAAATATTTGATGATACACATGCTTATTCTCATAATGTATAAATATGTTGAAACAACATATATTAGTCTTTCAACATGTCAAACTTTTTTGTTATTTTGGGATAGGCTTCATTATATAACCCAGGCCAACCTAGAACGGAAGACCTCCTTTTCTCGGCCTAGGTGCAGAGGTTATAAGCATGTACCACTGTGGTTCAGACAAAAATACATGATTCTTGTATTTTATCTTCTTACGTATAAATTAAAAATTAATTTTTTAAGAGGTAAGATGGGCCAGTCTTTAGCTAATCTCAACCTTGTGACTATTAGCTGGGAATTCCTGCATACGGTTCAATCATGTCCGTCTTCTGTTCCTTTATCTGTAGAAATAGCATGGTCAACGGTGAGTGTTAAGTAAAGATAAACAATGTCTGCTCAACACGCGGCCCAGGAACTTCAGGAAGATAAAATCGAACAATTACAGAGAGAACTTTTGGAACAGTCAGGCTTTTTCTAGTTAAGCATGTATGAAAGTACTATGTTATTTCTTAATTAATTTAGATTGTTGATTTTTTTTATTACATTTTATTTATCTTTAAATTTTCAAGTTATTTGTGTTTTCCAAGGTGTGTGTGTGTGTGTACATGTGTGAGTGCATGCATGTGTGTGTGTGTGTGTGTAAGTCAGAGGATAACCTGTGAGAGGAGGTAGGCTGTTTTTTTGTTTTTGTTTTTTTTTTTCACTATGTTGAGGCCAGGGATCTGTTACAGGATATATTTTTTTAAGAGTTATTTATTTATTATTATGTATACAGTGCTCTGTCTACATGTACACCTGCAAGCCAGAAGAGGGCATCAGATCACATTATAGATGGTTGTAAGCCACCATGTGGTTGCTGGGAATCGAACTCATCACCTTTGGAAGAGCAGGCAATGTTCTTAACCTCTGAGCTATCTCTCCAGCCCCCTGTTACAGGATATTTGATCCCATTGTGAGCCCCAAGATTATAAACTATAAAAACCTGTTTCTGCTTATGAAATGGCTTGGCCCTAACAGACACCTTTAATCCAAGAGCTTTCTGTAAACAAAGAGCTAAATAAAGTTAACCTAGGCCAAGAAGTGGAGCAAGAAGCCAGCTGCTAAGGAGTAAGTAGAGAGGAAGGACATTGACAGAAGGATGTTTAAGACAGCATGGAGAGGAAGAAGAAGATTTTGACTTTTGTTTTTTGTTTTGTTTTGTTTTGATTTTGGCTTATTTTCTTCTGGGACATCAGCTGAGTAGGAAGGTCAGATGGGTTCTTTCTCTGCCTCTCTGAGCTAGTAGGCTTTCACCCCAGCATCTGGCTCCCGAGTCTTTATTGGTAAAATCGAACGAGTGGGATTTTGTACTTATAACAACAGGGATCAAATTCAAATCTCACTGAGCTGTTTCACCGGCCCGACAGGCTCGTGTTTTTGAATATGTGGTCTCTAGTTGGTGGAACTGTTTTGAACAGGATTAGGAGGACATGGTCTTGTAGGAAGAGCTGTGTCGATGGGGCCAAGCTTTGAAGTTACAAAAATCTCATGCCATTTCCAGTCTTTTTCTGTGTCTTGCTTGTGGGTCAGGATGTGAACACTCAGCTACTCTCCAGTACCTTGCCTGCCTGCTGCCATGGTCCTCACCATGAGGGTCAAGGACTCACCCTCTGAAACTGTAAGCACCCCAAAGTTCCTTTGGTCATTGTAGCAATACAATGCTTTGGTTTCATCGTAGCAATAGAAAAGTAATTAAGACAAAGCACAAGGATACAATTCCACAGAAAGCAATTTCACCTGAATTATTTTCCCCGATATACAGAATAATTCTCGCATTTCCATGGCAACTTTCTTTTTCAGACATGTGTAACCCTGTGTTCAGTATGGGGTCTACGATAGTTATAATGCATGCAGCCCAATATAAAATTGTACACTTAACTGAAACATAAAATTTTTTTCAATAGTATTTATTCGTATGTTGTGGGGTAGGTAGGCTGTGTGACTGGGGGAACCAGCCCAGAGCAAGAATGAGGTCTAGACGTGTCCAGACCCTGAAAAATCTCATCTTGAGACAGGCAAGTGTAGGACTGCTCCCTCCCTATTCTGGGTTGCATGCCCCAGTGCGTGTTGCCTTATGAACCCCATGTCGGCCACCCTTGAGGTAGGCAGGTGTTCAGGTTACAGGTTAAACTGCCTCTCTCCTTATGAGGACATGTTCAGGAACAAAACAACAACAACAACAACAACAACAACAACAACAAAACCACCTGGAAATTCTCTTCATGCAAAGGAAGCATTCCCAGCACCTCAGCCCCAGCCAATGATGTATGCTCACCATGAAAACCTCCACCCACTCCCCAAAGTTTACATAGCCCTTGTTTCCCCACAATAAAGAGAGCTGTTTCATTGAAAACTGTCTTTGGAGAAGGCTGTTTCTCCACCACTCGTGGTGACCGAGATCCTGGTTGTCCCTCACCCAGGCTAAGCTTTATTCCCCCCAGTCCAGCCCTGTGTACAATATGCCTGATGCCTTGAGAACAGCAGTATGTGAGTGTGCACGTGTGCATGCTTGCGTGTGTGTGTTGTGTGTATGTATGTGTGTGTGCGTGCATGTATGTGAGTGTGTGTATGTGTGTGTGCATGTATGTGAGTGTGTGCGCCTGTGTGTATATGTGTGCATGTGTGTGCATGTATGTGTGTGTGAGTGTGTGTACGTGTGTATGTGAGTGTGCATGTATGAGTGTGTGAGTGTGTGAGCGTGTGTGTGTGTGAGTGTGTGTGTGTGACTAAAAGGCATAGTTAATAAAAATGGGCATTATAGATGACAATGTCAGGCTGCAATGTCAGAAGGCTGGACAACCACGCTGCTTGATGGAGAAGCAGTACATTAGCTAAGAGGAAACTAGAAGCCTCAACGTTTAGCAGACTGCATGATCGGGATGTGATAGGTCACTGACACGTTGCAGCTTTAGCTGTTGTCTGAACGGCTTTGACGCAATGCAATTGGAGGACGTCTTTATCAGTTTCTGGCAAATTTGGGTCCAAAGTTGTCAAAGATCACTTCACATTCTTCTTGGTCAAAGTGGAGGGGAGGGGGTATGCCTCCGTTAACAAAATCGAAAATGCCTCCTGTTGCATCTGGGATGCCACAGATGGTTGACGGATGTCTTTGTCAGTGTTCTGTTACCCTGAAGAGACACCATGACCAAGGCAACCCTTATGAAAGAAAGGCTTTAAGTGAAGTTCACCTATGGTTTCAGAGTTTTATATTTCACTATCATTATGGTGAGAAGCACGGCAGCACATAGGTAGACATGGTGCTAGAGATGTGGGTAAGAGCTCTGTACTGATTCATTGACTGAGGGGGGGGGGAGAGAGAGAGAGAGAGAGAGAGAGAGAGAGAGAGAGAGAGAGAGAGACTCTGACTCTGGGCTTGGCATGGGCTTTTGGAATCTCCCAGTGAATCACGTCCTTCAATGAGGCCACACCCCCTAATCCTTCAAAATAGTTCCACTCCCTAGAGACCAAGCACTCACATCTATGAGCCATTGGATGCCGTTCTAATTCAAGTCACCACATAGGGACAGAACAAAGAAAAGAGCAGGAAGAGTGGGAACATGTAATTAACACCTTTCTCCATTCTCCATCTTGCACATGACTGGGTCACTGGGCAGCAGGAAGTAGCTCTCCCTCTTGACCCCAGCAACTCCAGAATTAATCCATTAAGCCATCTTTTGGGAGGTATTTTTAAATTCTACTCAATCTCTTGATTTGGGAACTAAAGTAGAGAAGGGGGACTCTAGGTCATCAATTAGCATATCATTTATCCAGAAGACTCTGGTATGTTAAACTGAGCAATTAAATTTAATTCCTCACTCTATTTGCTTTAAAAATGGGATGTGTATCAAAGATGAGGGCTCTGCATCTACAGAGCATTGGAAAGGAATCTCCACTGGTTATTTTATAGCTGGAGTCATGGGCAATAGTGAACAGGAGACTCACACAGACAGAATGGATGAGGAGGGGACGTCAGCATCTACCATTACCTTGAGGGGTGGCTTAGCAATCGGCACTGTGTCAGCAATGATGAAATTGATATCAGACTTAAAGGGTGGTTTTTTTGGTTGTTTTTGTTATGTAAATGTACTTTGGGTACTTTTTTCTTACTTTTATTATTTGATACGAAGAGGGTAGTAACGCTTTTTGAACAAGCATGGCTTACCCAAGACTCTTTCCAAATGATTTTATTTATATATTATACTTTCCTTTGCAATTTTTATTTTTAAACACAAGGGACCTCTGAGTATATTCCAAGAGCAAACTCATAAACCTGAATACATGATGAACTATTTATTTGTCATTTCCTGTATGTCAATTCCCCTTGTTTTTTGTTTTGTTTTTCTCTACCCACCATGATTTTAAAGATGATACGGAACCTGGTATTCTTTATCCATCGGCTTCAGGTGCCACCTACCAAGTCCAGACATCAGAATGAATTTCTCAGCAGTGAATTAATTAGGCACTCTTTGTTCTACTTGAGGAGGGAAGAGTTAAGAACATACAAACAAGATGGAGAAGTGTTGAGGGAGACAGGTCATTGCATCTTCCAAAGATAAAATTCTGTAGAAGGAAGCTTCGTGGCGCTCATTAGGAACAGAAGCCTCCATAGGCTGTGGAAGAACGGCAGGCAGCAACAGGAATTCCAATTGCTTTCTCGAGAAATCTGACCCAGAGTTAACAAAGAGAATTGCAAAGCTTTTGCATGTGCCATTTTAGAGGGGCATGTCAATCTCTTTGCTTTTTCTCTAGTGCTGCTTAAATAAAAAGAATTATTGAAACTGAATTGGTTCAGGTTTTAATAAATCAAGACGTCAACAAATACGAGGACTGGTGTCGTGTAGTTACAACAGGCTACAAACTGAAGTTTCCAGAATAAAATCAGCAGCCCCAGCTCTACAAAGAACGCGTTGTTTATTTTTGAGTAAAAGAAGACCATGTCAAGAAGCTCTCTGGAAGGTATTCTATTTTTACTTAGCTGTTTCATAACTCAATTATGATGTTCCTTCCACCTAATTATTAGCATATACATAGTACCAAGGTCCAAGATCCTGATCATTCCCCATCCTGTGGCAGTTATGTCTTTCGGATTGCTCTGGAGAGCAGAGATTTGGCTTGTGCCCATGTAGGTGAGCATCGGTCTTTGCTGAGCTGGCAGCTTGCCTTTGCGCAGGAGTTTAGGGTCAGCTCTTGGAGAATGGCCCAGCCAGAGGCCTGAACAGTGACTTCCTGCCATCTGGAACAATCCGGACACAAGGAAAGATGTCAGCAAGAAGCACTCCAATGACTCCTCTCCACCTCGTCCACGGACACCAGAGCGAACCTCCTCTAATTCCATGATTCAGAAAATACAACTCCTCCCACCAGTCACTTCATGCACAAGCCCGGAGCTCTGTGTTTGGTTATGTATCACTTTTACAGTTGGAAGCCTCCCCCTTCCCCCTTACTACCTTTTGAAAATGCTTATGTGTAAGCAATTCCCCACAGGATGAGTCAGGCCTCTCCAAAGTGCAAGTTCCGTGTGTGTGCCTCCATCCCCCACCCCCCATTTTCTAGCAAGGTCACCAGTGAGTGACCTACAGTCACCCAAGCTACCTTGCTTCTAGGACAAATTGTTTTGGTAGAGGACAATGAGAGGAAGTGCTGTCTCACTGGACCTATTTTCTGGCAAAGGTGGCGTTGGAGGCTTTAGGCTGTGAGGGACAATGGTGGTACGGGTTCCAATATCCAGCATGGGGTCCAGTGTCAGCAACAGTGATGGAGGGAGAGGGCCAAGGTATTGCCCTCTCGCAATTGTGATCTGTACAGTCCAAGACTGAGATTTTCATCACAGTTAAAAGCATCATAGGCATTTAGTATAGTTGTTCACTGAGCAAGCACACTCTGAAAGTCACAGCATTTAACATGACATGTTGGAATTTTTTAAGTTCTTGAGATGTGAATTTTAAATACATTATTTTTTTTTACATTATTTTCCATAAGCAAGTAATATAGTTTGTGTTCAGTAAACTCAAAGACCAAAATGTCTGTGGAAAAATATCTAGCACAATTATCCTCAAGATATTTTGGGGGATACATACAAATTTGTATTTAGTTTAGATATTAAAACAGACCCTTTAAAAAATCCATTCTTGGGGCTGGAGAGATAGCTCAGTGGTTAGGAGCACCAACTGCTCCTCCAGAGGCCCTGAGTTCAATTCCCAGCAACCACATGGTGACTCACAACCATCTATAATGTGATCTGATGTGCACTGTATACATAATAAATAAATCTTTTAAAAATCCATTTTTTCTTTTTCATCCTCTTCTCATATACATACTATTGTACTCATCTGATTTTTGTAGACCTAGATGGACAGCCTGGAGAGAATGGTATATGGTAGGATATGTAGGCACCAATGCAGAACTCCTAATAGGTCTAGGAGAAGGAGTCACAGTGGGATCAGTGATAAACTTCCCAGTGTGGGAAGAAGAAGAAGGAGGGGGAGGAAAGGGAGAAGAGAAGAAGAAAAAGAAGATGAGGAGGAAGAGGAGGAGGAAGAGGAAGATGACTACTATCTAGACTGGCGAATATGGGCCAAGGAGATGGCTCAGTGCATAAAACTTTCCATACAAACATGAGGACTTGAACTCGGATCCCTAGCACCCTGGTAGAAAGGCAGGTTTTGTTGAGTGCACTAGGGAGTTTGAGATGGCTCACTGGTCAGCTGGTCTAGCCAAATCAGTGACCTCCAGATGCAGTGACTGACCCTGTCTCTGAAAAGAAAGTGGAGACCCATAGGTGAAAACGCCCAAGGTCAACATCTGACCTGCGCACACCAGATCATGCATACACACACACACAAAAAAAACAGTGACTAGCACGGTTTTAAACGTGAATTCTGTTTTGTTATTTTCTGACATATCATGAAATAGACCAATCACTTAAAAATATGTCATTGGAAAAAATATATAAGGCATTATTAACCCATGGTAATGGATTATGACCACCCTTGGCACTATTGAAATAATTTCTGGACCTGTCATTTGAAGCTATGATGGTAGATTTCTAAGCCCATTCTTTGTAAGACAGACTGTTTTTTTGAAGGAGAACTCACTATCAAATGTTTTCTCAGATGAAGGACGTGCTACAACTCTATTATCAGTGCATTACAAATTTATGGAGTCTAGGAGCTGGAGAGATGGCTCAGAGGTTCAGAGCACTGTCTGCTCTTCCAAAGGTCATGAGTTCAATCCCCAGCACCCACGTGGTGGCTCACAACCATCTATAATGAGATCTGCTGCTCTCTTCTGGCCTGAAACTGTACATGCAGGCAGAGCACTGTATACATAATAAATTATTTTTTAAAAATTTATGGGGTCTAAATCAATGAGTTTGAACTGTACAGACAGTACATGGTCGAGGAACTTGTGTGGTCAGTTTGTAGTACCTAGTTACAGGATCACATGTAAAGGCTGTCACTGCCTCTGCCTAGCTCTGTCATGATGTTGCATCCGACTGAAATTCTAACCTGGAGTGGGCATTTGGTTTTTTTGTTTTTGTTTTTGTTTGTTTGTTTTTTTGAGACAGAGTTTCTCTACGTAGCCTTGGCCATCTTGGACTCACTTTGTAGACCAGGCTGGCCTCGAACTCACAGCGATCCGCCTGCCTCTGCCTCCCGAGTGCTGGGATTAAAGGCGTGCGCCACCACGCCCGGCTCTCATCCTATTTGTTATAAAAGCTTTCTCCCAACTGGACGTGGTGGCGCACGCCTTTAATCCCAGCACTCCGGAGGCAGAGGCAGGTGGATCACTGTGCATTCCAGGCCAGCCTGGTCTACAAAGTGAGTCTAGGACAGCCAAGGCAACACAGAGAAACCCTGTCTCAAAACCAGCCCTCCCCCCCAAAAAAGAAGAAGAAAAAGAAAAAAGAAAAAAAGAAAAAGAAAGTTATTTCCCATTTCATTATGTTGTATCATAATTTTGGCAAGATAGCATTTTTTATGACTCTAGTTCAATTGTTAGTTGTTTGAAGAAAAAATGTAAATGTTTTAGAAAGGGTGTCTCAAGCGAGCCTGTGATTGTCTGGTGAAGAAGCCACTATTTCTTCCTAGAGTTTAGAAAGGTTCTAAGTCCTGTTTTAATGTTTCTTCTAGTTGCAGGGCTTCTTTGCATTCATTGTCAACTCTGCTGTTTTTATTATCTAGAAATACAAGAGAAGAGTACCTTCATATCAATGCTAATTTTGTTGTTTTCTTCTTTTAATGTCCACTAGAATCTTATTAGTAGTAAATTATTTTAAACTTGATTTTGAATTCTTTTCTCAACATGATTTTTATGTTTCTACAGTTCTAAAATAGCACCTCTAAGTATAGGAGATAACGCCATCTGGCTAGAACAATCTAGATATAGTTCTACCAAGACCAGGAATACAGCCTGGTTCTATCTTTGAGATCCATCGACGCAGGGGTATGTGGATGTGGGAGACAGAGACCCCCTTTCAACGAGCATGCTACAGTGCTGGGGAATACCACCATCCCAGGGGCTGCCTCAGCTGCTGAGAATCACTTCTTTACCGATCACACTTGGCCCTGAACATCTCACATCTGATAAGTGAGTGTGCGTAAGCAGGCATTTATGGCTTGAGGCAGGACCCTCAGTGGATGCTGGGTTCTGCAGGATGTCAGGCGGACTGGTCCAGTTTCTGTCAGGCCTATACTCTGTTCCTCTTTTGTCTAGGTCTGTTTCCTTGACCTTTCCATCCCAAAGTGGGTCCCTCAGGGTCATCTTATACTCCAAACTCCACACAATACCTTCAGAGAACTGAACTCCAGGCAGAGGTGAGTAATACAGGAGATGGAGGCTTTTCCAATCAAGGTCTGAAAGAGTTAAGTTGGAACTTTGAAAGATTCCGTGTCTTGTCTTGAATCTGTTTTTCTTTTCTTTCTTTTTTTTTTTTTTTTTAATAAAATTCTTTCTTGTTTGGTTCCTGTGTTGATTTTTGATTTGCTTTCGTCTCTTTCGTGTCTGTTTCAGGGGAAGAGTCATAGAAAGCTCCTTACACATTAAAAGATTAAAGAGTGAAATGTTGATTTTCTTGTCTTCTGTTGTTAATAAGATGGATTCTGTAAAGTATATTTGGCTCATTCACATAAACTAATTAACAGTTAAATAATGGATATATGCAACATAACTAAATTCTTGTTGCTGGTGAACAATCTAGTGGTAATTAATCTTTTGAGAGTGAAGTTGATTAAATAGGGGCCAGTGAGATGGCTCAGTGGGCAAAGATGTTTGCCACCAAGTGTGATGGCCTGAAAAGGCACATATATACACACACACACACACGACACAGACACACACACATGACACACACACATACATATGACACACACATACATATGACATACACACAAACACATACGACACAGACACACACACATGACACACACACATACATATGACACACACACAAACACACACGCACACATACATACATATGACACATACACCGAACACGTGCACACATATACATGCACACACCACACACACACAGACACACACACTCACATACCCCAATAAATAATGAAAAAAAATCTAAATGTAATAAAGGAAAGAAATTGGTTGGCTGGCCTTTGCCTACCCCTTTACAGCCCCTCCCCTGTAGAGTAAGATTCTTCATTTTTTAATCCTCACTCCCCATTACCAGGTTGCTCTCTCACCAGTGTGCATATGCATCTTTCATTAGTTTTCCTTCTGTCTCCCTCCTATTGCTTCTTCTTGTAGTTTTTAAACTAATTTTTTCCTAACAGAAAACCTAATCAGAATATCCATGTTTAAAGTCTACCCACTGCCTCCTTCAAAGCTCTTCAAGGACTCCGTGTTTCCATGGTCCTTGTGGATAGTCTGTCCTTCCTCTCTGGTTTGATCTCCAGGACCAGCTCTCAGTCACCCCACTTCTGGTGAAATTTGGAATGTGCATGGTTTGCCTTGCTTTTGTAGACACTACTCTTTTTCTTGACAATTTCCCCCATTTACTTAATTTTACCTCAGGTCAGCCTGATTTTTCCTTTAAGGCTCTACTGAAGCATCGAGTAAGTTCTGGGTAGGGTCATTTCTTCACGCCCTAGGGTAATGCATTGCCACTGACATCTTCCATTGTATTTCTATGATTATACTGAACTTAAATGACACTTCTGTGTGGACTATGAGTTCCTCAAAGGTAGAAAATGTATGTGTGCACCTTCAGCATTTCTTTTAGTGCCCAGTCTTGATGGGTACTCGGTGCAGATTTCTACCTTTCTCTAGGTTTCTTCCTTTCTTTCTTTCTTTCTTTCTTTCTTTCTTTCTTTCTTTCTTTTCTTTCTTTTCTTTCTTTCTTTTTAAAAAGATGTATTTATTTAGGTATATAGTGTTTTGCTTACATTACATGTACATTTGCATGCCAGAAGAGGGCACCAGATATCTTTATAGATGGTTGTGAGCCACCATGTGGTTGCTGGGAATTGAACTCAGGACCTTTGCAAGAGCAGCCAATGCTCTTAAGCTCCGAGCCATCTCTCCAGCCCTCTCTAAGTTTCTTTAGAACAGAAAAGTCTCTTCTTATTTATAGCCTTTTGTGTCTCTGTACTGTTTAGCAAAATGCCGTATAGCTCAATGCTACACACTACAACTATCTGTTGAGTGTTCCAATTAGCAGGACAATGAAAGAAAAGAAAGAAAGAAAGAAAGAAAGAAAGAAAGAAAGAAAGAAAGAAAGAAAGAAATCTGAAGTTTTTATTGACTAGAAGTCTCAAGATATGTTTTTTATTCCACTTCAGAGCAGTCACCGAAGCCATGAACTCTAAGTTAATGCTATTCACAGGAGAGTATCTTTGCCTGTCTGCCTACGTTGTTGTTGTGATATAAGCTATGCAAATAAATGTTTTGATTGTTCTTTTGGGAGAAAAGGGTTACTTGGACCATTTCAAAGTATATGTCAGCTTATTATGAGGAGGACGAGTAGCTTCCCCCCACCCTTCCCCCTTGCTGTATCAGATTCAGTGAGGGAAGAATGTTTTAGCCAAAGATAAGGAAGAGTTTCTTCTTCGCTGGAATTCAGACCAGACATTTTGGCAACTCCCTCTTTGCAGATGTGAGTAGGTGACCCCGAGATTCCCACTTTCATCATGAGCCTGTGAAATTCAAAACAATGTCATTACAGCGAACGACTGCTGCTGCCGATAAAGAAGCTGTTGAGTTTGGTGTTGTATTCACCATTGGCTGCATTAAAAAAAAAAAAAAAAAAAAAGTGAGGAGGCACAAAATAGACATCTTGGGCACGGCTGGGAAATATCATTCCCCGTGCTTCTGTTTCACTGGGCTGAGAAGACACACGAAAACTCAGTTAAGTAAAAGGCAACACACACACACACACACACACACACACACACACACACTCATTTCTCTGTGTGTCTCTCTCTGTCTCTCTCACTCACACAACTCTCTCTCTCCTCTCTCTTTGTCTCTCTCCCTCTCTCCCTCTCTCTTCTTCTCTCTCTCTCTCTCTCTCTCTCTCTCTCTCTCTCTCTCTCTCTCTCCCTCTCTCTCTCTCACACACACACACACACACACACACTGTAATAAGTTGCAAGAGTTGAGATTGGAATATTTCCAAAGGGATTGGAGTTCATAGCACTGCAGTCCAGACAAACTGGGTGTGTGGTTACAGACCCTTTAGGCTGGGCCCAGCTCTACGGAGGAAGAAAACAGTCACAGCTATTTATTAAATAAGCTCTGGGCTCAACCCAGTAGAAGAAATTCTCATGACCGCTAGAACAACCTTAATACATAGTTACTTAGCAGGACCACCTCTGTTTGCAGTTAGTGAAACTGAGGCACAGAGAAGCTTCTAGACTTGCATAAGAGCATACAGCTGATAACTGATGGAGCAAGGGGATCCAAATCCATGTTGATGGAGTTCATCAAATGGAGCTATAATTTAATTCCAGAAACATTAGCAAAGTGCTTTCCCCAAAAGCAAGGGACAGACTGAAGCAGGAATTGTGGTACTTTGGGAACCGGGACTTGTCTTCTCCAAGGTGCACCCAGCTTTAGGTATACTGTGAACGTCTGGGTAGGAACAGGTCCATTGCAAGAACAGGCTCTGAGAGGGGAAGTAGGTCTGTATCCATAACTATAATCTTCCAGGGGTTACAAGCACCGGGCGGTCAGCTTGAGTAAACTCCAAGGGACAAAGACACTGGCCTATAAGCAGTACGGAGGTGAGAGGCACTATGAAAGTGTATTAGCAAAAAATCTGCTGACTGTGTGCTGCTTGTTTCCTTATTGTCAGCAACACCGAGTTCCTTGGAAGTCCAAGCAAGGTAAACCTGTGACTGAAAAGAGGAGGGGACAGGTTTCCCTCTTATGCCCTGCTCCCCAAATTCTGCCAAATGAATTTGGACACTGAGTGAACAATGAACTGGAGTCAGAACCTTTGACATTTAATGGGTGCTGACATTTTCTCTCCATTTTTCTTGTTCCTAAGAATGCAAAAAGCTCTGGGCTGAAGGAGCAGGTAAGGGGCTGGAATGATTGTGGAAACCTAGGATCTTTAGAATCATCCATCCATCTGTCCGTCTATCCATCCATCCATCCATCCATCCATCCATCTGTCCATCCATCCATCCATCCATCCAGGCAAAACATAATCACTTACTGAGTGCATTGTGTACTAGATGCTATCCTTGATCTTAGGGGCATAAGGACCTAGTCCAAGAAGAATATCATAAAACTGCCACCTCCATAGAGTAATTCAGACCCGAGACATTTCTGAGAGTGACAGGTGATAATAAAGAGAAGAAAACACACTAAGGAATGACTGAGGATATTGGATTGGGCACCTTTTAGGGACTCTCAGAGAAAGTATCTCTGAGATTAACATTCCAGAAGTCTTGGATAATGAGAACAAGTGGGGGACTAGACACAGGGCGGCATTCCAGGCAGAAGAAACAGCCAGGGCAAAGGCCCTGGGGCTGGAAACTGGGAAAAGAGGAAGCAGGCGTTCTTTTAGAGTTAGCCACATTCATAACTTGGAGAAGACATCTGAAGTAATTCCTGCTCAAATATTATGCCAGGAAACCATCCCAACTCGTAACTATCTGATGCTCCCTTTTCTCATTATTAATGTTTGCTCTTAGTAACTAACTTAAAATTTCCATCTTAAAACTTAATTTAAGAAGTTGCTTGGGGTCTGAATTGCCAGATTACAAAGAAAAAAAAAAAATGCAGTCACAAAGGCAATCAATAAGAAGTGAAAAAAAAAAATATATATATATATAGATGGCAGGTTTCAGATCACCTTGGCGAGGGTGACAGTGGTGAGGTTTGGAAATGAAGAGCTGAAAATCATGTACTATTTATTATTTTAATAAATCTGCCTTGATGTCAATGTAATCGAATGTTGCCACGAAATAATGGACTCTGCCACTACCTAAATGTTGAGGCCAAGCTCTGATGTTTATTTCCAAGACAGGAGACATTGATCCTTTCACTAATAGAGTATTACAAGTTTATTATGCTAAGTAACCAAAGTTGATTTCATTGTTTGATTTGATGGATGTTGGTGCTGTCAGAGTTCAGAATGGTCCGGGTCTGGAAGGCCACTAGGATGAGTATTTTTCTCTCCTTAATTAGGCATCCTTGGAATTCATTCCAGGACAAAATCGATAAGAGACAAACTTTGGGATAGTTGTCTCCAGAATCTTTCTGGGCGGGGAGGGGGGGGTGGCGGGGGGGGACACTCCCTGGGTGGGGGCGTTGGGATTGTTTGTCACAGGATTGCTCTCCCTTGAGATCCGAATGAATCAGAGACCAGACAGTATGTGAGTTGGATGGGGGCCCCACTGCTCTGGAGAGGCAACAGGAAATGTGATGGGAGGAAAAAGACAGCTATAACAATAGGAGGAGGAAGTGGGAACCATAAAAACAAGAGAAGGAGGAAAAGTAACAGTGAATTACAAGGTCCAAGAGGAAAAGGGAAAGCAGACAGGAGCAGAAAGCTAAAGGGGGAAGATTGCAGTCTGAGGTCTGGGGGATCTGCGCCCCCCCCCCCAGTCCCCAGAGGAGGGGCATGTACTGACAATGATCCGAAGACTAAACGGACAGAGAAATACCCAGCTTTTGCTTTTCCTAAGTGGAATGTGAACCGAAGACTGTCATTTTCAGGTTTTATGTACCCTAGGCGGTACAAGCTCACCGATGTCAATATGATCAACTGAAAAAGGAGCGAGCAAGGTCAAGAGTGCAGAGGCGAGGGAACTGCTTCTTTTTAGTAAAAGAAGAAATGCATCTCTTTTACATGTAGAAAGAGAAACAGACAGCTACCCCAATTATTTCCTTTCTGGCAAGCCTCAGCGTGTACTTCCAGGGAGTGAAAAGGAGGAGAAGTGATGAACCTGCTGAAGGGCGAGGCTCTAAGAAAGCAGAGTGTCTCAGGATGATTACCCAATCAGAGGACTTAACGTCAAGAGCCGAATCCACCTCAGCTTGCAATACCGAAGCAACAATTTATACCTCCAGAATTCAGAGACACTTGCCCTTCCAGACGCTTGGGATACACATGGAGTAAATGCTACAGACAAGCGTGGTTGGCCTGGTGTGTGTGACAAAATCCTGACAGATCATAAGGCAACCTGGGTAGAAGTCGCAATCCTGACATTTATTAGCGTGTGAAAGACGATTACAAAAAGAATACCTACCTTCACTAGGGATGCAACTGGGGATGCTGGGAAAGTCCTTGCCTAGAGTGCACCAAGGCCCGCATTTCATCTTAGCAATGCGTATGTTTGACGAGGATGTCGTGTGTGTCTGTAATCTAAAGCCCTTTGGTGTAGGAGCCTACTTCTGCATCAGAAGTTGAAGGTCATTCTTGGCTCCATACTGAGTCTGGGGTCAGACTAAGCTACATGAGATTCCATCTCAGTCAGAAACAAACATAAGCAAGCAAACAAAAACTTAACTAAATGCATGAGTCTGCAGCAAGGAGCACAAGAGCGGAATTTCTTGCATGGTCGAACCATAGGGCATTGTCAGGAACCAAACTTTTTTTGCCTTACAAAAATAGATGTTTCCAATGTAGTATATTCCCACTAAACTTTCTCTCATTTTTTTTTTAACATTTTGTCCATTTTTCAAAGGTTAGAAAGAAGAAAAGAAAGAAGAGGGGAAAATAAGAGAAAGATAGAAGGGCCCGAGAGGTGGAGGGCTGTGCCCAAAGCCGTCTGAGACTGGGTGCTGACTGGAAGCTGAGCTGTGACCCGTCTTATTCCATGGCCCTTCCCACGACCTGTGGTAACCTCCTGAACATTGCTCTGTCTGCTCTGGTTCATTAACAATTAGACTTTATTACGAATTTATTAAACAGAGGTATCTTCCTTACAACCCGACTATCCTAAACAGGAGGGGAAGGAGGTTAAGGAGAATAAGAGTAAGCCTTCTGGGTATCAGTTCCACAGGGCGAATCCCTTAGTGTCTCTGCACTGCTCCAGGTATGACCTTGCATCCTTGTCCTTCATCTCTCTTTCTGCCTCCTACTCTAGTCGGCCCCCAAAAACCCTGGTCTTTCCTTGGGTTCCTTCCTCCCATTGATGGTTGATTTGCAACCCAATAGCACGGCTGGAGTCCCGGGTCCTTTTCCTTAATCCTGGACCCAGGATGGCTCCTCTCAGTCTATCACAATGTTTATCTCAGTGGGATATCAGTAGTGTCTCAATGGGGCAAAGCCCCCCAAGACTACTTTCACCTGGGGGCCAGTCACATTCCTTCTGCATTGCTCAAGTTTTCTGAGGTAAGAATGGCATAAATGTCTTTGTGCTGGCGTCTCCTAAAAGGATACAGGTCTGTCTGTGACCAAAGCACTCTGAACACTGATGATCCAGGGATGTAGTATCCAAGTCAGGAAGGGGGGGGGGTGGGTGACAGGAGGGAGCTGAGATCTGCTGTGAGGGAGCTGAGATCTGGAGTTGATGCTTCTGGAATGGTGGGGAGGATTTTTGAATGGCAGGAAGCAGCTCACACCTGGACTCTTCCTTCTCTGTGGAGGAGACCCTACTTGCCCCTGGACCAGCCACCTTCCTCACCACAAGTGCCCTCTACCTTGCTTCTGGAAACAGGACCAGACTGAAAAGTCAGGGGAAATAGACAGAGCGCTACTGTATCTTCTAACATCTGGGCACTTTAAGGATCAAACATAGGATTGAAGAACACTATTCCAGGAGACAGAATCCATGTCAAAAACTACCCTTCACCCAGAGAGTACAAAAGACATGAACTCTAAATCAGTCTTTACTAGGGTAAATGGTAAGTTTCTCCTCAAAGAACCAGCAATTCTAAGATTCCCAGAGTAGGACAACGTATGCAGTGAGGAACGCCCTAACATGGAAATGCAGTCTTTCTCAACTATCTTAATTTTCTTAATATACGCTCCTTAACTATAGCCAGCGGGACTCTGAGAATCTGGGTGTAGCTCACAGGGACTGGCCCTGTAATTGTCAATGTTTCAGCATCAACTGGCAAGGAGTGCCTCTACATCTCTGCCCCCAACCTTTAAAATTAAGGTTCAAGAAAAGAGGTCCATGGAATCAGAAAACTGGATGCTAATGAAATGATAACAATTGTCTAATGAAGAAACCATGCCTGTACCACCTAAAGGTAAATGTTAATTCTGATGAATGGCAACCAGCACACAGAATAGATACAGGTCCTCAGAGGCTGCTAAACTGTGATACATAGCACACAACCCAATTGCTTTCAGGGGTCCCCGACCCCCCGAGACAGGATCTCAGGAAGCCCAGCCTGGCCCTGAGTTGGATGTGTAGTTGAAGATTGCCTTGAGCTACTGATTTTCCTGCCTCCAGTTCCTGAGTGCTGGGATTACAGACATGTACCACCATGCCTGGTTTGTGGGAATCAAAGCTAGGAGTTCACGAATGCTAAAGAAAGAGTTCTACCAACAGAGCTACACCTGTAGCTCTCCAAATATTTGTTTGAGAGCCCCTAAATATGGTATTTAAAGGGCTCTCTATATCTCTGGCAAGGATATAGGACCAAAATAAGAGTGTTTATGATGGGCAATGGTAAACAGAGTTTATTTGGTGTTTGTAACTTTGTAGCCCTCTCTTCCTTCCCCTCCTCCTCCTCATTCTTCTTCATCTTCTCCTCCCCCTCCTCCTCTTCTTCCTTGTCCTCCTCCTCCTCCTTCTCCCTTTGTTTTTGCTTTTGTTTTGTTTTTTCAAGACAGGGCTTCTCTGTGCAGCCTTGGCTGTCCTGGACTCCTCTGTAAACCATGCTGGCCTCAAACCCACAGAGATCCACCTGCCTCTGCCTCCACAAGTGCTGGGATTACAGGCGTAATCCACTGAGCCCAGTTTATTCTTAAACTATAACTAAGTAAGTAAAATGTAAGAGTGAGATAATTTATCACCCTGGAGACATTTGTCACTGCCTGGAGAGTGGCACAGTCTATCTCTTGATATTGGGCCTTTTGATAGCTCCAAGTGTGCAACGCCATGGTATGCGTATAACCTTACTCGGTGAAAAACCATTGTGGAGATTTGGGAATTCAGTAAAAAAATACAGTAACACATCGAATCAAGCGTGCTCTTTGGTGTACTTCTTATATATAAATCTCAACACTGAATGACAAACGCTAGCTAATAAACACTGTAACACTAGGAAATTGTTTTGCAAAATGTGTTAAAGTGTACAAAATTGCCATACATGGTAGTACAGGTTTTAATTAAAAATTTTCCCTTATATTCGGCCTATGGGTAATGTTTTGTATCAGGATTATTTTATTCCAAGTTACTAGATTTCAGACATTTGGTGATGTCAAGAAAAACTGGGCAAGGGCTGGAGAGATGGCTCAGTGGCTAAGAATGGGTATTGCTCTTGGAGAGGATCCAAATTCAGTTCCCAGGGCCCATGTGAAGTGGCTCAGAACTGCATATAATTTCAGGTCCAGGGGTATCCAATACCTCTGGCATCTATGAGCATTTGCACTTATATGTGTATATCCACATATAGACAAATATGTGTGATTAGAAATGAAATAAACCAAAAAAAAAAAAAAAAAAAAAAAAAAAAAAAGAGAGATGAAGATTCAGGCTTCGTAGAGTGGAATTCCTGGAGTGGGAGATCTGAACCCTGTCCCTCCAAACCTGTAGGTAAGTGTTTATGAATATGTAAGTTGAAAATTTAAAAACCCACAGTGAGGCTGGAAAGTGGCTCAGAGGGTAAGAGCACTGACTGCTCTTTCAGAGGTCCTGAGTTCAATTCTCAACAGCCACATGGTGGCTCACAACCATCTGTAATGTGATCTATTTCCCTCTTCTGGCATGCAAGTGTACATGCAGGCAGAACACCGTGTACATAAAAATAATAAATAAATCTTTAAAAAAATTAAAAAACAAGAGCAATAATAGGTTAAGTAAATGTTCATGTTAAACCACTATGAGCATGTGAAATGTTAATTGGAGCCCTCTCTTTTTTAAAAAGCTTATCCTTGCACAGAGCTAAAGCTGAAGGTCTCCCCCAACTCCATCCGGCCAATCTCCCCTGCCGCATCCCACTCTGTTCCATGGCATGTGACTACTTAGTGATCCCACTGTGTTGGTCTATTGCCTGGGAGTGAACTTTCATAAGGCAGTTTGAGTGACAAAAACCCCAGAGTCTGCTCACATTCGTCTGTGGACTAGCTGCTTCTAAGAGAAAGAGGTGTGGCTTTGTGGCCTGGGAATGCTCTAGCCGGGAACATGGGCTTCTCTTATTGGAATCAGTTTTGTTTGTCTAGTATCTGAATGCATGCTGACAAATTTTGTCAGGACTCAGCTTACTGGGTTTAGGGAGCAGGTTCTAAAAATCTAATTTACTGGGATACATTGACTACTGATGAACAAATTAAACGTTTTTAGACAGAAAAGGATATAAGCACAACTGAGATATTTTTTATAAACTGGCTTTATGGAAAGGAAAAAAAAAAGGCCAGTTTTGTGCTTTGGGAAAATTACCTGCCCCTGCCCATTTCAACTTCATTGTTAAAGTGTTTTTTTTTTTTTTTTTTCTAAATAAATATTTTCAGTGATAATTCTTTAAAGTCAACACACTAAGTGTTTTACACAATGCAAATAGATTCAGTATAAGTTGCATTTAAACATAAAGAGGTCGTCTCTTTGTTCTATGTGACACAAGGAAACCCAGGGTTCTGTGAATGAAGGCTGCGTTTTTTAACCTTAACGTTTTAGAGAAAATATTAATATAAGAGAATTATAGAGTCAGTGTAAAGGAGGAACAGGGTCGCCTGTTTTAGACTGATAAAGGCTCCTAGAATAAGATCCAGCTTCCAGAAAGAGAAAACAGTACAAATGTGCCCAAACAAAACAGGATGTATGTGCGGGGACCTAATGATTACCACTGATACTCTATGTCTGAAAGGATGAAACTTAAAAAATATCATTATCCTCAATTATAAAGGCTCCATTTTGAGTGGCTAAGCTGGTCAGTATTCTCCTATTCAAATTGTTCCCTAAAAATTAACCAACCGCCTATGGGCTTTGAAAAAGGGTCCTTCCAAGTGTATCACCGGTCTTTACATTATGAATCTTTCAATGTCCAATCTCTTCCCTCTTTTCTAAAAAAAAGGAGCAAGACACTTGATCTTCAACCGTGTGTCTGGGATCTCCAGTGTGGCTCTGAATATTTGTTCCAAATCTCATTAATTACAAAGCTGGTCCCAAGAGGTACAGCTGCAAAGAACACGCTTTGTACTCAAAATAATTTGAACAAGGGCAAAGAGGCATTTTATTTACATGTGTAAACATTAAGAGAAGAGTAGCACATTGATGGCTCAGGTAGTTGCTGAGAGTTTTAATGGTCATTGATTTGATTACTTAAGCTTCAAGGGCACCACATACAGGCACACATGCATATAGAAGTCCAGTATTTCTTGGATGCTAACACTTTTACAGTGGTAACTCTGACATTAATTTGGCAAGTTCTGAACTAAGACCTTTTAACATTTTATTCTCTCTAGATACTAAGACAAAATTGTTCTGAATCCCATATCTTACTGTGCAGATCTGTAATTTAGTTTTTAAATATCAGAAAACATGCCATTTCCCACAGGGCTTTCTAATGTAACAAATTTGGGCAAAAACCAATGACATGGACGAATTACAGCGATAGACATCAAATAATGTCTCCAATTTTCCTTTTTTTTTTTTTTTTTCATCTTTTCTCTTTAGGGCACATCAGGGCAGGCTGCAACTTTGTGGCCTTGTGTTATCAGAACACAACACCTACGGCCATATTTTACCATCCTATTAATGACTCTGTTGGCTTGGAGGTAGAGAGTCAAGTGCACTATAGAGCTAACTGAGTGCCTTATAGGAGGAGTGTCATCAGCAGTATACCAGAACAACCTAAAAGTCTTACGTTAAGCTTGGATTGGCCATCTAAAGCAAGAAACCCTAGTTATACGTAAGAATCATTTGGAAGCTAAAATATATGAGGGCTTGGGTCGCACTCAAGGTTGACTTGGTCATTCTGTAGGCAAGCAAACAAACACAGATAAGAGAATCTCCACACCAGTTTAAGAATAATAGCTCATTGTTTTGTTTTGTTTTCACAGCACAAAGTCCATTTTTGGTTTCAGTGGGAATCTTTCCTTTTTCCAGGTGTAGGAAAAGGGAAAGTTCCTTGTCACACAAAGAAGCACTGCAAAGGGAACGTTACTTGGCAGAGCAATCTTTTTTTTTTTTTTGCAAATGGCCCCCAAATGACCCATCAAGTAGCAGCACACCTTGCCAAGGTTGACTCCATCTTTTTTTTTTTCCCCCTGACAGTAACTGGCGACTACATCCTATCCCATTGGTGGGTGTTTGATTTACCATTTGACACAATTGTCTATGTCTAACTGGTAAGAAGCAGAAGACGGGGAAGGTCAGGAAATGCAGGTCTTTTTGAGGCTAACCACTTTTGGTATAAAAAGCGAAATGTTTCTGACGCAGTTGTGGACCTGAAAGTAGCTCAGCAGTTGCCAGAGGTTTCTTCTTGACAGGACTCAGAGCAATATCATATATGCAGCGAGCGTGCCATGGGTGACAGAACCTTAAGATGGTAAACATTTTCTGGGTTAAAGCTAACAGAAGACAAGTGGATAACAACTCCACAGGGCTAGTAGCAACTTTATATATATCTGAGTATTTTGAGCAAAAAAAAAAATTTTTTTTTGGAAGATTGCTGGCTGGCTCGGTGCCATTTCTTTTCGTTCTTCATCGTCCACGAATGCAATGTTCCAAGCCTCAAATTGCTGCAGGTCATTAGGACTAGAATGGAGAGAACCTGTAGGCCATCTCTCAGCCACCACTGTGGGTCATATGAAAGAGGAAGGGCAGTTTTAGAGTTTGAAATGGCGAATTATTTCTCTTCGGGACTAATCTTGTTAAGCCAATGTCACCTTCTATACTTTATACTGGCTTCTGTGACTGGCTTAATTATTGTCTCTTCTATAGAAATGTATTTTAAACCAGCTCTGACCTTTATTATTATTATTATTATTATTATTATTATTATTATTATTATTATTGTTGTTGTCATGTCTCCTCCTTTTAACAGTTTCTTCTAGTCTTCTTTCTGTCTCTATAGTTTACTTTCCCGCTTCGTTTTCGTTCACACCGTGGAAGTCCGTCCTCTTCCTTTCGCTCCGGTCTTTGATTAATATTCGGTTGCCAAACATGTTGATTCTCTACCTCTTTCCCACTGGCTGCCCTTCCTTAACCTTCTGCGGCTTTATTTCTGTCACCTGCTATCAGAACCCACAAGCTCCTTTTCTCTGCTTCGCATCTATCTCCGCGTCTCCATATGCATTTTTATGATCCCGACTGCTAAATGCTTAGAGATGTGCAGCAGTAGAAAGGTATGCTTCCTCATTTGAATGCTATTTCCTTTTCCCTTAGCATAACCGTTCCTCCTCCTCAATTCATCCTTTTCTGAGGTTTCCCTGTCCTCCCCCTATGGCACCTCTCTCTTCCCCTGTCACCTCCCATTTGAAGCTCATCTCTTCTCTCAACCCGATTTCCACCCTGTCTGATTTTACAGCCAAGGATCTCCGACAAAATAAAGGATGGAGTCTATCAGAAACCAGGTTGCTTGTGTCTTGAGAAACTTTTTGCGCATTCACTGAGATGAGATTAGGGACTTGGATCCAAAAATATTCTCGGGGAGTTTTCAGCTCGGGCACAGCTTCGCACACCTTGAGCTCTGCGGCCTTTTCTGCAGGGCAAGTACAGGGCTGTCTTTCAGGGCCTTCTCTGATTCTTTCCAGTCCAGGGGTCAAACTGAAATGACATCGCCCACCCAAACTATTAAAACAGGCTGAGTGGAGGGGAATGCCTGGGCCCTGTGTCTGCCGCAGATCTGGGGAGAGCATTGGCGAGGAAGGGGCCAAGGCGGTGGGCCACTGCGGTCCCAGGAGCTGGTCGCTTGGCCTCTTTGGGGGCGTGCTCCCCTCTTAAGAAAGGAGGTCGGCACTAGGCAGGGTGCCCCCTTGGGGTTCAGGGCTCGGTCTCAGGGCTGGCGACACCACCACGGCGGGCGCCCCAAGAGGGAGGCGCAATGCCTCCGGGGAGGGGGTGGGGTGGGGAAGAGAAGGAGATTCGCTCAGTCCTTCAGCCACGAAGGTCGAGGGTTCAGAGCGGGCGTCGTCAGCCTGCAGCTGGCCCTCCGAGAGCTGGGCTGGGGCGACACCCTAGAGAGTAGGCATGAGGGTGCCGGCGTGGGGTGTCAGGCCGGGGAGGGGCGGGAGAGGAGGTTGAAGGGGTCCCCTGGGGCTGGGGCCGCGGGTCTCTCCGTGGACTCGCCGGGGCGCCCCGAAGTCTGGGGCCGCCGCGACTCCCGTTCCGCAGTCGCTGCCAGGCACTCCAGGCCGCACTTTCCCCTCCTCCCCGCGCCTTCTCTCCAGTGAGGAGCCGGGCGCGGGCGGCGCGGGGGGCGGGGCGGCGGCGGAGGGAACAGCCAGTTGTTTAAAATCCTTCTAGAGCAGTTTCTAATTCCCCCCTAGCGCCCGGGTTCGGAGGGGGAGGGGGGGAAGGAGAGCGGGAGGGGGGGAGCGCGGCGGAGAGGGAAGGAGGGAGGGAGGGAGGGAGCCGGCTTGGGAGGGAAGGAGGGAGGAGACTGCCGCTCAGGCCGCGCCGCCGCCGCCGCGCGCTCCGGCAGGCCGGAGGGAGGGGAGGCCTGTCAGTCTCTCGCGTTGCCAGGGCGAGGAGGGCGGAGCTCTGGCGTGGGGCGGCCAATGGTGGGGGTGGCTGCGTGGGTCGCCATGGGGACGGGGCTGTTCCCGGGGAGGCTGTGATGGGTTGACAGGTGCGTGACAGTGGGAGCTGCTCTCGGCACAAGCATGTACGGCAAAGGCAAGAGTAACAGCAGCGCCGTCCCGTCCGACAGCCAGGCCCGGGAGAAGTGAGTGTCTCCGCGCCGCAGCCACCTCCGCCTTCGCACGCGCGCACACTCGCGCACGCACTCGCACACTCCGGGAACCGCAGCCACACGGCCGCCCCGCCGGAGGGGGAGCCGGGGGTGGGTTGCAAGGGAGGAGGTGCGGGGCGGGAGCGAGGTGGGTGGGGTGGGGTGGGGGGGAAGACGGCGACGCTCGGTTCGGGGGAGCAGCCGGCCTCTACGGGGAGCCCCCCGGGCCGGTGGCCTCCGGGCAGCGGGCGACGGCAGGGACGCGCGTGGCTGGGGGCGGCGGCGGGGATGGAAACTTGTTTGGGTGGTTGAGGGGAACCACCCGCGGCTTCACCTCCTCGCAAAGTAACTTTGGAGCTGTGATCTCGGACGGCCGGGCCGCCGCGCGCGGCGGGCCGGGGCGTGGGGTGCTGCGGGGTGCGGGGTGCGGGGGTCCGATGGGGCCGCGGCTTGGGGGGCTCCCCGAGCGTGGGGCGAGGAGAGGGCGGCGGGCTGGGCGCGCGGTGGGCGGAAGCGGGGCCCCGTGGGGGCGCGGAGGGCAAGTGCGGGCGTGGGCCGGGCAGGCGGGTACAGGGACGCGGGTCCGTAGGTTCTCCCAGCGCAGGCCCTGAGGGCGGGATGGCCCCCGGGAAGTTTGGGGGTGGGAGCGCCGAGGTCCGGGAAGGAGAAAGTGTGCCGGCCCGCGCGGGGTCGGCGGCGGGAGCTTGGCGCTCCTGCCTCTCGCCGCTCACCGGCTCGCCGGCGGCCCCAGAACTTTTTGAGACTTGCTGCGTCCCCGGGGGCGGTGGCCGCGGGCGCGGAGGGCAGTTCCCGTGGGCCGTGGCGGCCCCGAGAGGAGGCCTGCCCGCGGCGTGGACGCGGCGCGCGGGTCGGAACGGGGGGCTGCAGCAGAGATGCTGGGCGCAAGCCGCCCGGTTGGGTCGTGGGAGATACAGGTGGTCACTTCGGTGGGAGCCCCGGAGGACGCTGGCGAGCTGGGGTGCCACGGTCGCGGCACGCCGCGGAGCTAGCTGGCTTGTTGGCTGCTATTCTTGTGTACTTGTAACGGCGATTTGGTTGTTACTAAAATGAGAGCGAATAATGACTGTGACACTGAGGAGGAACCCTCCCTCCTTTTTTTTTTTTCTTTCCTGTGTGCAGATGTTCAGACTGAATCCCTCTAGCCGGGTCTGCACTGAGGGTCGAGCTTATCCTTGAACACACTGACTTATTGAGAGGGCAGAGGCTGGGGGAAAGCGAGAGTATTTCCCAGAGGTACTTTGGATTCCTTGCATACAAAAATAGCTTCGTAAATAAAAATCTAATGTGTAGGCTACCGAGTTTCCCTCCTTGCTTTAGGCTGTTAGTGTTCCCCTTGAAAGTTTTTTGTGCCCTAGGGAGGGGAACATTTTCTAATCTGCATGTTGGCAGCAACACACATACACACAATTCCCATAGGGTTTAGAGGTGGCAGGCCTTGATGTAGGAAAACAAAACAAAACAAAAACAACAAAATTAATGGAGAGATGCTATTGGTCCCCCCACCCCCACTCCTGATATTTTTAAGATCTTGCTGTGACAAGAAATATATAAAACATAGTGTTTATTGCCTGCTTAAGAAACTGTAGTTACTGGACTTGGAGTTTAAAATACTAGTTTGTGCTTATGAGTCATTTGGCTGTAATATCTGATGTAAACATCTGAAGGGGGATGCTTTAATGGTTATAAAATACCTGGACTTCACATTATGGGGAACGAAGAAATTGTAATATATTAAAAACAGAATCTTATTGGGGCTTGACTGAATTTGGTATTAAAGTAATTTAGGTTTTAGCCTGACTCCCAGAAATGGCTGACATTCAGCTGAGTCAATTCTATGGTCTCATTACTTAAAAAAGAAAAACCAAACCAAACCAAAACCAAAAAAAAAAACAAAAATAAAATTGATTTTCAGTGCCGAGACAACAAGGAGGTTGGACTTGGCATGTTTTGGTCCTTTCTAGCTCTTAATTCTTTGATTCTATCAGAAAAACAAGTCACTGCCACTTTTACTCTTAGATTTGCCAAACTGAGAACACCAAGTAAAACCAACTCTTAGGAGCCAAGTAGTGAGGGCTCTGCTAGATGGTGCTGTTTGGTTTAAATATATTTCTTCCATTTACTACAGTTGGCAGGAGGGATTCTTAGCTGGCTTTGCCTTATGGTCTAGACAGGTAGAGGCCACTTTTGGAGAAGTGACAGTGGCTGTTCTGGGTTCATTCCTAGCAAATCTTAAGACAAACATTGAAGCCCACCCTATTTTTACAGAATCATGGTCATTTGAGTGGTAGAGTTGGTCTGATCACTGTTGTCTCTGTTGACTGGAATGGGTGTACTCATTGCAGAAGATAGGAAACTCTGAAGTTGCCGTTAAAGATGTGGCAGCAGATTTTTGTTTTTAATTTTTAAGGTGGCAGATTTTAAGAGGCAGCTGAGGGTTGAAGAAATCCCTAATAAGCGATTTAAGACTGTTTCAGTATTTAAAAAAAAAAAAATCACAATTTATATTTCAGTACTAAATACAAGTGTATTTTTTTTTTTTATAAATCTACTCTGCAAAATGAGCCGTGAGCGTCATAGCTTTATAATCAAGAGTGTGAATCCTCATAGAGCTTCATAATGGATGGCTGACAAGCGCCTATCTGCATGAAATCTTGGCTTTCTCGCAGCAAGAGATCACTATATAGAGTACCTGAAATTAACTTGCCGCTTGCACAGTTTCTAAAATACTGTTTTGTAGTTCTGAGCATAGAAATTGGCTAGGGTCAGATTAATTGTGTATTTCGTTGTTTTACAAAGCAAACAGGTCAAGCCTACTCAAAGGTTTGTAGTGGGTTTAGTTACAGAGAGCACTTCAGCAACCCTGGAGGAAGGGGCATGTTTGCAAAGACATTTTAATTCTGATCCTGTTAGATAATTGACACTGGCTTTAGTACTTTCCTTATCACATTGATCAAATTGGTAATTAAATAATTGTGTAATTAGTTGTTTATATTTAGCTTTCCCTGTAATGCTTGTTTCTTTAGAATGGGGAACAGTACTTGTTATTTCTTCTCTTAAGCTTTTTTTATTTTTATTTTTTATTGGTGCTGTAATACTGGAAGCACCCAGGACTCTGTTGATGAGTGTGTCAGACTCAAAGGGAGCTTCCCAACGTGCAGAGTTTTCACTGTAAGGACACACAGGTTGAGTTCTATTTTTATTTATATCTAGTTTTATTTAAAAAAAAAAAAACAATCCCTAAACAAGAATACAGCAGAGATAACTCTTGTTTTTTTTTTTTTTTTTTTTTTTTTGCCATCTCTATGTTGAGACTGGCGTGTTTATTTTCCCTTTATTCATGTTTCTTGTTCTCCCAATAATCCTGATAGGCAGCTTTTCCCTCCTCCATGAAAGTAACAAACGTCTGATTAAGGAACTACCCAGGGACAAGATAGTAGGAAGGAGGGAAGCTGTGTGGAACAAAGGTTGCCCCAACTTTGGCACTTGTCCTTGAGACTGAAAGACACACTTTGGTGACCGGTTTACCTTCCCTGTCTCGGGTAGGGTGTCACCGATTGAGGGGACAGAATTACATAATCAGATACAAGATTTGGTCAGCTATGCTTGACTTCCCTGTGCTTGAAGCTCTCCATGTTGGCAGGTTGTGGTGTGGGCGAGGCACAGGCAGCTTAGAGAAGGAAGCAGGAGTCCAAAATCAAGAAGAATCCTTATCTCTTTAGACTTTCCAGAAATTTTGTTGGATCACTGACAATATTACATTAAATAGAATAGTTGTGAGCAGTTTCTGTATAAAATATGTTTAACTTGAAGCCACACTACCAAGGAAGTCATGGTGAGCCTATGCATACGGATGCTTTGATACTTTTTTTTTTTTTTTTTTTTTTGAGGTAAGGTCTCCTGTAGTCCAAACTAGCTTCAAACTCCCTATGAAGCAAGGATGACCTTGAACTTTTCACCCCCCCCCGCCTCCACCTCACTACTGGAATTATAGGTGTGTACTACCACACCCATTTTTATGTGATGCCAGGCAGGCGCTCTACCAACTGAGCTACGTTCTCAGCTTCTCATTATTTAGCTTATGTTATGATCCTGAAAGAAGAATTTGCTAGGAGCTGAAGATGGCCAGGAGGGACACATAGCAAACAGTGACATTTATCAGGTAGTTATTAAACATAGAAATTAAGCTACAACATGGGACATTGAAAAGCAACTTTGGTGTTTTGACATCGGTTCACATAGTTGAAAATTCTGAAATCAAATTGACTGTATGCTCCTTTAAGTGGCTGCACCCTGAAAAACACTTAGATGTTATGAGGAGTAGTTTTTAGGGGTTAGTATCTACTCTGTCACCTTGTTCTTCTCTTTGATCATTAAAATATTCCTACCAAGCAGAATTACAGTCTTCCTTTCCTTTTTCTTTCTTTCTTCCTTCTTTTTCTTTTTTGAAGGAAATAAGGCAGATGAAGTAATACAGATCTCCTTAGAAACTTGTTTGATGAACAGGTGACACAATTTAAGATTTCTAGTTTATCTTTTGGGGAGGGAGGTGCTCTTCCCTGGTAACCTCCCAGCCCACAGGGTTTCTAAGGCCAATGAGAGATCTGTGCTGGGAACTCTCCTCCCAACTTCCAGTACATTTCCTCTAAAATACCGAGAAATTTGGATCTGAAATGTCATTTTAGCTGTGAGATTAATGTATTTTATTTTAGGAAAAGAATATTGCCCCCGCCACCCCAGTCTATACAGGAATGAATCTAAAGAAAGAAACGGAGATGGCCAGTTATAGCAACTTACCATGTAGCCCTGGCTGGCCTGGAGCTTCCTATGTAGACAAGGCTAACCTCCAGCACACAGACATCCACCTGCCTCAGCTTTCTAAGTGCTGGGATTACAGGCATGCACTACCAAGTAACAGCCCTGGTTGTCCTGGATTCGCTTTGTAGAACAGGCTGGCCTGGAAATCACAGAGATATATTGTAATTTTTAAAAATAGTATTATAAATACTATATATTTTAAGAGCCATCAAAAAATATAGAAGGTCTACTTTTTTTTTTTATACTTTCAAGGCCACTTTGCTCATAAAAACAATCCCCGATGAAGAGGAAGATCATTCACTTTGAGTCTGTAGCAGCGCACCAAATGGGGCTTCTAACTCCAGTTGCTGCTAGGAAACAGAATTGTATTGTTTAAAATCAGACCATGCTCTGCCGCAAGGACTGGATGCCCAGGTGGAGGCTGACCTTTCACCCCTGTAGTTTACAGGTGAAGAAGCATGGTGATCATAACCATAAGTTAGTGTTGGGACGTAGGGTGAGGTCCCAGCTTACAGCTTTCCAACTCTGAGGATACCATGAGGCACACGTGCGCCTACAACTGTGCTTCGGCCCGTCGTTCGTGGCCTTGTTCTCTACTGCTGTACGTGATTGCTTTGATGGCACTGTGAGAAAGACAGTAGTTACGTGAGCGCTTGTGACATTGTTAATCCTTGGTCAACATATGTTAAAAATTTAAATTCATCAAGAACACATTTTTTAAAAAATGGACTTATGACAACTTTGGAATAATATGTATGCTTAAATTTTGAAGATTATTTTGAATAAAGATTAATTGAAAACATTCTCATTTTAAGAGTGCTTATTAGATTTTGTATGTATTTTATGTGCACAACAGCTGTTTATCCAAGACATTGTTTAAGTTAGTGGGTGACAGAGAGCTACTTGACTGCTACACTGAAAGCACACACATACTAAAATGGTGGCACACTGCGGGGTCCCAGCAGAAGCTGTGCTTGCCCTCCCAAACTGTTAGTGTTGCACATTGCGTGACAGGGTCACAGAAACAAAAAGAGAGTTGTTTTTTTTTTTTCATGGAGCTTTTAGATTCAGTGTTGGCCATGATGGATGAGTGGTGGGTTTTGTCAGAGTATGTTAATGGCTAAAGGATCCCCAATAGTGGAGATATTCATGTTTTCAGATAATTATAACAGCAGACGTTTATCGGAACCAGCTTAGGGGGGCCTAATGCAGTGGTATATCACCTGTCTGTTGTGTATTTAATCTTTCTAGTCCATCACCTTTTAAAAGAGAAACATCAGTTGATACTGTTTTCTGGTAACATTCATATTTTACTTTAAGAACTCTGATTGTATTTCATTCAGGAACCCTACCAGCCAATGAGGAGCCACCATTACGTTTTTACATCATGCTTGCGTTACATTGAGCTTGAACCAATGATCTGGCAAAACCTTATTTTTATATTTTGTATTAACTTTATGTTATATGCATGATATAAAAGAGTTCAGCATTGTCTAAGCTAGAAACTGAAGCACAGAACTTTGTTATTCGTCTTCCTGTTTTTTAAGCGTTTTTGTAGTTGTAGCTATTGAAGAGCATAGTTTTAATTACTAATACAGTTTTAATTTTAATTTATTGTAAAACCAAGCCACATCAAAATACCAATGAGGTGTTTGTGATGGAAGGCAAGAATAAAATGTGAAAGTTAGAAGAGTTGGTCCCAAAGCAGGCTAGCGCCCGAGACCAATGGTCACTTTTGTAAATGACCTGATGTGTGCCTGTTCTTTCTAGTTTACCAACTTCAAATCTGAGATCCAAAAAGCCAAAGGCTGCTGTGTGAATGGCCCAAATCTAGGTGGAGGAATTACCCTATAAGTTGTTACATAAAAACTAAAGCGATTGCCAGGCCACAGAGGAAGAAGGTACAGGCAGTCCAGATGAGACTTGATAGGCTGAGGTCAGATGTCAGGGGAGGAGTCCCTTTCTGAGATCTAGGGGAAGGGGGAGGGGAGATAAAGGAGGGACCAGAAGGTGACAAGGGAGGGGCCTACAATCAGGATGTAAAGTGAACAAAATAAGTAAATAGTAAATAAATAAATAAAACTAGAGACACTGAAAACAATTAAAGTGATCTCGTTCTGCAAACTTGCAACTACAGACTGTGTGCAGCTTTGTCATAGACGCTCACTGCTTAATAGTAACAAAATCAGCAAGGCTCTGACTTGATCATTTCATTTAACCTTTTGGAAATCCACAGACTGTAGGTCTGCTCTACCCCTAGTGATACAATGAAACTTAAGAGTTTGCAATGTTTTTGCCTCTAAGTATCAAAACAGGGCATAGCAAATGGCTTAGTTAATCTGTTTTAAAAATCCATCAGTATCCCACAGCATCTGAAGGAGTAATTCAAAGTTGATGGAGTAATTCAAGAACAGGACAGCTCAGCACCAGCCTCTCTGACATCCCTGCAGTGTTGCCCATGCTGCAGGTGCCTGGCAATACTTCTTGTAAAAAATCAAAGGCAGGAGAAGGTAAGGTTTCTCAGTCGGGAAGGAAACCTGTCCTGAACTGTGAGGTCTCCTGTGTTGTCTTTATTAAACAACGTATCACTTCCCTCGGACCAATTGCTGATACAGATGATAGTCTTCCCATAACTGCCTTAAAAACAGCCCCAGTTCCCTCCCTGACCTGTAAACATCCCACTCTGCTCCCTTAGACACAGCAGCAAGAACTGTGAGGCTGAGGTAGACGGTACCGTGACGTTTGCTCCTGTGGAATGGTAAAGTTTATTGGGGTAATGCCTACTAATAAGTAAATAAACAAATGCACTAGGCAAGTTTTGGACAGTTATTTTGGCCATAAAAGTAGTACAACACGGGGATGTGAGAGAATGGCCGGGGAGCTGTATTAGATTGGGTGCCACAGAGGAGGGTTCCTGGAGAAGTGACTGAGTAGTTGATACTGATACTGATACAGTCAAGGCAGGAGGATTTCAGGCAGTCCTGAACTACCACTAAGGGGATGTCTCTGCACAATTGTTCAAGGACATGCAAAGTGTGAGTGAAGGTAGGGGTTAAAAAGTGTACTCAAGCCGGGCGTGGTGGCACACGCCTATAATCCCAGCACTCCGGAGACAGAGGCAGGTGGATCGCTGTGAGTTCGAGGCCAGCGTGGTCTACAAAGCGGGTCCAGGACGGCCAAGGCTACACAGAGAAACCCTGTCTCGAAAAACCAAAAAAGTGTACTCAGCTGGGTTTTGTTTTGTTTTGTTTTGGGTGTTTTTGTTTTTGTTTTTGAGAAGGGTTTCTCTGTGTAGTCTTGACTGTCTTGGGCTTTGTAGACCAGGCTGGCCTGGAACTTAACAGAGATAAGCCTGCCTCTCTCGGCTTCCACGAGGCACCACCATGTCCTGCTGTTTTTTGTTTGTTTGTTTGTTTTTTGTTTTTGTTTTTTGTGAGGAACTGGGATGTGAATACAGTTGGTGTACGGTCTTCCTAGGTAGTAAAGGCAGAGGTCTCTAATCTCCCAAGCCCTAAGGGTGTGCATACTTGTTCCAGGGAAAATAGTTAAGCTTTTACAATGATGTTGCCTCCTCTAGAGAGGAAGAGCTGAGGTTAGGGTTGGGGAAAGAGCCGGGTCCATGAAGCCCTTGCTGTGCAAACCTGAGGACCCGAGGTGAGTGCCCAGTACTCGTGTAAAAAAGCTGGATATGGTGTGTCCCATATGTGACCTCAGTACTGGGAGGCTGAGACAGCCGTATCATTGGTTTCTCGGACCAGTCACCTGAACGTGGTGAGTAAGCTATAGGCCAGTGAGCAACCCTGCCTCAAAAAACAAGGTGGACTGCGCTCTTTGAGGAAGGGCACTGAGTTTGTCCTCTGGCTGCCACTGATCCCCTACACACACACACACACACACACACACACACACACACACACACACACACACAAACAGGTTAGTGAACACTCAGGGCTGTTGGGTTAACAACAGATGGCACAATTGGTACGGTCACGTCTCCTGACCTTCCAGATAAGGTTGGTTGATTTTCTAACAACCCTCACTGGCCATTTTTGTTTTAAAATTAATTATATGTGTTCTGTTTAGTTTGATGTCTCATTTCTCTTTTATATTGGACATTATATGAGGACAGGATGGCTTATTCACCAATGTATTCCACTGTTTACGTAGCACACTGTTTGGATTTATTATATTTGTGGCATAAATAAATTAGAGATGCAATCAATTTCAAATATGTATTCCACCAGTGTGTCACTATATCTAGCTCATATTCTCCCCACATTTTCAGCAGTTAAATTACCAGTATGGCCTAATAATGTTTATTATCAAGCCTATAATTATTATTACGGTAGTATTTTCTATCCCGCTAGCAATCAATCCAGACACAGACACTTATATTTTAAAATAGCCTTAGTTAACCTGGGGCAGGGCAGATGTTAATCCCCTAAACTACTTCCCATAGTGGCAGGTATGGGATACCTGCCCCAAACCCATGTCATCTGCTTCTAATAATTTCTACCTCCCATCCATAATCCCACAGACTTGCTCATCTGGGCCAAGTCTCCATCCATGCTGGCCATGTGCTTCTCCTCCACTTAACCCATGATGGTGCAACCTTCTCTCTCTCCTCTGGTCTCTCTTTTTCCCAAGAATCTCTTTGTCTCCCCAGTCCTGGGAACCTTAGCCACACCTATCTCATTTGCCCTGCCCAGGTGTGATGGCCATTGATTAATTAGCATCAAAATACATTAGACTAATAGTTTGGTACTAGAATTATATAATTTCAAAGGATTAAAAAAATATATAGGTAAAGAGTAGTTTTTCTTAGAATTTTAAAGCTGGGGACATTACCTACATATAATGAATATATGTGCCTATTTTCATAGAAAATTTGACATAATCTGTGTAATAAAAATCAATAATATAAGTAAAATTGTGTTTTATATTTCTCAAGTATCTTGACATACTTTGTTTAACTCTATTGATTGTCATGATTTGTAAATGAAAATTAATTTAGCTAGGATAAAACAAGTAGTATGTGGCAGAGCTAGGCCATACTTAAAAATATTTTTAAAAAATATATAATTTTAGTTTTTAACTAGCGTTTAACCTGAGCCATAATTTGAATGTTTTGCTTCCAGGTTGTTGGTTTTCCTTCCATTAGAAGTTAGCTGCCCCCTTGAATGGGAGGGGGTGAGCGGAGGATTAACTATCACTATGATTCAATAGAGAATCATATAGGTCACGAGTTTAGCAGCACTTTGGTTAAGAGAAAAATATATTGTTAAAGTATGTTAAACACAATTTACAAAATTATGTAATTCAAAAGGTGTCATGCCATGAATAAAACAAACAAATCTGATTTAGTTTTTTATTTTAAAAATAAATTTTGCCTACGCTGTATTTTGATCATCTTATTTTCACCCCCTACCTCCTCCAGATCTTCCCTACCCCCCTACACACCCAGTTTCATGTTCTGTCCCTCACAGACCATTTTACAACAAAAACTGTGCCGAGCTAAACAAATAAGCAAAAACCAGTGAGACCAAAAAATACAAAACCACTCTTAGGCACTGGGCTTGCCCTGTGGTGTGGTTCAAATATACCCAGTGACACGGTATTGGAGAAAACCGACTTTTCCCTTCACCAGTGGGAATCAGTTCCGAATAGCTTCTTGGTTAGGGGTGGGACTTGGCGTCACTTCCCTTCCTGTCACTTGAACTTGTGCGTGCTGTCACAGTCTCTGAGTTTATATGTGTATCGGTCGTGTGTGTGGAAGATGTTGTTTCCTCAGTGCTACCTATCACCTCTGGCTCTTTTTTTTTTTTTCCTGCATCCTCTTCTGCATAGATCCTTGAGTCTTGAGGGGAGGAGTTTGATAAAGACACCCCACTGAGTGCTGACTACTCCAGAGACTCTCATGTTCTGCACGCTGCCCCATTGTGGGTTTCTGTGTTAACTACCATGTACCACTAGAGGAAGCTTCTCTGTGAGGCCTGACTGGTACACTGATCTATGGGTATAGCAGTACGTCATTTATTCATATCACATCTCAATTGTTATCCCATCTCTTGTATTTTCCCATTCCTCCCTCCCTCTCATTATCGCCTTACTCCCCTCCCCTGTGACTGTGACTGAGGGGAGCCTCCTCTCCCTGTATATATGTTCATAGGGTATCAAGTCTCTTCTTGGTAGCCTGCTATCTTATTGCCGTTTCTTTAGGAGAATAATATTAGTTGTTCCCACAGGCCTATGGCCTATATAGTCAATTAAAAAAAAAAAACACTTCAACAGTATTATATATAGGCTCCTTCTCTTGGAATGGGTCTTAAACTCAATCAGAAGGTGGTAGGTTACTTCTATACCATTTTTGCCACTATTGCATCAGCGTATGGTTGGTAGCTGGGTGATGTTGATGACTACTTTTCCCAGCCGGTGGCATGCAAGTACCTCCTGGCACCATGGATGCTCGTCAGTTGGGATGAAGCCTCTAGTTGAGCCCCAGCTCAGTTTGGTGTCTTGAGCACCAGGGTAAAAGCTGAAACTTTGGTAAATAGCCTGTGGTATTTGAGGAGTATCTACGGAAACTCACAAATCTGATTTTTACATGCTGTTCTTCCATAAATGGGTCAATGGATGTGGGGTTCAGGCTAGTTTTGACCTTCTTGTATGTTTTTGTCTTCTGAGATAGAGCATTGCCATATGGTTCAGGTTAGACTTGAACTAGTGTTTTTCCTGCTTAAGTGTCTCAAATTCAGGAACCCATTCATTTTCCTGTTGTTTGGAAAGTTAAATAGAGGTAGACAAAGGGAAGTTCTTCTCTCTCCACTTCGTCCTATGTTAGCTTTTTAAGAGGAATGAAGATCAACAGTGTGCCAAGGTTGCCTGGCCCTTTGCAGTTAGGCACAGAGTCAGGTGGTAGGAGTGTGTGGTGGAGAAGTTTTGTCTTGGGTTGGAAAGGAAATAGTGGATGAGGAAGGCTTGGGGATTAGGTATAACTTTTAAGGCACACACAAAGGTAACTCTTTGTCCAGTAGGCTTCACCTCCTAAAGTTTCCAGAAACACTGGGAAGAGTGCCACCAGCTGCTGACCAAGTGTTCAACACATGAGCCTGTGGAAACATCTCACAATCAAAATATAACCTGTACCCCTCTCTCTAAGAAAGGAAGGGAAAGTCTTTCACTGTAAATGACACTCTCTTTTACTGTGGTATGTAATGGTATATGGTATATACAAAGCTGCCATTTTAACTAGTTTTTGGGTGTGCAGTTCAGTGTCATTAATCACCTACACGTCGCTGTGCAGTCACCTCCTCACTTCCAGGACTTTCTTATCTTCTCAAGCTGAAACTATAGCCATGAACTGGTAAATTCCCACTAAGCTGCCATTTGCGGCTTAACAACCTGGATCTGAATACTTACACAAGAGGAAAATACGTATTAGGACCTCAGGCTGCACTTTTTGTGTAAGAAGTGACAAGTTAGCTGTTAAAAGTCACTTTACTTGGTAAACCGCAGAGTCAGAAATAAATAAGAGATATAATAGCTAGAAAAATCTGCAATTATGAGTTTCCTTTATCTGTTGTCCCAATGAGCATATGGCCTGTTGATTTTGCTTGCTTGTTTGTTTGTTTTTGAACAAGGGCTTCTGGGAAGTTCCATGTGGTCCAGAAGTACTATAACCATATAATGCCTGTTACCAGCCACTTCTCTGGAAATGACTACTGGGAAAAAAAAAAATTCTTTCATTGTTTTTTCATTATATTGTATTTGCTATTATATCATCATATACTAGATTAAAATTATGAGATGACTGCACTATACCAGAGTATTTAAAGCCAGGACTATTAATAGGAAGCCAGCTTCCTATTAATAAATAGGATAAATATTTAAACTTAGTGATTAATATTATTCTTTCATTTAAAATCATCATGGAAAAATTTGTATGAGGTATCTGTCCTAAAATACCCATTGCACATAAGTATATGCATAAGATTTAGTACACAGTTCACTTTGGGAAAAGCTTGCTAATTCAGTTTGAGTTTAGATTGTATTGAGTAAGGCGAGTTGGACTTCAGGGCCAGAAAGATGATACAGGCAAGTTTTTCCTGAGGCATTAAAAGATGTTGATGGGGTTCTTTAGCGTGGCGCTATCACTGCTAAGAGAACTGACAATATAGCAAGTGCTGTAATGGTGACACCAGCTGATAGGGTTAGGGTTAGGTCCCTGGCAGGATGCATTCTTCAAAGAGACATTGAAAAGTGTTTAATGAAGATGTGAGTGAGCTAACCCAGACTCAGAAAGACACACATGGTATGTACTCACTTATAAGTGGAATTTAGCCACATAGTACAAGATAAACACACTGCAGTGCACAGACCCAAGGAAGATAAGTAACAAGGAGGATCAAGGGGAGGATGCTTAACTCTCACTCAGAATAGACAGCAGAAGTGGTTGAAGAGAGGGAGCAAGGTAGGAGAGGGAGCACAGGCAGAGGTGAGGGTTGGGATCAGATCTTGGGGCATGGGTAGGGGCCAGGCAGGAGGACAGAGGGCCTGCAAAGAGAAGAAAAACTGCAGGCAGAGGCATCTCTGTGACAAGCTGGAGACCTACAACAGAGTAGGCTTCTGGGAGGATATGACGGGGACCCTAGCTGAGACTCCTAGTAGCTGGGGCCATGGAGTCCGAAGGGGACGCCCTCTAACTAGCCGAGACCCCTCGTGGAGGGAGGAGAACACCAACCCATCAACAACAACCTGGACCCAAAATTTACCGTGCCTGAAAGATACATAAGGATGAAGATAGAGCAGATAGAGCAGAGACTGAGGGAATGTCCAACCAATGCCTGGCCCAACCCAAGACCCACTCCATGGGAGAGAGCCGAATGCTGGCACTATTAACTATACTCTTGCTGCGCTTGCAGACAGGAGCCTAGCAGAGTTGTCCCTGACAGGCTCCACCCAACACTGGTTTGAAACATGCTGAGAGTCACAGTCAAACATTAGTCGAAGCATAGGGAGTCTTGTGGAAAAGTGGGGAGGGAGGAGGGAAAAAGGACCTAGGGGTGACAGAAGTTCCTCAAGAAGACCAACAGAGCCAACTAACCAGGGCCCAAGGGGGCTTGTGGCGTCTGAAGCACCAACCAAGGACAAGGAATAGACTAGACCTAGGCCCCCAACACAGATGTAGCTGACAGGGAGCTCAGGCTTCCTGTGGGTCCTTTAGTAAGGGGAGCAAGAGGTGGGGTGGGGCTGTCCCTGACCTGGACTCTGTTGCCAGCTTTTTGATCACTTTGCCCTGGTGGGGACTGCCTTGCCAGGCCACAGGGTAAGAGAGCATGCACAGTCCCGATGTGACTTGATGAGCTGGGGTGGCTGGGTAGGGGAGGTTCCCTTTTTTGAGGAAGAGGGGAGGGGGTAGGGAAGAGGGAGGGCGGGTGCAGCTGGGAGGAGAGGAGGGAGGGGGCAGGGCGATGGACATAATGTAAAGTGGATAAATAAATAAATTAAGAAAAAAAAAAAAAAGAAGATATATGCAGAATTAGCACCTAGGAAGGGGAGCGCCCAGTCTGAAGGATCAGTGGGAACAGGAGCCAGCATCTGGTTTTGGAAAAGGCCAGCCTCCTGGCGCTGTGGGCTGTGGTACAAAAGGGCCCACGGCCACTGTCAAGCCCTCGGCTAAGCAGAGCTAGAGGCCCAGCAGGGAGGAGCCTTCCTTCTACTGCTGCTGCTGCTCATCTCTGGAGCCAGAGGTCAAGGGCTTTGGTGACATGTAGTCCTTACAGATAAGCCTCCCAGGACTGTGGAAGGGTGGGAACTTGAGGGCCATCTGAGGAGACTTGGGAAGCAGCTAGCACAATATTTAGTCTTTATTATGTCTTTAACTTGAAACAAAACTTTCAGGTTTGTGTGTGTGTGTGTGTGTGTGTGTGTGTGTGTGTGTGTGTGTAAAACAATCTTAAGGAAATAGAGGTTAAATAGTCAAATTTACCAAAATAGCATTTAAAATTAGCTTAAAAATGTCTGAGTATATATTTTTAATGCATTTTATGAGATGGGGATTATAATAATCTTGCTTTCTATTATATATTCCTTTATCCACTTTAAAAAAAAGTGCATTGTCTGTTTCGTGTCAGCCTCTGTCAGTTGGTTTAGTCATCTCTGGCCACAGTGGCCTTATTCTTTAGAGCGGCTCGCTGTCAGCAGTCACCGTCTTGCTAGCAAGTGCTGTACTGTGTAGGCAGAAGGCTCCAGGAGAGGTCTGAGGAAAGCTGCTGTGTTCTAGAGGGCAGGGATAGCCTAGCTGCAGGAGAAGATTCTAGAGAAAGAAGCATACCCCCAGGCATGACGGCATTAAAGAGAACCACTCTACAGTCTGTGCTAGGGCCCCATGCGCCCTAAATCCTATGGAAGCTCAAGTCTTCTATGTGATAGGGTTACTGTCTCCATGTAGTGTCCCCACAATCTCTCAGGTACCTTTCAGTCCTCTCTAGATTATGTAATTATCTAGTGCAACGTGAATAATATGTAGGTAGTTGTATTGTTTCTGGAGTACAGACAAAAGAAGTTCATCCGGACGCCGTGTCTCTGAGTATTGCGGAGCGAGGCTGCACTGTGAGCATAGGAGGGCCGGCTGTGTTTGCTACACCACTGTATAGTGAGTGTGGTGAGATGTACTGCAGAGTGTGCAAGGTAAGTTAAACTGTTTGGTTGCACCCTTGAGTGACAGCTTGATCTATGAGATGAGGAATCTTAAGCACAAAAGTTACATCATGAGATGCATTTCAGAATACTTTTGAAAGAAATATAGAGGCCTGGGTAAGGGGACGGCTGTCTTAGTAAACTTTTGTAATAGGTGAGCTGCTGTAACAATACAATTTTATGTGGTTATCTTTTTTTTTTTTTTTTTTTCGCCTGGTAAAGGAAAAGTTTCAAGGTATAGAATGTACTGGACTCAAGGTCCTCACTGTTAAGGTAGGACTTTTAAAATGACTATTCTATTTCAATCACAGACACTGAGGAAATACAGGAAGAAGAATGGGAAGGCGTTAAGGAGGGAGATGTTCAGACTGAGATGCCATTCATTCCTAGAGATGGAGCAGCTTGGGTGAGATTGGATGTGTAGGACGTTGAATTCAGAGGGTAAATCTAGGCTAAAGATACTGGAATCGAGAAGGGAGGGGCGGAGGCGTTATATTCAGAAGCATGAAGTACTTGTGCTGCGAGCATCGCTCCAGGCCTTCTGACAGTTGGTTTCATATGGCTGATGAAGGAAACCAAGGCTTTAGTAAGCTTAGCAGACTCCTAAGCCACACAGTCTGAGCTCGACTCCATGGCCAGGGTTAGCTTATTCACTTAATAACTTCACAGAGGTATGGGATTCAAACAGAAATATGCTTTTATTTGTACTGCATAACTTGATAGAGTTTTACCAAGTAAACATACAAGTGTGACCAAATACTTACACGAAGAAACAGACTCGCCAGCGTCATGTATGCTTCTATCCTGCCTGACTTCGACCAGTGCACCTTAGTTACGGACCTGCTCTAGGGCCCGAGCTTCCTTCTGCTGTGTATCTTGTGTATCGTTTGAAGGCATAAGGCGGGAGGCAAATGCTTTCTTGGGAATGTGGAAGGAGGCAGTGAGGAAACTGAAGATGAGCCTTGGGCAATATTTAAAAGGCAGATAGAAAGAGAGATTGAGATTTAGACTGAAAAAGATCAGCAAATAGAAATGAGGGGCCCTCATAAGGCATGTCAAGAAAGGGGAGTTTCCAGAAGGGAGGCACGGGCTAACTTTGCCAGACCTACAAGAGAGAGTAAAATGTTGAATAGGACTGGATTTCAAAATTAGGATTCCTCCTGTGACCTGAGTGAGAAAAGCTCCAATGGAGTAAGCTCAAGTGTGCAGGGTGTTTTCTCTTTTGCACAGAATCTCACTATGTAGATGTAGCCCTGGCCTGCCAGGAGCACACGAAGGTCTAGCTGCCATTGCCTCTGCCTCCTGAGTGCTGAGACTAAAATAGGCCGTATAACCGTGCCTGGCCAGCAGTAGTGTGGTGGGGAGTGGAGCAAAGGCAAAGCAAAGGAGATGGCTGATGTGGAAAGCCTTTCCTTGAGAAAGAACAAGCAGAAAGAAACTACAAGGAGATAAGGATTGGTTTTTACCTGATACATTTTCCAGATGGGAAGTTTTGGTTGGTTCTGTCACAGTGTGAAGAGGTTTTGTTAATTGCCATGGTCTAATTTTTGCACTTTAAGTTTTATTACAGAATGGTAATAATGGGTCGCTGTAGGGAGTGGGAAGGAAGCCAGTAAGTAAGCATTGAAGGTGACTGTGTATAAATTTTTAAAATGAATTTTAGGAAGGGTTACATTGTTAGCTTTTTGTCAATTGATTTTTAAAAGCTTTCTGAATCTTAGATTAAAGGGATGATTTCTAAGAGATAATTGCGAAATGATTGTGGTGTAGTTAAGAAAACTAAATTAAGTCAGGCGTGGTGGCGCACGCCAGTAATCCCAGCACTCTGAGAGGCAGAAGCAGGCGGATCTCTGTGAGTTCCAGGCCAGCCTGGTGTATAAAGTGAGTCCAGGACAGCCAAGCCTATATAGAAAAACCCTGTCTCAAATAAATCAAACCAACAAAACAAACAAACAAACAAAAACTCTAAATGAGTAATTGCTTGCTGTGCCTACCAGTCAGTAGGCTATAAGTTTATAAACCAAACACATTATGGACAAAATAGAGCTTAAAAAATACAGGTAAGGAAAATTATTGTATTACCGTTTTCTCCAAGATTAAAACATTCTGTACTGCATCAAGTTCCCTAGGCAAGAAGGTAAACAGTTTAAAATAGCTTCAGGAAGTCCCTGAAACAGAGCAGATTTACTAGGCCTCTCCTTGCCAGAGTAAGCAATAAAAACTGAGCTGCCAAGAAGAATCTGAGACCAGACCAACTGCATGGAAGAAATTTAGGTCAGTGTTGGAGGGGAGCTCACTCTCCAGTCTGTAGAGCTGTCTGCAGGCTGTGTGGTATATTCCAGGTTCCCGGCTTTTGTGAGCTGCCATCTATCCTGAGGTGGGCCGTGGTGACGCGGCTGTCTTTGAGTCAGTTCTGCTCCTGTAAGTAATCTCTGTAATATTCATTGGCTCACCCAGTTGTACTTTGGTATTATCCACACTTTGGTCTCTTGTGGATTCTCTGAGGTGAGTAGATGTCTGTGTTGCTTCTCCCCATCAACAAAGATGAAGAATGTAAAAATAGCCATATGACCTTTCAGAATTTTTTTTTTTAATATCCACACATACCTGGGAATTTTGAAGTTTTTAATGAAAACCAAACCAAAAACAGGACAACTCAAAAGCCACTTGAATAAAATCCACCCTTTGTTTTATTATTTACTTCTTTTACTATCAGGTGACACGATTTGATTGATACAAATGATTGTGTGCATGCGGTAAGGCTGGAGAAGTAAGCACTCACAGAAAGGGCCAAAAGACGAAGCAGCCGTGACATAGCATGTGTGCTTGGGCGCTGGATTGCAGTGTTCTTCAAGTGTCATGTGTATCGTACGTAGGTGTACGGTCTTCTCGCTGTTTCTTGCGTCAGTCAGAACACACAGCCAGAGAGAGGCATAATGGGGCGAGAAAAGAGAGGACCGTGACAAAGAAATGAAAACCTTCATAAAACCATGAAGCCCAGAAGAGCCCACTTTTATTTCATTATTGTATACAGCACTGGGAAGAGACCCTAGGGCCTTCTACCTGGTGGGCAATTACTCTACCACCGAGCTACACCCTCTTGTCCAAGAGCCAGTGTCTTTGAATCTGCGCCAGCTTTTCTTCAACACATCGTTTAACAAAGGTGTATTTTAAGGCTGGTTTTGGTAGTGCACATGAAGTGGACAGTACTCAGGAGGTGGAGGCTGGATCGGGATTTCAAGAACAGCCTTGATTGCATGTTTCCAGGTCAGCCTGGACTACAGGAAACCTTGTTGCTGCAATGCCCTGCCCCCCGCCCCCCCAAAAAAAGTCAAGTAAAACAAAAGTGTGTTTGAGAGAGGGGAAGAAGGTAAGAAAAGTGAATAGACAAGATTATCACAGGCCAGGAACAGATGGGAAAAGTCTGAGGGACAAAGATGACAGACAATAACATCTGTGTACATTGGTCATTTTCCAAGTTCCCAATAAATACCTCCCTCAAAAGCAAAAGTTAAAAAAAGGTGTAAATTCTGTCATCTATCCACTCATTAAATATTTCTTTGGGGTCTTGCTGTTTGCCAGGCACTATACAAGGCAGTGGGGATCCAGCAGCGACAAGGCCAACTTTGCTAGAGAAGGGAACAGGGTGCTGGGCACAGGGAACAGTTTGTGCTTGGGAGACAGCCAGAGCTGAGAGCCCGATCCTGTCAAGAAACAGAAAGTTCAGTGGCGCTGTGGCAAGTGTCGCAGGGAGGGGCCGTGGGAAGGGCAGGAGAGGGTTCAGGAGGAGCCACAGCCTGTTCTGGAAAGCCTGGGGTTGGTTCAGAGTTCCCCCAAGGCTGGTGGGGCCCACTCTGAAGTTCTTAAGTAGGCACTGACCCAGGGTTTACGATTCACCACCCTGAAAGCAGGAAACCTGTAACCTGAGGTGTTAAACACAAGCAGTGTTATCTAGTGGTGGTGTAACACAGATGGATTGGCAAATGCGTTGGAAACAAATGCATGTGTGGAGGGCACAGAAAGTTAGTTTATTCATTGTGTGTTTTCTGCTATGCTAAAGCTACCTTGTGGTCAGTAGTGATGTTTATACAATGTGTTGTGAATTTAACTGGTAAGGTCTTGCTTACTAAGATCTATTTTACTGTTTGAAAATATATTTGAATTAAAAATGTAAGGTATAAGTTAGAAAAGGTTCTGTGTCATTAAAGTACAGAAAATACACTTAAGCCATCCCATGACTGATTAGAGGTTTGAAATGCAGCCGGGACTATTGGGGCTGTCTTTTTATATTGTTATAAAATATAATAAATGCAGTTGCATCAGTGTCTTTAATATAATGTGTACTGTCCAGCAGGACACAAAGCTTATACTCACTGCTATTAGAAACAAAATACACATGTAGTTTTCTTTAATAACTTAGCATGCTTATATTCACTTAAAATCAACTAAATGTGGACAGATCAATTAGATTTTTTTTTTCCTTTGAATAAGATAGTGTGTTTGTTTGAGAAACCTTCCTCAGAGGACAATGATTTTTGTATCTTTTGTAAATCAGTTATTGACAGGAGAGGCAACAGTGCCACTCTCTGTGCACTGTTGAAGTAGAGGAAAATATTTCCACTCAAGTTCCCGAGGCTTTCTAAGTCATTTCCTTTGCAGAGTAGGAGGGAGCTTCTCTGTGTTGTGCGTCTTCCCATGATTTTGACTCTCCATTTCATAATGAAATGTATGAACTGTTTCTGAATCATAGTGGCCCACTGTCATGTGGAATAGACCTGAGAGAGAGGTTTCTGTCAAACTGTAAGCTAACACCACGGGGAAGAACATCACAGTCTCTGTCCGCCAGCCCTTTAAGACAATCAGTGTTTGTTTGTTGTTATGTTGTGTATTCTAAGTTTTCCTTGGCTATTGCAGTATAGAGAAGCAGCACAGCATATTAAACATTGGCCTGTTTTTGTTTTTGTTTTTGTTTTTGTTTTTTTTTGGTTTTTCGAGACAGGGTTTCTCTGTGTAGCCTTGGCCATCCTGGACTCACTTTGTAGACCAGGCTGGCCTCGAACTCACAGCGATCCGCCTGCCTCTGCCTCCCGAGTGCTGGGATTAAAGGCATGCGCCACCATGCCCGGCTCATTGGCCTGTTTTTAATCCATGCTCCTAAGAGAGTATAAAAGGCACAGAAGTAGGTGTAGCTTCATTTTATATCGTCTTCTTCCCTTATGATCTTTAACTTAACAAAAAAGGGAATTGAGTCTAGTCAGGAAATGCCATCCTGTGGCTGGTTTACTAATGTACAATTTTGTTTGGGAGTTTTTTCCCCAGACAACAATAAGCCTGATAATGCTTTAATAAATTTTGGGTTCCATTTTCTTTGACACAGTAGAGAAGAGTTTCATATCTTTCTTAAAATGCACAGATATGTAACTAGGTTTTAGTAAGCACTACTTAGTGTTTTGGGCCTGTATCCAGATAGAAGTCCCGGCTCTCACTGGGTGTATGGGAGAGCTTTCAGTTAACTGTATTGCTACAGGCACTTTATTTCCATTTGTTTATGTCTTGATAAGACTCTCCCCAAGTGTCATTTATTACAACTAAGAGGAACCCATTTTTCAGTAGTTTGAATGTCACAGGAATTCTTGTCTTTTCCTTTGTGCTTCTATATTACTGTCACCTCCACATTATTTCTTCCATTCAGTAGGATCTTGAGATTGTTGGAGCCTTTATTTTTTTCTGGTTATGACTGATAGGTTTTTATTTTGCGATTGACATTGAAATGAGCTTATACAACAGACATTGTCTGTTATTGAGGGATTCTGGAATATTTATTCAATGAAGAAAGATTACAATACTTATAAATGTTCTAAAATGTTATAAATTTAAATATTTTGAAATTATGCAAGTTGAAGAGCTTTACAACTTTAAATTATTTCTTAAGAGCCCCTTCTAGTGATGAGAAAATTATTCAGAACAAAATTTTTTTGACACTTCAATTTTCTGTTTTATAAATATATATACATATATGTATATATTTATGTTTTTAAATTATAATTGAGTCCTTCTCTAAGTCCTGAATATAATGTGCAAAGGGGATTTCTTATGAAAAGCAACAGAAGAGAAAACAAACTAATTGTCCTTTCTCTGGTTGATATAACTTAGATCTTCATTGCTAAATCAAATTTGTGGGGCCCCACTTAATCTTCAGAGTTTTGATAGGAAGCTGAACATGTAAAAGCAAAACAGTTTAATTTAAAGTGATGAAGATGTTGTTTACAGCACAATACGAGGAAATATAGTGTACTGATAATGCCCTTCACTGCTGTGTGGATCTACACTGTGAAGATAGCTGTTGTGTTCATTAACAACACTTACTTTAATGTCTTTATATTGGAAGTATTTATATATTTTATCGGTCATGTTTTTTACCTCTTTATTCTGAAGAAGGTAAATTATAGTTTTCATATTTAGAAGTACCAAAAAGAATTAAAACATTGGCGACAAGATGGTAACATTCCATTATTATGGCAAATTTTAGTGTCTGAAATACATATATTTTGTGGTTTTGAGATATCGTTCCACTTTGAATGTAGTGTTTTAAATGCTCACACTTTCCAGTTCCTGTAGGTGATAATAAAAAAGGACAACCTTGGCTGGATATGAACCTTCAAATTAAAGGCTACCTTATGGACCAGTGTTAAGGCCGTGAAACCCTGGGCCTCAGTTCTCTCCAGAGTGGAAACGGCCAGTTTTTGCTAACCTGACATGATAATTGAGATGAGGACCTTCTTTTCAGTTATCTATTCAGGATGTTATCTTATGCTCCCAAACTGTATAATTAAAAGCAAGTCAAAACAAAGCAAAGCAACACAACACAACACACACACACACACACACACACACACACACACGTGCCCTGAGCTGTTAGATATTATCTCTCAAAGAGCCTGCAAACAAGTGGCTTATGTCTATTGAGAGAGGATAAAGTGTCTTCTCACTTTGATGGTTGTCTCTTCTGTAGACACATTGAAACTTAAAGATCAGAGATACTGCAAAAGGTTTATCTGGCTTAGTACCTTTGTAGAATTTGGAAGTAGTGATAGTCACAAATACTTTATTGAGGGCAATACTTCCATCCCAAGAACGCATTAGTGACTTTTCTCTAAATCTATCGTTATCTAAAAAAGAAAAAGGACAAATATATGATATTTTTAGTGAACTATTAAGGCATTTTAGTTAATAGTTTAAAAACATAATAATGTTACTTGGTAACGCCATCATTTCGATGTTACTTTTTAAAAAAAATTAATTTTTACAAGATTATTTGTTGGCTCTGTTTCTTAACAATTAAACTTTATTATACAACCCAAGTAGCTTACACAAGAAGGAAAAAAGGCTAAAGGGACAAAAGAGTGACCCTTTCGGTATCCGTTCCACGGGACGGGTCTGGCCCACGTGTTGGTCCGGCCTGTCCTCTGCTCCAGCCCGGGCTGAACTAGTTGTTCTCTCCTCCCCACCTGCCTGAGTCACGTGGGAAGGGCGGTCTCCTTCTCCCGTTAAGGGTCCATTAGAAAAACAATAGCCCAGGAGGGGTTCCCAGGTCTGCTTCCTGAATTCCAGCCCAGGATGGCTCCACTCAGTCTGTCACAAGGTATTCATGGGGTGCCCCAAGGGTAAAGCTCGCCAAGACTGCTTCCACCTGTGACAAAGCTTAATCTTTCCCATATTTATTTATTTATTTATTTATTTATTTATTTATTTATTTATTCATTCTGTATACGAGTGCTCTGTTTTCAAGCACACCAGAAGAGGGAATCAGACTGCATCACAGAAGGTTGTGAGCCGCCATGTGGTTGCTGGGAATTGATCTCAGGACCTCTGGAACAGCAGCCAGTGCTCTTAACCTCTAAGCCATCTCTCCAGCCCTCGATGCTACCTTTATGACCTTTGATTAGTATTTATTGGATGAGTTCCTTTTGAAAGATGAGAGAATCGTTAGGAAGATCTCAGTTTGTATTCAGTCCTGAGAAAGATGTAGAAGTTTGTAGGTAAAAGTGTTCCCATAGAATTAATGGCTTAGTGCTCACTAATAGCTGGAGTAGTCACAGCTGTGATTTAAAGGGTGCTCACACATGTGTGATTATATGTGATTTCCGTAAGCCAACAGCTTTGTCAAGGTGGCAGTCTGTCCCTTCTTTACAAGACAATGTGACAAACTTTAGAGATGTCTGCTGACATTTGCTGAAACTTAGCTCAGAGTAACAGACCTGGGATTTGAACTTAGGTCTGCCAGTAACTACAGGTAGCACTGTTTTCACTCCACTTTTTTGCCTTCTAAATTAATGCTTATATTGTCTTGAAAAATTCGCTTCGGATGAACACTTTGCTTTCCCAATGATGCTGGTTAAATGAGGCGTTAGTATAATAAGGTGCTAATTGAATGGTGCACAGAGTAAGTGAAAACGAAATTAAAGAAGGAAAAGGGTGTGTGCTGAAGTCATCAGGGGAACTGCTTGGAGCAGCTGTGGGACTTCACGTCATTCAGCGAATGCTGTGGAAGCATTCTGAGCGCTGGGCCTGGTAGGATATGTAGGATGCAAATAAAAGTAGAGGAAGACAGGCAGGATCTTTCTTTTGGAGGAACTGATTATTAGATGTTTAAAAGGGTTGTGCCCTTCCTGAAAGAATCAAGGAAGCCTAATGTGAACAGAAGAGAGCATCTACACTGAAGAACAGCAGGTAATTCCCTAGAAAAAGCTCATGAAGGTGATGGGCAGTATTTAAGCCATGTAGCGTTTAACTGCTTCTGTGGTTGCCAAGAGCAGTGCCACTGTGGGACTAAGTACTATTTTAGGAAGCTTGAACTCCAGAGGCAGTGTTCACTTTTAAATTACAGCACTGGAACATTGGTACAGTCAGAGGGCCAGCGCTGGTCCTGGGCTTCGTTCCCACCTCTTCCATGTGCTGGACTGGGCATCCATGAGCTGGGTTGACAGTCCATGTGCTGGATTGAGCATCCATGAGCTGGGTTGAGAATCCATGTGCTGGGTTGAGAGTCCATGTGCTGGATTGGGTATCCATGAGTTTGGTCTACCATTTCACTCTCTGCAGTTAGACATTTGGAGTGCTTTTTGGCCAGCCCTGTCCTTATAATTTAGTGAGTGGAAAGTGTAGGGAGGATGTGCCCTTCTTCCAAGTCAGACTTACTTGTCTTGTGACCATGAACATTTTGCTCAGTTTGCCTGCCTTCCTCCTTTCTTCCTTTCTTCCTTCCTTCCTTCCTTCCTTCCTTCCTTCCTTTTTTTTTTTTTACACAGGTTTCTCTATGTAGTCTTGGCTGTCCTAGACCCGCTTTGTAGACCAGGCTGGTCTCATCTCACAGAGATCTGCCTGCCTCTGCCTCCCTGAGTGCTGGGATTACTGGCGTGTGCCACCATGCCCAGCTTGTTCAGTGTTTTCACTGAGCTCCAGGAATTTATAAATTTATACATACACTGTCAGCTTTGGCAGTATAAGGGTCTTCTCTACTCATTTAAAATGTTCTCACTTATCCCGTGTCAGTTCTCACTTCTTGCATACTGATGTGTTTGGGAGATGCCTGTGTCTTTAAAAAAATATATTGTGTGGCACACATGTGCCTTTAGTCCCAGCTTGGGAGGCAGAGTCAGAGGCAAGGAGGCAGGTGGATCTTTGTTGAGTTTGAAGCCAGCCTGGTCTTTATAGAGAGTTTCAGGAAAGCTAGGGCTACACAGGGAAATCCTATGTCAAAACCAAAATTAAACAAAACAAAAACAAAGCAAAAAAATTAAAAAGGCATGATGGTGCACATATTTACAATTCATGCAAATGGTATCTTGCTAGATATTTTGTGTTCTTTTTTCCTTGCAGTACCTTAGGAAACATCAGGCATTTACACACGTGGAGCGAATACTCTAAAGTCCACTTTCCAAGCTCAGTGCTTCACGACTCAGCCAGGTTTCTTTTGTGACTGTTTTTAACGGCTCCTGTCCTTGCTCTCCTTTCCTTCACAGTCCTACATCTACTAACTTCATTGTTTTGAAGCAGGTCTGAGAATTTTAATTTTTATTTTTGGTTTTTCGAGACAGGGTTTCTCTCTGTAGCCTTGGCTGGACTCCCTTTGTAGACCAGGCTGGCCTTGAACTCAGAGATCTGCCTGCCTCTGCCTCCTGAGTGCTGGGATTAGAGGGATGTACCACTACACCCAGCTGGGTCTGAGAATTTTTAATGTCTAATACTTACTAAGACTTCTGCTTGGGTCTTTGTGTAGGTATTTGATAACACGTACCTTTGATTTCTCAAAAATCTGCTCCTCTGGAGTGGCCTCAGTTGCCTGCAACTTCCATCGATTTGTATGTACACATGAGACAACTTGGGGATGAGAGCCCATTTCTAAATTGAAATCTAATTAGGGATTTGGAGATAGGGGTTGAAAAGAAAAAAGGGGAATATAGAAATATATAGGGAAGATAGAACAAAAAGTAGATTAGTGAATTTACTCCTCAACTTAATGCTCCAATTGTCACTCAGTGAATTTTTAATTCACTGGCATACACACACACACACACACACACACACACACACACACACACACATATATAAATATATAATTATAAATACAGTAGTATAGAATTTAAATGTAAAATTATTCTTCACACACATTATATATGTGATCTACTCTGATATGAGGTATTGTACCAATATAACTCAATTATATTCAAGGTTTACTACCAATACTTTGGAAGTGCTATTGCAGGCTGTTTAGAATAAATAAGTTATACAAGTTAATTGTTAGATGATCAAATCATGGTCATATCAATTACTAGTCTACTTTTATTACAAAAATATATATCTTAGGTGTGGCGAATAGATATGATGCTATAGAAAGATAAGGTAGGATAGTTAGATAAGGTCTTCAAAAACCTCAGAGACATGCAGAATATGACATTTAAAATGTTTTTTTATTATTTTAAAGATTCATTGACAATGAGACAGGTTAATTCCTGGCAACACCCAGCCTAACTCAAAGAGGATGATGAGCATCAAAGAACATCTTTATGGAGATAGCTTCAAATGTGGCAAACAAGACACTGGGCACAATGTCCTTGTTTCTACCACAGACAGAATTCTGCCTAAAAAAGGGCAAGCATGGATGCAGTCAGAGTTGACGGCCAAACTCTGCCAAGACTGGGTAAGCAGGTCCTCAATAATAGTTTCTGCCTCACAAATATGTTTGTCAGATATATTGGGCCAGAAGGCTGAAGAAGATGCTCCAACGTTAAAAAGAGTTTTGGGTGACTATTCAGGTAGAAAACTGTCTCTGTCATGTTCTCATTTGGAAAGCTACTAAACCTGCACTCCCAGTATACTCAAGTAATCAAGTTAATTCCTCAAGTCTCTGATGGAGTTGAAGACCAGGTAGCTTAGTTTTACAATGAAGCTTAGTTGTTTAGGAGTTAAGATGTTTTTAGGTCTAGATAGATATTTTAAGTTGGTAATGACAAGATGTGGTGGAGATTGATTTACATTCAGAATTTTAGATGCAGCAAAATAGGAAAAATGTTTTCTTCAAGGCTGTCAAGTACAAATAGCCAAAACACTAAGACTGTAACATTTATATCATTTCTGATTGTGTCACGGTTCTTCTTGCTATAGGTAGTTTATTGTATATATGTGTAATAATATAAATGTATATGTAAAAATGTTTAATTAATAAAGACAAACAAACAAGAAACCTAATTAGTTTTCATATGCACTTTAAGCACATAACCTAAAAGGTGATTTTGCACAATAGCTTTAGTGTAGCTGCATTTTGACGTTAAGCCTCACACGAGACACATACGACAGTTTCTGTTCACGGAGATATGTTGGCATTAAAGGCATTTCACGTTTTGGGAGACATCAGATTAAGGTTTTGTTCTCATTTTATTTTATTTTATATGATGGGCGTTTTGCCTGTATATCTATATATCACATGTGTATAATATCCGAGGAGGGCTGGAAGAGGGTGTTGAATCTTCTGGGACTTGAGTTACATACAGGTGGTTGTTGGCCATATGGGTGTTGGAAACCACACCCTGGTCCTTTAACTGTGGAACTGTATCTCTCTCTAGCCTGCACATCTTATTTTTGGGCTAGGGATACTCAACCTGTATCACTTTGTGTTCCACTAGCAGCATCTCTCTTCCTCCCTTTCAGTGACCCTTGCATTTAATAGAAGATTTTCATTCATTCGTTCATTCATTCATTTTTGTAAGTGTACGTATGTGTGTTTTCATGTGCCACAGCATGTGTATGGAGGTCAGAGGACAGCTCATGGGAGATAACTTTCTTCCTTCATCTTGTGGGTTCAAGGATTTGGATTCCTCTTTGTCAGGCTTGGTAGCAGGTGCCTTTAATAGCTGACCCATCTTGTCTGCTTGGCACTTGGTGTTAACCTCACTTTTTCCAGTCTGGTATTTGCAAATTGTCTGTCATTACGTCAGCGCTCATACCTGATTGTCAGTGAATTTGATTCTCCTCACAACTTGTATCTGTTACTTCTTCCCTTGCTATTTTTCTGCCTAGAAAACTTTCTGATTCAAATAGCTCACTATGCTCACCCCTCTGCTCCAAGCCACAGCCCAGGAAGAGCTTGTGTGAGCCCCTTCTTAAGTGTCCTCTAGCCTTTTCTTTGTTCTGATTTATCATTATTCATGGTATTTCACACAGTACAATATATTAATTGTGCATTTATGTGTTGAACTCATTTCCTCAAGTTATTGAAAACAGGGAACTTAACTCTCTTTCTTGTTACAGCTCACCCTAGTGCACAAAACAGTAGCTGCTCAAGAGATGGTTACAGAACGCACTTGTTTTCTTGGTTGTTACCTGCTTTGCTGTTTCTTCTCCTCAGCAGGATATCCATGAATATTGGAAACAACAATCCTTATTGATTTTATATGTTGTAAAATAATGCATTAGTTTCATCTCTGGTACTTTCCTTTGGTAAAAGATCTTACTTTTCACCTGTTTAAGTCACCACATGGCAAACACTCTTTGTTGCTGAGCAGCCCTCCATCTGTGTCTTATGTACATATACAGCCTGCACACTCACATGCTGAAGCACACTACACATACTCCTTTTTTTCATGGGAACTGCAGGTAGGAGCGGAATGGAGCAGGGGAAATAGCTTCATGTTCTTTCTTCCAACAGTAATAGTTATTTGACCCGAAAACGCTCTTCAGAAGGCCAAAAAGATGCGTAGGAATGTTTTAGCTTCTTTATCATATCATACATGGTCAAGAAAGATTAAAGCGATGGTTGATTATTAGGCATAGGAATTGGAACAGCACATTCAGACACTCTGGCCAACCATCGTCAAGTAATGGGCTTAATGTTGTGAGATCTATTCAGGCTTAAGTAGGAGAGATGGACTTTAGGTGTCTTCCTGATGCTTTTTAATGGTAGTGTTTTTCCTGGGTCAGATCTGAGGTAGATAGTTGATAAATATCCTGAACCTGTTTAAATAGCCGGTAAGCTTATTTCTACTTAGTTTGTTTTTAAACTACCATGCTAACCTTTTGTTTCATAATGATCATATTAGCTAGCAAGCAGGCATGCTCTTATGTAAATAATATAATAAAATGGAAACCTTAACATTCAACTGTATTTGTGTATATGCCTTAACTGATCTGGTTTTAGCTTTACATGGACTACAGGGTGAAATGCATGTTACCAGAAAAAAAAAATCAATGCAGAGGCTTAAAATTTTCTTCTGCCTGAATTGGTACTGTATAGAAGGAGGATGACTAACGTCAAACTGTGAATTCTAAAAGTGCATAATTGATAGCATTTTAAAGTAGAACAAAAATTTCACTTAGAAGCTTAGAGGCTGAGGAGAAAGAGGAGAAGCGCCTAATCACCTTCCTGCTAAATGATAGACACTAGTGACGCCTTAGGAATCTGGAGGCGGTTTTATGTGTGCGCGAGTGTGTGTATATGTGTGTGTGTTCCTTTGGTTGTATTTTTTATGCAGATATTTAAACAATGTCTGCTGGGGTCACTTGCAAAGCTTAGCAGATGTGACCTCTGGTACTGAAGTTTTTATACCCGAGTGATTCTGATCCGGTAGTGTGATATATTTAGCAAGTAGTTACCGTTTTGATGAGCTTGGATGTAGGTTTCACGTTAGGATGCAAATGGTGGATCAAGGTAGGACCCTTCACCACCAATGTGTGGTATGGCAGCAGTGACCCTAGATGGAGGGAGGATTGCTCTCGGGGCAGAAGGCAACTGTTCCCAAGCTGGCAGCTGTTGGTGTTGCCAGAGCTCATTTGTAGTAAAGGTGTGTGAGCTCTGGTCACAGAGAATGCTGTCTGGTCATTTAATTATGTTTTTATTTTCTCTAAGTCATAAGGCTGTGACATGTTGGAGTCTTACTGCCTGGGGACACACTGCTCCTGAAGGGCTAGCTGTTGCCTATTGCAAGCAAATGGTTCCCTGTGGCACCTTCTACATGTAAGGCTGCCCATGTAGTCTGGCCGATGACTGCCTCTACTGAGCTCTCACAGACTGAGCTGTTATTTCCCCCCCAGCGCCTGGGGCCAGGTAGCAGAGGCCAGGACTTACATCTGGAGCTTGTTGAAATTATTTGAGCTAGCTAACCCTAGCCTGCTTACCTCACCCTGATTTGCTGTTTCTGCATGCACATCATAAAGGCGTGTGCCACCCCTCGCTTCTGTTCTACCTCCTGAGTGAACCCACTGCTTTCTAAGCAGCCTTGGGTGGAGTGGCATGCCCTTTCCTCTTGGATGTAATACCTACCTCACCTCCCCATCTGCTCTCTTTCTACTCTTACTTTATTCTCATGTGATAGTATGTAGTTATATAAACTAGGTTGGGCTGGAACCTTCTTTTTAACCAAGGTTGGCCTTGAACTCTTAGTCCTTCTGCCACAGTCTTCCATGTGCATCTCCACACTCAGCTAAACTCTTCTTTTTAAAGGAGTTGTCTGTGCCTTGTCTTTTTACTGTGCTCAGTGAAAGCAAATACTTTCTGTTTATTCAAATCACAATATCAGTTGTTCCCTAGAGTCTTGTTACTCAAGCTCAAAGTCAAAATAAGTACGAAGACCTTGGGCACTTAGCGCATCCAGTGTCACAGTGACTTCCCAGGCCTCCACTAGTTCTGGACAGTATACACTCAAGGAGGACCCTCTTTAGGAGTAATCATACATTTGGCTGGATTAAGATAGTGACTGCCATCTCCTTTTTGTCTGGCTTAGCTCTTGAAGGGAGTGGGGTCTATAGTGGGAGTAGGGAGAGCAGTGATGACTACTCCTTGGAGAAGGTAGCCAGCAGAGGGGAGCTTACCACGGCAGCCGTCACTGCAGACCAGACGGCAGCCGTCACTGCAGACCAGACGGTGTGGAGCAGCCCGCCCCTGCTGCCCAACAACACCCGGAGATTATCTCTGAGTTTCTGCTGTGGGAGTTGATTATCACACTTTGTTTTGTAAGCTCTGGGACCTTATCTCTCCTACTCTATAAGCTAGAATGTTCCAGGAGCAACACTGGAAGAATAAACATAAGAAAGAGATGTATCTTTCTGCAAAGAGTATTTTTTAATAAAACGTAAATAAAGGAAAAATTGGGCAAAACCTATGTATGTCATGTTCACTAAATATCAAGTACATTTTAAGAAGGGGATTTCTTGCAGGAGGTTTATAGCAACATCTAGAATAGAAAGGGATTTAGAGGTTTACATTAGAATTCCTGTTGTCTAATTTGCTTTTCGCAGTTTAGGAAGCAGAGATCTATTTACTGTGGATTATTTGTAAGCTAACTGGTAGGGATGACCTTGGCCAGTGCTTTTCTTTCTTAGATCTCTCTCAAGGAATGTAATTCCATTGAATATTGATAACTTGACATTTCTCTGGATGTCTGAAAAAGGAAACTTAATTCTTTTTTTTTTTTTTTTTTAGATTTTATTTATCTATTATTTATACAGTACTCTGGCCCCATGTGTGCCTGCAGGCCAGAACAGGGCACCAGATCTCACTATAGATAGTTTTGAGCCACCATGTGGTTGCTGGGAATTGAACTCAGGACCTTTGGAAGAGCAGACAGTGCTCTTAACCCCTGAGCCATTTCTCCAGCCCCAAAACTTACATTCTTATCACAGTTGTGTTATCTCACTCTCTCACTCTCTGGAGACTGGGGTTGCTGGATCATAGCTTCATGAGGTAGCCTGCTTTGCTCACTTTCAGACCTGGTAGATCTTTCTCCATTTTTCCTTTTCTTGTCACTGTTTTCTGTTATCTTTATCAGCTCTTGTATGAACTGTACTTTTTTCAGTCATCACTTTGGATCTGCTTATTTCATTTAGTCTTAAGAATTCTGTGTCCGTGGTATGATGGACAGTGTATATAGCCCTAGTGGATATGGCATATGATTTACCTTATAACCCAAGTAAAACAGTTTCTTTCTCCACTTCCACTTTGTGTTAGTTCCACAAGTAGGTGTTCCTGTTGAAAATATGTTGCTATATCTCGTGTGCATTCTTGCCTTTTAAAGGAATCATCTCTCAGTAATTAGTAATTTCTGGAGAGAATGGAGGCCTTTTGTCACAAATAAGACCTTGTAAGTAGTGGGGGCCAAGGGAAGATGCTGTGGAGTGTAGGTCAGGGTAGAAGATGGCTGGGCCAGCTGAGGTGAGCAGCACGCTTCTCTGGACTCAGTTTTTCCTCTTGGAGAGATCACAGCTACATAGGCTGCCTTCACTGCTTCTGTGCCTTTTACATAGACTTTGCAAACAGTTGAAGTGCAAGTTTTATATTTTATGGTTGGAGAGATTAATCGGAAAATCTCAGGGGATATGGAGAATAAAAAGAAAAAAAAAAAAAGAAAGGAAAAATAGAATCATGAAGCTTGTTTTGCTTGGGTCAAAGGATTAGAATAGTATAAGGTTAAAATCAACAGAAAACTTTTAAATATGTAGTAAATGTTATAACAAACCTTGCAGTTGCAATGTACTAACTACACCATTGTGCTAAATACCCATGCTGCTGTTGGTTACTATTTGTAAAATGTTTTTTAATTGAAATAGAATTACATTACTTCCCCTCCCTTTTCTCCCTTTAGTGCGTCCCAGGTCCTCTCTGTCCAACCCTTCCTATGTCTGTACCCCACTCAACCTCTTTTTCATAGATTTTTAATGTTATGCACACAACATATAGTGTGTGTGTGTATGTATATATATATGTATCAATATGTGCCAATCTATCAGTATAACCTGCAGATCCCATTTTGTTGTTGTGTATATATGCTTCAGAAATGACTACCTTCCATTGACACCAATAAGGGCAAATTTTTCATCTACCATCAGTCATTTTTGTTAACCTGATATTCTTTGTCTAGAGATGAGACCTATAATTTCCCCCTTCATGATGTTGCTTAGGGCAGTCCTTTCCAGGAGAGTCTGTTTCACAGCAGGATTCCTATGTTGTGGCTCCTACAGCCCTTCTGCTCCCTCTTAGGCAGCGTTCCCTGAACTTGGATACAGGAGCTGAGATATAGATGTATCCATTGTGACTGGGCTCCCCACAGTTCGTTTACTCCTGTATTGTGTCCAGTTGTGGTTTTCTGTGATTTTTTTTGTGAAGCTCTTTTGATTGGGGTGAGGTGTGGGGTGATGATGCGGCTTCTTACCTGTGGGTGTAAGGATGAGATGTAGAGTGCAGTAAGACTCATGCTGCTGTAGCAAAGAGGCGCTGGTGTCTGTGATGTCATTAGCCCTGGGAAGCTGTCTAGGTTTTCAGTACTGAAGCATAATTTCATCTCACCCTAGTGAGAATAGCCAAGATCAACAAAACAACTGACAACAGATGCTTGTGAGGTTGAGGAGGAATAGGAACCCACATTTACTGTTGGTGGGAATGCAAATTGGTACAGCAACTCTGGAAATCAGTATAGAGAACCCTTAAACTAACAACAAGTCTACCCTAGGACCCAGTTATACTGCACTGTGGCAGATGCCCAAAGAATTAGACAACACACTCCATAGATACTTGGTCAGCAATGTTCATTGCTGCTCTATTCACACACACACACACACACACACACACACACACACACACACACACACACACACACGAATACTATTTGCCTGTAAAGGAAAGGAGATCCTGAACTTTGTAGGTAAATGCATGGGACTGGTGAGGTGACCTAGACGCAGAAAGACAATGGCACATACTATCTGTCACTTGTGGTTCCTAGCTCAAAATGCTCAGATGTGAGTACACAATGTGGGGTAACCACAGAAAACAGGGAAATATAAAGGGACCATTGGTGCATGTATGTGTGTGTTGGGGTGAGCACGAGAGGGGACTAGCAGGATGCAAGTGATATGAAGTGAAAAGTAGAAAAACAGAGGGTGTTCCAATGGAAGGAGGGAGGGAGGCCAGCACAGGTGGAAAAGGAGGGATGAGGGACAAAAACACTGAAGTTGTTCATTAAATCCTCAAACTCTACCTAACCAAAAACTATACACAATGTATATATATGCACACATAATACAGATCTATATATGTACATGTGTGTACACACACACACACACACACACACACACACACACACACACACATCTATCTTTGAGGAAGTTAAGGCACCTGGACTGACAGTGCTCCTCACTATATTCATAGATGAACAGCAATCCTAGTACCAGGCATGGGAAACCTTCTTTTGAGTGGTTGGTCAGGGTAATCTAAGTGACACCACAAACAACACAGAGGATCAGTGTAGAATCAGTGTAGCCTTCGGTTGCCTCTTGGAGTTTGGGGGTGGGTCCCTGTTAGTGAGGGTAGCATACACTTAGGGTACAAGATTCAAGATTGGAGCTGGAGCTGACTCGAAAGCCTCCTCCCTGCTGTCTAGATCCCATGGTACCTGTGCAAGCTGCCAAAAACAATCAAATAGTCCTACCTAGTTATAACATCTATGAAACTGCAACAGTGACCAGCACAACAAGACATTCATAAAGATGCACGGAGTGGCAGTCACGTGTCAGTGGTAGCCAGTAGTTGTCTTATTGATTTCTATCAACAGATGATTAAATCACACTTACTCCTGACTGTTGCGCCCTGAGGAGCAAGTGGAGAGACAAACAGGTAAATTGTGAGGTAGCACATTAGTACTGCAGTGGTGATATTTCACATGTGGGAGGTGCCACTGAAAATTCTGAATGGAAATGCTTTAGTTAGAAATCACGTTAGTAGTGCTAGGCCTGAAGACAGTTCAGGTTGATGCTAGAGAGAGAGACTGCTGGTTATGGTGTAGCAGCCGCCAAAGGTTGATTAGAGCTAGAGATGACGTGATGCCAGAAAAAAGTCAGTGTGGGGAAAGCTTTCTATAGGAAGTAATGTCTTAACTAACACCTTCTGTCCTGCGTATGTTTAGTTTTCTGTACTAACAGGACATCTAGGCAGAGGTGATACTTGCATTCAGGTTTAAAAATTATTTAACCAAAGTATATGAGAGTTTGCATGTATGTGTGTTTTGCACACCTAATGTCCGTTGGAAGTTAGATGAGGGTGTCAAATTCCCTGCAGTGTGGTTGTGAGCCACCATGTGGATGGAGGAATTAAACCTGTGTGCTCTGTGGACAAACAGCCAATACTTTGTCTCTTGACCAGATGGATGATTTCATACACACACACACACACACACACACACACACACACACACACACACACATACACACACACACACACACTCGCAAAGTTAGACTTTAGAATTCTACATGCTAGTGCACAGATATGATATGCATATTTGTCATTTTCTCTGTTCAAGGCACTGTGTAGTACCAAGGGCCAAACATCAGATCAGAATTGACATTCATGTGTTTTCCATTCTCCTAGGGCACAGACACAAAAATTGCAAAGGAGTTTATTAAAGTGATGCCTGCCTTAGATCCAGAACTCCAGAGCTGTCCACTCAGGGGCCATCGTGTGTGTAGAGAACAATAAGCCACCTGAAGGTCTGACTCAGGACAGGAGTTAGTCCAGTAGTCAGGAGGGAAGAAGGAATGCTTTCTATCAGAGGAAGCAGAGTGTGCTGTGACTTCGAGGCAGGAAAGCCAGAGTGGGGGGTGTCTGGCATGAAGTTAAATATGTGGCCCAGGGTCTGATTATGTAGGGCCTCACTAGCAAGGACGCATCTAAAATTTATTCTGGAAACATCAGAAGCCATTATAAAGGGTTTTGTTTTTTAAGCAGAGTACCATCACCTTAGTTTGTGTTTCTCAACAACCATTGTGATCGTGTAGTGGTGGAGGATGCGTCCAAACGGTGCAGACGTGGACTTCGAGGAACAAGTTAGGGCTCCGGCCTGGTGACAGCAGTGATGATGACAGTTGGAAGATCAAAGTGTCAAACGAATGGAACTTGATAACTGTTATCAGGGCATCCTGTTGCACCTGGAGTCTTTGGAGGGGGAGGGCAGGGAAAGGAGAGGAAGAGTAAGCCAAAACCTTGTGTTTTCCCAACACTTAAGGCCTGGGCTGAAGCAAAGAATTCCCAAAGGACAGCAAACGCACTTGGCTGAAGGGAGTCGGGAAAAGATGCAAGTCAAAAAATGGGTGTTTGAGAAAGAAAATGTTATTTTATTTTAATTATTCCCATCAAAAAATAAGTAGAAAAATGATTAAGTAGGGGATACTACAGTTTAAAAGAGTATTTAAAATATGAAAGAATGTTATCTTTTTTGTTTGCTTTTTTGAGACAGGGTTTCTCTGTGTAGCCCTGGCTGTCCTGGAAGAATATTACCTTTATGTTAGTAATATAACAAAATTTTCATATTCAGTGTAAATGCTTAATTTTCACTTAAAAGAAAATTTACGCATTATTTGTGCATATGCAGCAGAATTATTCAGAGACAGCATAGCAATACTTCAATAGTTTTATCTGAATGGAAAATTTCTTCTTAATTTCTTTGTATAATTTTCTTTTTTTTCTGTGCTTTTTAAAAATTTTTTTATTAATTTATTCTTGCTACATCTCAATGTTTATCCCATCCCTTGTGTCCTCCCATTTCTCCCCCCCCCCATTTTCCCATTATTCCCCTCCCCTATGACTGTTCCTGAGGGGGATTACCTCCCCCTATATATTCTCATAGGGTATCAAGTCTCTTCTTGGCTACCTGCTGTCCTTCCTCTGAGTGCCACCAGGTCTCCCCCTCCAGGGGACATGGTCAAATGTGACTGTATAATTTTCAAATTATATGAACACATATTATTAACTAGGAGATCTAGTTTATATTTATCCATGTTTTATATGCGTCTTACCCACATTTTTTACAAGCATGTTGTTTTTTGAATGTTGATGAACTCGTTCCTGGAGCTGCAGTGGAAGATTCTTGTGTCTGCGATCACAAAGAAAAGTCTGCTTCAGCCAAGGCTGATTTTCTTGCTATTTGCAGCCATGCTTCTGTACAGTAAGGCTGCGTTGCTGCTACCTGAATTTTTTACATTGTATTGATTTCCCACAGAATAATATAAGAATTTGGTTCCTTTTCTGCCATGTTCATAGCTGCTCACATTTCTTGCCAACTATAGCTGTAATGACTTTGGTTTGAACAATATTCAGTTTACATCATTATGAGTTACTGCTGTTTATAGCCCTGCCATGCATTCTGTGACCTGTGAGAAAGTGGCTTAGGTTTTCTGTAATGTCAGTGTTACCTGTTCATAAACTTAGTTGTTGTGTTAATTTTATTTTCTTGATGTCTAACCCTAACCCTAACTCCTCTCACCTATTCTAAGATGTGCTAGTTTCTCTCTTGGCTTTGGCATGGTCATTTTCTTGGTCTCTCCTTCCTCATGCACCCTATCATCCACACGGTCCATTTGGATTCTTTCTTTTCCTGCATCTTGTGTTAGTTACATTTCATCTCTGATGAGCTGTTTCAGAAAAACCAGTGTATAAAGAGTAACACGTTTCTGTTGCGATGTTACTACATCATTGCTTGTCCTTGTGCCTCTGGGCTGGAGTTGACACAGGCAATGAAGGAAGAGAATGTGGCAGCCAGGAACACCCCCTCATGAGCCTCCAGTGACCTGCCTTTGCTCATTTAGGTCTCACCTCTTAAAGGTCCCCTTAGACCCCGAGAATGTCCGGTGAGTGACCAAGCCTTTACCGTATGGGTGGCATATAAGGAACAAGCCGTGGCAGCTTCCTGTCCCCTGTTTCTTCTTGCTGCTGTGAGGGGTGCTTTCCCTGGCAGCAGTCCAAGTGCCTGGGGACTCTTTGGACCGACACAGCAGTTTTCAGTTCTAGCAGTTTTAGTGGGTTAGTTCTTTGCTTTCTTTTACCTAATTTGTGTGTTTATAAGTCTTGTTTTCATTGATGTAAGATTTGGGTCTAGAATTTGAATTATTTGATCTTTTCAAGCATTATGCACTTTTTAAAAAAATTGCATTTCTCTTATTGGAGGGTGGACTCAGTTTTATCTTTTAAGCTTTTGTACATTGAAATGATCCTGGATCTCTTTTTTTTTATTTGATTAGTTTATTCAGATTACATCTCAATTGTTATCCCATCACTTGTATCCTCCCGTTCCTCCCTCCTTCCCACTTTCACCCTATTCCCCTCCCCTAGGTCTATGACTGAGGGGGACCTCCTCCCCTACTATATGGTCATAGGCTATCAAGTCTCATCTTGGTAGCCTGCCTATTCTTTCTCCGAGTGACACTGTTCTCTCCACCAAGGGGAGGTGGTCAAATATGGGGCATCAGAGTTCATGTCAGAGTTAGTTCCCACTCTCCACATAACTGTGGAGCATGTCCTGGCCATTGGCTAGAGCTGAGTAGGGGTTCGATGTTTACTGATTATATTGTCCTTGGTTAGTTGCAATAGTTTGAGCAGACCCCCCTGGGCCCTGATCCACCTGTCACTATGTTCTTCTTGTAGGTTTCTAGGACCCTCTGGATCCTTCTGTTTCCCCATCTCCTATATTTCTCTTACCTAGAGCCCCAGTGGGATCTCTTCTTTAAACACACCACTCCGCTCTTCTTCAGGATTGCTCATCTTCTTTCCTCGCTGAGTATTACTAATGGTAGAGTTCAGAGATGCTCTTCTTGTTGTCTGCTTGTTTCTTCTAAGTTACTCCTTTGATTTGCTTGCTTTGACTTGGCTTCTCCTCTTCACGTGTGTCCTTTACTGGGCGGCAGGTTTCCTTCACTCACATATGCCAAAGAATCCCAAGGGTCCACTGGTATTTTGGTGTCTTTGGATGTAGCTCACACACTTAGAGTTTCACTTTAGGGTAATTTGGCCAGGCTGATTTGTTAGGAGGAGCCTCTGATTTCCATACATTTAGGTCTTTTATTTTAGACCTTTCAGAAATTTCTGGAGTTACAGGACTGACCCTTGGTACTGTGGTATCCAAGTGGCTGCAGAAACGTAGCTTTTGCTTGACTTTCTTGGTTTAGTGTATTGCGTACTTGCCTCTGTTCCTCACTATCAGGTCATGAGTCTCTTCTAGGAAAGAAGCCTGCTTGTCTTCTGCTGGGCTGGGACAGCTCATTGGAATAAATACTGGGCAGGGAAGGGAGCTGAGAGTCTTAACAGTTTTTAATTTAATTTAATTTAGTGTAATTTAATTTAACTTCTAACCCTTCTGCTTATGGTCTTTCTTGCTTCTGAAGTTACTTGGTGTGGTTGCTTCTCCGGTTTGCAGATTCTGTGACATAAACTTAACCCCATTTTCCCTCATACTTTCTTAGAATTGAGATTTCTTAGCCCTGAAAGGTGATTCATGCACTTTTATTACTGTGAAGTTTCATCTTGTGGATTCATTCTTTTGTATATAACCATGGCGGAAAGTCTCTTACTGTCAGCCATTATGGGGCATAGTGCCCCTGTAATTGTGATCTCAGTCTACCTTCTTTAACCAGAAATCTGTTAGCCTCTATTTTTTGGAGAACATAACAAATACAGCCTTTCCTAGTCTTGACATATCAGCCATAAAGCCATATTGCTAATTGGCCTCTCTTTGTCAGGTCTTGCGCTATCTTACCTGTCCACACACTTTGCCTTAGCTTAAATGCCTCACTACTTATTTTGACCTTCACTTTTGATATCTTACCTGAGGAGTTGGTATTTAATGATAATAGATAATAATCTAAAAAATATTTGGAGATTCAGGAAGCAAAAGAGAGAGAGGCAGGCTGGCAATCACAGCCCTAGACTGCAGTAATACCCACAGATCCTACGCAAATGTCTTAGCTAGCAGCTAGCTGTGCAGTAAGCCCCAGACATTAACTGTTTAGCTCACAGATTAGCCTCTTTGAGGACCATGCCAGCTTGTCAAATGGGACTGTTGTTATTCCCCGTTACAGATGAGGAAACCAGAGTATAGAATACTCCAAAGCTCTGCCCTAGACAGCTCAGCTCAACAGGAAGCGGATGTGGGAGCATAAACATCAGTCTGGCTGCAGAGCTCATAGCCCTTAAGCCCTGTGCCCTGTGTCCTTCTGCCATTGGGAAGCTTTCTTTTGGTGGCTCTGGAAAGGTTTTAATTTGCTCCTGTGACATAGACTGGTCGGCTTTATTTGTCTATTATTTCCTTAGACATCACTTGTATAATCTGCAAATTTCAACTGTAACGTTCCTTTTGTTGATTTATATTGAGGAGAAGTTGTTGCCTCAGACATTTCTGGCACATCCTGAAAGGTTTGTCTCCCTGTCTGCTTATGAGGATGTGTGTCTGTGATCCTCTGCTGCTGAGCTGTCGCCGGCTCAGAGTTGTAAACCCGTCCTCTTGTGATACCATCCAACCATGGTAGCCCTCGGCAAAATGGTGAGCTCTGGCAAAATGTTTCTCTTTCACATGCGATCAAATGCTAGCTACCTTGAAGGGCAGTTATTCATGTTGTGGTGTGTTGGAAGAGGAATTTCATTCAGAACTTACTAGATAACTAGGTGTTTAGTCTTTGCAAACATAACATCTCTTTTGATTTAGTTCTGAGGGCGAAGCTTAGGGGCAGGTCCCTATTTAGCTCCCTTCCTGCATTAAGACACAAACGAACAACCAGCTGTAGAGAATACACCTCCCTTCACTCTGCACACTTTTAACTACTTCAGTTTATGCCTGAAAAGGATCAGGGTTGCCATTTTTATTGTTAATAAGTTTGAACAAATTGAATACAGTTATTGTACTCATTAGTATACATGTGTAGCAGTATACCTTGAATATATACATTTGCTTGCCTTGTTCAATAAATTAAAAAATACAGTGTCATTAAAGTAGTTACATGGTCATTTTAGAAAATTTAAAAACATTTTTGTATACTTTAGAAAGACTCTTGTTTCTTTGAACGTGAATGCAGTTTTCTTTTCTCCAAGCCTTAAAGACAAACAAACGAACGAGCAAAACAATCCCCCCCTCCCCCAGATTTGTGTGTAGAAGCACAGTCCTTTCACTTGCAGGCTCTTGCTCACTCATGGAAGAGTGCAGGCTGAAGATGCCCAGTGCTTGAATTCATTTTTTCTGGGCTGGAGCATTTTTCTGTGGAGGTCTGTTTTTAAGTCTTTGTTCTCCAGTCAAGACTAAAATTGTCTTATAATTCATGCCTTTAAGTTATATCCATTATCAGCTTTTCACATAACTTTAGCTTTTAAAAGATGATGTGCCAGTGTTGACACTAACTCTATAGAAGAATGTGACTAAATGTCATAATTGTTTATGTCTTTATCATGTCCCTTAAAGCATCATAATGTGTCTACTCTTAGTCAAGGGCAATGATGGAAGTGTTCGTCTTGGTCATGAAAGCTCCTGGCTGGGTTCATCCAGAAGATGAGTTGTACAGGCATATTCGAATTAGTGTTGGGCATCAGAAAGTGCTGCCTTGTGGGGAAGGCCCACTTCCTTCCTAGGCTGTCCCGTTACTTACTTCGTCCTTTCCTTCCTGTTATAATTGGGGTAGTTGCTGTTCTATCACACAGCCTTTGATTCATGGCCACTGGACCAAGTGGAGTTTTATCAACAGTGTTCTCAGTTTGAATTCTTTTAATAGAGCTCACCCTTGTGAGGTTTTTTTCCTTTTAATTTAATGAGAAGTGAGTTTTCTGAACTTGAAAACACTGTAAGAACCATGTCTACTTGGAATTAGAATCGTCAGTGCAAAATTAAAAGTATAAACCCGAAAGTGTTAGTAAGAATTTATGCCTGCTTATTTCCTTCTGCTGATGGTTTTTTAATTTTTAAAATTAAAATATTGAATTGAAGGGACTACATCCCAGACAAAGTGACTCCTAAATTGCTTGTGAAAGAATAATCCTCTGAGTGTTACACATCTGGCTATGATTGATGACCTTTACAAATTTCCTTCCACTGGATTTAAAAAATGACTTATTTGTTTTGGAAGAAACTGTCCAACACCAAAGTGGATACACTTTAAAATATGAAAAAATGTGTTAAAATTTTAGAGAACATAGATTATTTAGAATTCTCATTTCCCCCCTTACATTCATGGTCAAATCCTTTACACTCTTACAGGTCACACTAGCTGTGGGTGTGTTTCTCTATGTTTATTCCTTTTTCTTGGTCACACTTTTGTATGTTTCTGTTTTCTCCTAGGTGTGAGCTAGGCTAATGATTGTTTATATGTCATGAATCCTGTTTAGGTTATTATTCATAGATTACTAAGAATTGTATTTATTGGTTTATAAAGTGGAGAGAACTGTATATGTAAAAGGTAATTGCTTAACTGCATTGTAGAAGACAAAAGAGGAAGAGAGAAGAGAAAGAATAGGGAACAGAAATGTGAGAGACGGAGAGATCCACCCATTAGCTATAGGTGGCTATATATTGCCTTCCGTTTTAGTCTATTTGTTTTTACCTTTTTTCATTAAAACTTTAACTGCAGAAGGTGGTTATTACTTCTTCCGTTTTTGAGCCTCCCAGATAGTAACAATGTCTACTTGGTTATGAAAGCTTTGTGTTGTAGCCTAGGTAAATATAGCTCTTAAGTTCTTACAAAATTAACAAAAAAGATTATAAAAAGCTCCTGGACTCATATCACAATTTCATGCTTTTGCACTATTGACAGAGAATCTTTAATTTGGAATCAGAGTGGGTCAGGCCCCACCTCACCACACTCATGCACCCACCTTTATGTCTGTGTGCACACGTCCTGTATAATGCAAACAGTCTGCTTTTCTAGTAGAGCTGTTTTTAAATTGACTTTTATCTCTGTTCCTTCTCCCATCATAGAATGAAGAATAAAATATCAACCCATCACACTGTTTTTTGTTACAGTGTCATGTCTGCATTTCTGATACTCAGGTCCTAAGGATGTAGGCACTCTTTAGCCAACAAATATCCTTCCTTGAGATGCCGTCTGTGCATATGTACAAACAACACAAGAGAACACGCATTGGAGAAAAGGCTTTCAAAAAAGGTTGAAGCATTACTTTCTTGATTTTGCTTTATTGAGGGGGGGGGGGAGTAGAAACTACAAAGCTTTAACTGTAATTCCTTTTCTCAATACAAGGAGGCAATAACATACATGCTAAAAACAAACAAACAAAACTCAAATGAAGACAACAACAAAACAGATAGGGCTGGAGAAATGGCTGTGTGCTTTGGAGCATCTGTTGTTTTGCAAGGAACCTGGATTTGGCTCCCAGCACCCACAGGGTGGTGCACAGGCATCTATAACTCCAATTCTAGGGGATCTTGTGCCCTCTTCTGGCTTCTCTGGGAACCAGGCATGAACATAGTGTTCATGTAAACATTACAGGCAAAGCACTCAAACTCATAATACAAAAATAAATGAAACAATCTGTTTGGAGAGATGGCTCAGTGATTAGGTGAAGAACACTAGTTGCTCTTTCAGAGGACCGAGGTTTGATTTCCAGCACCCCACATTGCTGCCTGATGTCTCATACTTTCCTGGAGCCTTTCATACTTTTAACCTTTATGATGAGGTAAATTAAAAAAAAAAAAAAAAAAGAAAAGAAAAATCCCAGGAGGAAGTCTGTGACAAAGCTCAGAAGATTAAAACCTCAAGTCTTGACTTTTGGAATTTAGTTAAGTGCTATTTTCTATGTACTTTAAAACCACCTTTCCAGTGGTCTGTATTGAATTGCTGTATTAGTTTTTTTATGATGGCTGTAACAGAATTCCACAAAAGAGCTAGTTTAAGTGACGGAGCACTGTATTGTCTCAAAGTCCTGGAAGCTTGAAATATGAAAGATGTAGTTCAGGTGATTCCTCTGACGGCTTGGGATTACAGGCGTGTGCTACCATACCCGACTCTTTTTGTTTTAACAAAACCATGTTCTAGGCTTTAGAGTCAAAGAGTTATCTAATGATTACCTGTGGAAATATTCCAAATTCTGATTTTGTGCTTCTGAAATGTTTTTAAGTTAGAACATATAAAAGTAACTATGCACTTAGCCTTTTTTCTTTAAAATTCGTCTGGGTCACCTTATACTCTAGCAGGTCTCCTGAGCATTGTAAATGTTTCCTGGAGGACTTCTCAGAGGATGGTAGAGTCGCTGAAGGAGAGCCTGCTTCCTAGATTGCAGAGGAGATGCTAAGTTAAACAAATGGTGGGAGATTTCATAAACAGTGAGATCCAGAGGGAGGGTGCAAGGAACTCACTGCTGGTACTAATATGAAACTCCTAGAATGGAATACTACTCAGCTACTAAAAACAAGGAAGTCTTGAAATTTGCAGGCAAATGGATGGAACTAGAAATGATTATCCTGAGTGAAGTAGCCCAGACCCAGAAAGACATGCATGGTATATACTAAGAAGTGGATATTAGCCCAACATAGATGTCCTCTGAGAGACTCCACCCAGGTGGGGATTGGGACAGATACTGAACTTCCTGCTGGACTCCAGGTGGAGCATTGAGAGTGGTATGGAAGAATGGGGGTATGGAAAGACCCAGAGGGCTTAGGAGCCCCACAAGGAGACCATCAAGGTCAGTGGGTCTGGACCCAGGGGGTTCTGCACAAACTGTTGTGTCAACCAAGGACAATGCATGTGGAGAACCGAGACACACTGTTCAGATCTAGCCAGTGGACGGCTCATTCTCCACGGTTGTGGGGACAGTGGGGACTGCCTCTGACATGAACTTTGGTACCCTCCCCCATTTGATTCTATCACTTCCCCTTGGTGAGGAGGCCCTGTGGGTACACGGAGGAAGGGATGTGTGCTATCAGGATGAGACCTGATAGGCTGTGGTCATATGGTGGGGGAGGAGATCTCCCTCTGTCAGAGGTCTATGGGAGGGCAATAGAGCGGAATAGGGAGGTAGGGCGGGAACAGGAAGATACAAGTGAGGGGATAACATTCTGGATGTAATCTAAATAATAATAATAATAATAATAATAATAATAATAATAATAATAATAATAATAATAATAATAATAATAACAACAACAACAACAACAACAATAACAACCACCACCACCACCACCACCACCACCACCACCACCACCACCATCACCACCATCATCATCATCATCCCAGAAACTAGTACCGGTCCCTGCTGATGTAAGGAAGAGGCTCTGAGCCTGTAGCAGTTTAGTCACAACATACATACTCTATATGTGAGGCCAGGGCAGGACAGTGACTGACCCTGAAGACCTTTTAATTTTGAGGTCATGCAGGATTCTTGGCTACACATAAGCTTGTTTGGCTTTTTGTTTTGGCTTTATTTAAGCTCAAATTTAAAGACGTGGATTTTGGCATAATACTTTGCTTTTAGCACAAGATAAAATAACATGTTTGCATTCATATACTAAGACTCTTGTGCCCATCAGGGCCTAGCTAATTGGCTAACCTTGAGCAAATAACCAACTTGCCAGGCTTTGGTCATTTATGTCTTTAAAGTTGGTGGTGGAGGGTGACAGTTCAGCGATGAAACCTAAGCAGTCTGTGTAGTTGTATCCATTTCTAGGTAGGTAAGGATCGACCAAGGGAGCATAGTTACTCAGAGACGGAGACCTGGTATATGCGAACAGTTAGTTGTAAAGTAATATCACATATAATAGTGCATTCTGTGAGTGATATGGAAATAATTATAGCAGCAGTTCTCAACCTGTGGGTCGTGGCCCCTGTGGGGGGTTGCATATCAGCCCGTATATTAGGCATCACATTATGATTTATATAACAGTTCCGAAATTACAGTTATAAAGTAGCAATGGAAATAATTTTATGTTGGGGGGGGTCACCATAACATGATCTGTAATAAAGGGCTACAGCATTAGGAAGGTTGAGAAAACAATGTAGAAAACTTTTCAGTTTAAGGGACTGAACTGACTCCAGGAAGCTTGCTAGTTGTGCATTGGCAAGGGCAGAGGACAGGAGAGATCCTAGTGGTTAGTGCTGTTTGTTTATAACAAGTACGGTCTTTCCTAAGGCTCAGCATTCACTCATCAAGAGTGTCAGTGCTTGAGCTCTTCACACACAAATGCTTTACTACTTTTAAGTTTTACCTGACACTTACGCCTATAGCCAAGAAAGATTTCTTTTTGAGTTTCCAGTAGAAAAGCCAGGAATAAGTAGTGGCAGCTTTGAAATAGACTTACAAAAGTATGCATGGGGCAGAGGTTTAAGCTAATTGTTTTTTATAATTAACTGACATTTAAATAGGCTTATGGTTCTCACATCTGAAAGTATATATTATTATAAGCACACCTCAGGTTTTTCAACTTGAAAAGATCAGTTTATTGTCAGTTATTACTAGAAACGTTTTATAATTAGATACATCTTCATCTAGTCTCTATCTACACACATATCTATCTAGACACACACCTCCAGATAAATATGAAGCCACGACTCTCAATAATAAAGTACTTTTATAAAGTACATATTGTTTCTTTTTCTTGTAAATTATAATTCCTTAGGAGGATTCAGTTATATCTTTCACTTTATAATCACTTTATGATTTTTTAAAGATTATTAACTTAGTAGGTGAATTAAAAAGCCCCACTTATCTTACCAGATTAATATAAATTTCTGAATAATAAAAAGTGTTAAATATGTTTCCCAAGGAACCAAGCACAAGACTCTGTGTGTGTGTGTGTGTGTGTGTGTGTGTGTGTGTGTGTGTGTGTATACATGTGACATGTTCTCTTTAAATATTGTGAGGAAAAAACAAACTAGTAGTGTAGAGTTTTCAAATATAAGTAGGGAATACTGTATAAAACTGTGTGTATATGTCTGATTTTCTATGTAGTGGCTTCTCATTTGATCAAGTGGTAGAACTGACACTGGTGACACCGCGAGAAACTGCTTTCATCACCCTTTACAGAGATGCAGTAGTAAACATGTATTTGAACTAAATGCCAAGTTGCCTACTTGGTTACTTGGTGCCACTAGTAGCTGTGCTGTAGTGGACAGCAGCGCTGTCCTGTTTTCCCTGTGTCTTTTCCCAGCTTTCCCCTGGCTTGTGCACTCCCTTAGGTTCCTGCCCATCTCTCCAGCCTCTACTGCTTAGTTTTCATGCCCAAAGAACTAAAGCAGCTGGAAAGCTTCGTTTAGATACTCAGCATTAATTCACTTTAGACATTAAATTGTTCAGTTCTGTTTGGTGTATTTATTATACAAGGAAATGTAATGAGGAAACAAGTTATTCAGCATCAAATTTTGCATCTTGAATTACAAAGAAAACACTTAAAATCAAGTAGAAAGAACTTGGTTTCTGTTTGCCTTTTCTCTTTTAAGACAAATAAGGAACACAAATCCAGTGCTACCTACTAATAGAAAACAAACTCAGTGACTTAATGTTTAACCACTAGCTGAAAGAGACATTGTATTTAAACACGCATTTTAAACCAGTTTTCACTTTTTTCCCTGGAAGGAACTTCTGATGACATACCACATTCACTGGCCCTCCCTCATCAGCAACAATTGCTACCGTTTATGTCTGTTTGATGTCCTTTAAGATTATCATCGCACACAAGGTGTGTGAGGGTTTTCTTGGTTGCTGGTGCTGCATGCATGCTCTGCCATGACACCATGCGTATGTCTGTCTGTCTCAACCACTTATCAGTATCTTCAAAATAATGTGTGTGTTCCAAAGTCTCACTTTAAATTTAATTTTTAAATCTCCATTAAGTTATTTAATTAAGTATAAGACACGTCAACACTGACAGTTTTGTAATGTAATAGGCAAACTGCCTTACCATTTAGTCCTTAATTAAATATTGAACCACTTTAACAAAGTTGCTTTCACACAAAGAATACTGAATAAGATATGTACAAAGGGAATGAAGAGAAAAGAAAAAAAATCTGTTGTTAAAATGATGAGATTTTCTTCTTAGTGAATGGGGGCGGGGGAGTGTGGGCAGTGTCTGCCCTTATCCCGGGCGTTGGAGCTTGGATGTGTTAAGGTTCAGGAACAGTGAGGATTCCACGTTCTTTACTGCCCAGAAGTTCAATATAAGACTTTAATGGCAACTTGGAATAAATAGGTCACAGTTCTTAGTTGGCTAAAGGCTATTAGGATATTATGTCACTGTTCAAGGGCACATAGTGGAAAAGGGTCAAAAATAAATTCTTGTTTTTATCTCCATATGATAAAATGACAGAAAACTGTCGTGACCCAGTTTGAGCTGGCATTAGAGTTGTCTGACATGGGGACACTGGATTTTGGCATGGAACATTGGCAGAGGATTCATTCTTAGATGTGTGGATGAAAGGGTAAACTCACAGCTTAATTTCAAAACAGTGGCACACTGCATCTCTGCAGAGCATGCCATGCTGGTTTCACACACTTTGCTTTTTAGATGCGTGTCTGAGAGCTTCTCCTGCCGTGCATCTAAACTCATATATGGAATAGGGCGGAGAAGTAGGAAGACGGTGCCAATAGCTCTGTGCCTCTTCCAAATAATGAGAAATCTTTTTATTATTAAAAATAAATGGTATTGATATCTTTTAGTATGCCTTATTAGTTTCATATAACTTTGTTTCTAATTATCCCAATTAATGATAGTTAAATTAAAAATTTAATCTTCTGTGAGCAATGTATTTTTTCTAAAGTTTTCATTAACTGCTATGCAAATTGTTTTCCTAAAATATTTCTGAGGTCAACTAGGCTGATGGAGGAGACTACCTTCAGACTGGCTATGCAGCCCAGGCTGGCCTTGAACTCATGACCCTCCTATCACAGCCTCCTTAGTACTGGGATCATAGGCATATTTCACCAGTCCTGTCTGATGGGCTTGTTTTGGTATTATTAAAGTAAAAGGCCTTAGGAAATAGCCGAGTCCAAAGGTTTAACTTAATTAGAGATACAAAGTACAAAGACCTTAGAATTAGATTGAACTTTTGTGTTAACTTATTTTTATGTAGAACCCTCTTCCTTAATTTCTCCCCCCTGGGAAACGGTTTCTGTAAATGTATTTCGTTCACTTTTCTGTCTAGCTTCATGTATTGGGTTAGGTAGGTTGATGGCGGGTGGAGAAGACATGGCGTGTATGAACCCTGGGATCCTGGACTTGGACATCCCAGGTTTTGTCCGGCCTTCACGTAGGGATGAATTTTCTTTCTTTATTATATAAGCTGGTCAGTGTAAAGCAGCAAGTGAAGGTCAGACCGGACTGATTAGGCCCATCGTATTTAGCAGCACTCTGTTCTACTCAAGGGAGTACATTCTGACATCTTCCATTCTGGTTGAACTACTTTTATAATGTGGTCAAGCTTATCTATTTATTAGTATGTACAGAATATTTACCACAATACAGCCGTTCATTTAGCCACAGTGTGCCGGACGTTACGGCCGATAGTTCTCCCAACCCCAAAGGGTAGCTAGTAGAGCTTCAGTTTCACAGTTTCCTTGTACTCCAGATCTGTAAGTGCATGTATAATTTGTTCTTATGATTCTTGCTATGGAATCACCTGTAATTCATTTTTAAAAGACCTTTGTTCAGTTTAATCTTTTAACAAACATTTAAAATAATGTTTTTATTAATCCTTTGAGAATTTCATATAATGTATTTTGATCATGTTCAACCCCCTTCCCCCTCTTACACCTCCCCTCTCCTACCCCTTCACTCTCTCGTGGCCCCCTGTGGCCCCCCCCCCCCCCCCCCCACCCCGGCTCTGAACACCATTGAGTCTAGTGTGTTGGTTGACTACTTCAAGCCCTAAATGTGGCTTTTCTTTTCTTTTCTTTTTTTTTTTTTTGTTTTCATTTTTTTTTTCCGAGACAGGGTTTCTCTGTGTAGCCTTGGCTGTCCTGGACTCACTTTGTAGACCAGGCTGGCCTCAAACTCACAGTGATCCATGTGCCTCTGCCTCCCAAGTGCTGCCTTGCCGAGTGCTCCACCACCACCAGGCGAATGTGGCTTTTCAAAAAGGCCTTTAGTGTTTGTTATTCCCTCCTTACATTCCTTCCTCTGCCCTGCCCTCCCATCCCTTACTCTAGTTATTAGTCTTCCTTTCTGCTTCCCGTCTCCCTTTTATAGTATTCTGTTTCTCCTTTCTGGAAAGAGCTCCTCCTTCATGTTGGCCCTTCACTAGTCACCTAACCTCTGTGAAACACACACATCCACATATGACAGAAAACAGGAGTTTTGTCTTTACGGGTCTGGCTCCCCTCACCCAGGAGGACTCTTTCCAGTTCTGACCATTTGCCTGCAGATATCATGGTTTTATTTTTCGGACTGCAAGAGTAGTCAGTGCTCTTAACTGCTGATCCATCCTTCCAGCCCCAGCCAGTTTCCTCGTAAAACTTTCAATTAGGATAGTGACGGAGCGGGATAAAAGAGAAACACCGTTTACTTCTCATCTTTTAAAAGTCTTCTTACTGGTTCTATTTTGCTCCTTTACCTTTTCTGCTTTTTAAACTCACGCATTATATTAGTCCCTGGATTAATACTTTTTAGCTTCCTGTTTTGTGTGTATTTTGTCTAAGAAGTGATCAGTTCAACAGGGAGGGATCCTTCCTCAGAACATGACTGCCACTGTCTTTCAGTCCTGGGTTGTCACAGGAGTAAAGATCGCTGAGCATGTAGTGGGCGGGTGCTGGAATAAACATCCCTATCCAGGGCAGAAGTAGTAGGTAGCATCGCTGGTCTAGGAGTTCCTGGAAATTTTATAGATTTTTCTCAAAAAAAAAAAAAAATCTTATCCATCCGTCCGTCCATTCGTCTATATGAGAATTGAAGAATGGCTATCCAAAGTTACTTGAGTTTTGCGAGAATGATCACTCCATCTTCCATTATACTCGGTAATTATTTATTTGTAGTTACTATTTAAATACGTATTATATATTGTTGGCACTGATTTTTCTGTTTTGATCCCAATTCTTCTCAGATTAATACTTTATGCAGTCGTGGTAAGGGCTTTATAGTTGAGGTTAGGTTTTATGCTAGTTTAAGTGGCTAAACCGATGGGCACTGGTATCCATAGCCCAGAAGCTTGGTAAGGCGTAGTTCCTACACTCAGTGGTAGACCTTCACAGACAGGCAGTGCTCCTTTGTTTTATCTTCAAGCTGTTCCTGGACCAGTAAGCTTGTATAGGTTTGTTGGTCTCTGTTTGAAGAATAGCTCTGTCTTTTACAGCAGCTGTGCCGTGGGTTTTAGCAACTGCGTGCATAGTTTGAGCAAAGGCCTCTTGCTGCCTGTGCTGGCTAATTTTTGACAATCACCTTGGAAGAGGGAACCTCAGCTGTGGAATTGTCCCCCTCAGCTTGCTTTATAGCCATGTCTGTGGGGCATTTCTTGGTTCCTGATTGATAAGGGAAGGCCCAGCCCTGGGTGGTGGTCCTGGACTGTATAGGAAAGGAGGCCGGGCAGGAGAACAAGGCATTAAGCAGCATCCCTCTCTGGTCCTACCCTCTGCTCCTGTGCCTGTCCTGATGCCCTTCGATGGAGGACTGCAATCTGCAGGCCGAATACCTATCCCCAAGTTGGCTTGGTCACTGTTTTATCACAGCCACAGAAAGAGAACTGAAGTTCTTGCTCATTCTCACTGTTGCCATAGAGCTCTTCCTGTTGATGAAGGCATTGTTAAACATAGGGTAATTTTGGTATTCTTTTTTTCTTTTTTTTTTTTACTTTTTATAACTGAGTTAGACCATTGTTTTTAAAATTTAGAAATAGGTGAAATATCTATGTTTAAAACTACTCATCAGATGCTTATTGTATATTGCAGACTGCATTAGGCCACCAATTTTGTTGCTTACATGTAATATGGAAGATTAAGAATGCCACGCCACACATCTTACCTTTTAACTACAACCTGATTTCATGGTGCTTTATTAATAGATTAAGATTGCTTTCTTTGTTGTTCATTCATACTCTATTGGTGATTTTCTGATTACTTTTGATGACTACCTGTTTTCTAGTATCCTTAATATTTGAGGAAAAAAGTGTGTTAAAAATAAACTAATCACAAAAATCAGTTGGTAATAAAATTCAATGCGAAGACTAATTTTGTAGAAAATGTTAAAAATTTTTTATTGAAAATTAATTTTTCATACAATAAATCCTGATGATAGTTTCCCCTCCTCCAACTCTCTCCAGATCCTCCCCACCTTCCAATTTATCTATATCCACACTCTTTCTTTCTCTTTCTTTAGAAAACCAACAGACAAAGCAAATAAAACTAGAAAAAAAAGAAAAAAAAAAAAAAAAAGAAAAAGCACACAGCACACAGACTTCCCCCATATAAACAAAATCTATAAACTCTTAAAATTTGAAACTGCGATATACAAGTAAAAGATTAGTAAGATAGAAAAAAAAAAAAAAAAAGACCAAAACAACACGAGGCAAGAATAATTCATTTTGTGTTGGCCATCTACTGCTGGGCTTGGGGTCTACCCGTAAGTGTGGTTAATGTACACAGTGAGATTCACTGGAGAAAACTAATTTTCTTTTGCAAGTGGATGCTAGTTGGAGGTAGCTTCTTGGTTAGGGATGGGAGCATGTGTCTGTTTCCCCCTTGCAGAACTGGGGTCCTGTCTGATTTGAACCTGTGCTAACTCAATGCATGCTCCACATTCTGACTGTTCAAACATCTCTCATTCTCTGCACGTTTGTCCAGTCGTGGGCCTCAGTGTTAGTTCTCATATATTGCAAGACGAAGCGTCTCTGATGATGAGCAAGGCACTGATCTATGGGTCTGGCTGTTAGGAGTCATTTTATTGCTATGTTCCTTTAGCAGAACAATAGTACTTTGTTTTCCTCTAGGCTCATGACCTGTCTAGTCTCAGGTTCTTGGCCACCAGAGCAGGGCCAGGCATGGGTTCTATCTTGTGGAGTGAGCTTTAAGTACAATCACAGAGCAGGGCCAGGCATGGGTTCTATCTTGTGGAGTGAGCGCTAAGTACAACCACAGAGCAGGGCCAGGCATGGGTTCTATCTTGTGGAGTGAGCGCTAAGTACAATCACACAGTGGTTGTTACTCTCATAACATTTGTGCCACTGTTGCATCAGCATCTCATGCAAACAGTCACTGTTGTAGATCTTAGGGTTTGTTGCTTGGTTGGTGGTTACTTTTCTCCCCTGGTATTGTGCCGACTGTTGTAGGCTTCGATCTTTTCTAAACCTACTTTATTTGGGGTTCTTTCATGCTTATACCCCCCTTCCCACCCACCTACCCTAGATAGGAGAGAAAAGAGGCTAATGGGAACAGGAGAAGTAGACCTCATTGAATTCAGTTCCTGGGAGCGATTCTCCTGGTATAGTTAGCAGGATTTCAGCTGACCAGCAATTCCACCGAAGTTGCTGCTGAAACCTACAACAGCAGCCAGAACCCAGGGAGCCCTGAAGCGTGCTCTGGAGCGGTTCTCTCTAGGAGCATCTCAAAGTGGAGCAGTGAACAGCCAAACAATATCAAGACCCAAAAAGCCCCGCCTCCTGTTTTGGACACACACGACACACACACACACACACACACACACACACACACACACACACACCTCCTCTCAGAGTCTGTGTAAGATGTGTTTCAGCTGGCAAAAAACAAGCTCCTGCACGAGGTGGTTTGTCTTTTAATGCATAAACATCACCTGATCTCTCACAAGTCTGTTCCACATCTCACACTTGGGATCAAAACAAAACCATGTTTATATCCACTACATACTGTCTTCCAGTACTCTGAACACTAGCAGGAGGGGTGAAGGCCCTAGTTAGGCACCAGATTAACTTCTCTGTGTTTAGTGACATAGATAAGTGTTGTCTTCAGCAATAAGGCCTTACTATCAGTTTGTGGAGAGCAACCAGTTGCCGTGGCAAGAGAAAATTGTTCGGGAGTTCCATGGGCCCTTTTCGGTCAACAACTTGTTTAGATGTAGCCCATTCCTGGCACCAGAGATTTCATTTGGTGGTGAAAGCTGTCTAGCTGGGGCGTTGCCTTTCCAGTTATTGGGAACCCCGTTTAGATTCCTTTCATATATGTGTAGACCTTAAGAAGCGTCTATAGTAGTAGGTTTCCATATTTTATATGATGAAATTTTAGAAAAATAGTTTTACTTCAGGGGCCAATCATTGGGATTACATTTTGCACTGTCAGCATTTACTCAGTATGTTTGTGTGTGTGTGTGTGTGTGTGTGTGTGTGTGTGTGTGTGTGTGTGTGTGTGTGAGAGAGAGAGAGAGAGACAGAGAGAGAGAGAGAGAGCGAGAGCGCATGTGTTTACATGTGCTCATATGTGTAGAAACCAGAAGACAATTTTGGGTATTATTCCTAAAGTGCTCCCTCCCTCTCTGTTTCTGTCTCTCTGTCTCTGTCTGTCTGTCGGTCTCTCTCTCTCTTCCTCCTCCCTCCCTCTCCCCCCTCTCTCTTTTCCTTTTAGCACAGAGGCTCTCATTGGCCTGATCTTGTCAGGTTGTCAGTCTGTTAGGCTGGCCACGGAGCCTTCTTAGCACTGAGATTACAGGCAGTTGGCTTTAAAAAAAATGTTTCTGGGTTGAATTTAGGACCTTTTGCTTGCAAGGCAAGCACTCCACTAGTAACCTATCTTTCCAGTCCAATATACTTTATTATCTTAATGCATTGTCTATATTTATGGGCTAAATATACAAACAGTGCAGTATTACGTCACATTCCCGTGTGTATTTTTTGCAAACTTTATGTGTTGTTTTGGTGATCCCTAGAAAAGTAGAAAACAACTAGAACTTGCACCCTGCATTACTTTGCTTCTCAAAATCCCCTTATAAGCAGTTCTGAAATCAAGGCCAAAAATGTTTGTGCTGGTATTTATAGTAGTTCATCATTATTTTTACCTGTTTGGGCATAGTATCTTGAAACAATGGTTTTATTTCTTTTGGTATTAGTCTCATTTAAAATAGACCAGGAGGTATTAACAGAGCGTTGAATGTAACTAGACACTAGATTGTAATTGTAATAAATGATGTCATAGCCTGTTGCAATACAAGCCTTCCCAAGAGTATACCTATTTAAATGAATAAAAATGTAAAAATAACCCATTAGATAACTTGGTCTGGAACAATTTTATACTAAATGAAGCTTTTTGTGTGTGTGCTGCTGTGTATGCCCTCCTCCCTCTTATTCTCCTATTGCTTCTATTGTAGTCATTTATCACTTTATCTTACAGATTTGTCAATGAATGATAACTGGGTCTCAGGTTTCAATGGCCTACACCAAGTTTTCCCCTTTAAAGACAGAATATTAACTATGCTGCTTTGTCAGGCTTCTAACTCACAGCGTAGCTCAGGCTGATCTCAAACGTTTGACCTTCGTGTCTCAGCCTCCTGGAGTCTCAAAGTTGATTTTTGACTTGTTTTAAGTAGTTTTTGTTCACGTGTGAATTGATTGTTTACAGTGATCCTCAAGTTAGCTCATGAAACATGAAAGACGCAGAAGGCTCCTTCCTTTCTGTTAAGTGGGATACCTTGTATTTCCCATCAACGCGTCACGAAAGGGAACCTGTGAAGATGTGGTGCCTCTTCCTAGTTTTCACTCTCAACTTGCTTTATTTTTCCTAAGTGTTGCCTAGTGTTTAAAAGCATCAAATGAAGGATGAATTGTGTGGTGATGAGCAGGACCTGCAGAGCTCAGCAGTTTACAGTTTTATCTCCTGTGCTTTTTATTTCTTAGTGTATGAAAATATGAACAGACGACTCCACTTGCGCTCTTCCCCCAGTGTTTTAATGGGCTTCCTTTCAAAACGTGGTATGCTTGGTATCAGAGGAAGCATTTCCAGAGGATACCCGTTAAAATAGTGATCCCAAGAACTAAGGATATGAAGGCACGAGCTGCCACTGTAGATTTACATCTTAGAGAAACCACTTAGCTTGAAAAGCAGCAACTCTAGTAACAAGAGCCCGCCCCAGCTCTTTTTGACGTCTGTTCTTCCTGTGCAGAGAGATGTCTTTGCGTTCCTTTCCTATTATCAGCGAGAGGGATGTTCTTCCTTCGTGTTCTGTATTGATGGCAATGACAAGAAGGAAACAAGTGTTCTGACAGTCGTAACAGGAAGGAGAGATGGGTTCCTAAGCCTTGCAGGACGGGTGAGAAGCTCAGAGATACTTAAAGATCCTTCTGTAGACAGAGACTCCCTAACACCCTGCAGAGGAAGGTTTCAGCGTTTAGGGGAGAGGAGGTAGATTGGAATTTAGTGCCACCAACCATTAGCACTAAGGGAATGGGGTAGAGTAGGTAGGGAGCGTCTGGGAGAGGGTTTGACAGTGACAGAAAAGAGATCAGACTCTCTGCACTCAGCATAGCCTGGGGCACAGATGTCCCAGATGTCTGCACCTACGTGGACATCTTCAAGTTAGGTTGGCCTGCACAGGGCATCCTTATCCTGGTAACTTCTTCCCCTCCAGCAACATCGCTGGGAGATACTTAAATGACCCTGCCACACATGGGTCAGTTTTGTTTAAGATCCATTTATTTATTCATTATGTATACAGTGCTCCGCCTGCATGTACACCTGCATGCCAGAAGAGGGCATTATATCACATTATAGATGGTTGTGAGCCGCCATATGGTTTCTGGGAATTGAACTCAGGACCTCTGGGAAAGCAGACAGTGTTTTTGACCTCCGAGCCATTTCTCCAGCCTCATGGGTCGGTGTTTTAATGTTACTCTTAAGTATTCATCAAAATTTCCTTTGAGATATATATATATATAAAATATTTAGAACATTTTCAAAGATAAATGTTTGTTACTATAAATTTAAGAGGATATAAAATCTTTGGCAAGGAGAACAGCAGCAGCAACAAAAATGCTAATTGAACTTTATCTAATCAGAGAAGTTTCTAGTAATAATTTTAGTCTAAAAAGGAACATTTAGTGAGGCTTGGTGACACACACCTTTAATCGCAGCAGGCAGATCTCTTTGAGATCAAGGCTGGCCTGGTCTACATAGTGAATACCAGGACAGCCAGGGCTATAGTGAGAGACCCTGTTTCAAAAAACAAAACAAAACAAAAATATAGTTTCTCATGGATTGAAAATAACTACAAAAGGGCAACATTAGTAATACCTAAATGTTCAAACTTCATATCCAATTTAAAAGTAAATACTTAAAAGTAACTACTTAAAAGACTGAATCACAATAATTGTGAAAATATAATCCTAGAATAAGAAATGTTAAGTAAAAAATTAAATATATGCTTTTTCAGTTTTATCAAATTGATTTTAGATTTAAGTAATTCTCTCTTAAAGATAGTTTCTATTTATAAAGTAAGCTTCCAAATACATGTGAAAGTGCCATGAATTTAGTAAACACTGTATTTATGTAGGAATGTTATGTGTTTGATTTACATTAAAAATACCCAATAGACCTTAATTTGTATTGATTGAATCCTAGAATTAATTTCTGATTCAGTCTATAAGACATATATTTTAATTTGTGATGTTCATTTTGGTGACATTTAATGAGAATGTAGCAGATAAATGTAGCTCTTTATTTTAATGCACTGACTACTTGAATTAAATAAGTGAGGTTTTTAATTCAATTAAATCTTAACTCAAATGGATTGGGTTAATTATTACTTTTGTTGATACTTGGCTTTGTTACACTCTAAAGTTTTGTTACTCTCTAAAATTTTGAGAAAAATGTCAATTTTCCCCACATGCTTTGAAGAGCATTATTTATGAAAGGATTCAAAGAAGACTAATTAATGTACTTTTGGATTATTCATTGTTCATTTTTCTAAAACAATTGGAATGGTTCCAAGATTAGAAAGTATCACGCAGAATAAATCTGATTTGTACAGTGTATGCTATGAGGGGCATATGCAGTGGTTAAGAATGCTGGTAGCCCACGGTATTGGGCAAAGATTTCTTAAGGCTTAAGTACCTATAACCCCACAAGTTGGGGTTTTAGAAATAGCTAACTACTTGTAAAGTGCAACATCTCTGCGTCTTAACTCAGAAACAAGGTAAGTGAATACAGTCCAGCGGTGCTCCGTGCAATCGTTAGTGGAAAAGCCTCTTCTCTCTTTCCACGAAAGCACAGCAAACATCCTTTGGTGTTTCTGGATAGACTATGAAAATTTGATACAGATCTGGGGTTAGATCCATGTAACTAACCCTGGCATTTCCTCTTTCTAACACTTGTTAGCTCTCTAACTGTATTACAGAACACATTTTCCAACTGTCGACACCTCCCCTGCTTCTCAGCCTCTAGTGACAGCCATTTTACTGTCTTATTGCTTTGAAAGAAATATTGTGTTTTAAAATGAGTGAAAACAGCAGCAGATGGTTTTAATTTTAATACAGTCTAACTAATCATTTTTTCTTCCCTTTGTGGGCTGCAGCTAAAACATCATCACCAACCTTGGATTACTTACGTTTCTCCTATGTATGTCAGACTTCAGCATTTTTGCTGTTCTTCACTATATGTTTAGGCATATGGTCAATTTTGAAATGCTTTTAAGAGAAATATTTGTATTTAGATTCATCAGTTTCACATGTTCTTCTCTTTGCTCAACTACTGTTTGTTCACGGGTTATCTTTGTCTCACTGTATTGCTTCTGTTCCTACGCTGACAGTCACAGCCTCAGACCCAGGGATTCTCCAAGTTCTTTAATGAGAATTTTCATCAGGATTTTATGCTTTACCTCATATAAATCATGGATGTTTTTTGTTGGAGTTTTATCTGAAGTATCCCGGCTTTGGAATACTAATGTAAATGGCATTGGGTTTTTAATTTAAGACATTCCTTGTTTATTGCTACTCTGTAGGAAACCATTTGTCCTTTGATCACTAGCTCTGTATATCCTCCGGCCTCACTGCAGTTACTTATTAGTTACATTGGCTTTTCTGTTTGTCTCTTCCTTATGACTTCTCTTTAGAGATGACTTTGTCATCTGATGATTAAGACAGTTTGATTTGTTTCTAGCTTACTTACGTTAAAAATCATTTTCTTGGTATATTACACTAGCCAGGAGGTCTAGTATAGCATTAAAAAGCAATAGTGGGAGAAGACATCCTTCCTTTGATCATTAGTTTAGTAGGAAACTTTAAATTTTTACCATTAAGAGTGACAATACGTGCAGTAAACATTGAACCCCGACCCAGATCTAGCCAACGGACAGGACATTCTCCACAGCTGAGTGGAGAGTGGGGACTGTTTTTCACATGAACTCTGGTGCCCCATATTTGACTGCGTCCCCTGGATGGGGAGGCCTGGTGGCACTCGGGAAGGATAGCAGGCTACCAAGAAGAGACTTTATACCCTATGAACTTATACAGGTGGAGGAGGTCCTCCTCAGTCACAGTCATAGGGGAGGGGAATAGGGTGAAAGTGGGAGGGAGGGAGGAATGGGAGGATACAAGGGATGGGATAACAATCCAGATGTAATATGAATGAATTAATAAGTAATAAAAAAAGTGGAAAAAAAAGAGTGTAAGTATAATCCACAAGTAGCAGGCAGAGAGAGAGAGAGGTTGAGGGTAGGGGGAGGGCTAACTGGGAATAGCTTGGGCTTTGGAAACCTGAGATCCCTACTCAGTGACACACCTTCTCCAACGAGGCCACATCTCCTAATAGTTCACAACATTTCTACCAATTGTGGACCAAGGATTCAAGCATATGACCTATGGGGGCCTTCACATGCAGTTGATATGAAATCCTCAACCACATTGATGATCTGTGTTCAAATCCCCAGATCTGCGTACGAATTTGTAGCTGATACATGTGCCCATAACCTCACTGTTATGTGTGTTGGTGTGCGCAAAGGCCTCCAAGTTCAGTGAGAGCTTGTGTGTCTGAGGTGTACTTCATGAGAGAGCAAGACAACACTCTTTCTTGACCTCTCCATGTGTACATTTGCACAAACATGTGTATGTATCATGCATACACCCTAAAAATGATCATTATTAGATATAGTTTAGAGTTTTGGTAGGTTGAAAAAAGTCTACTTTTCTTAAATAGCTGAGAGTTGCTTTAATGACTGATGTTTGATTTTTGTCAGATGCTCCTTGTACATACTATGATAATTTATTCGCCCCAACCTATTGATAGTGACAGTTTGTTATTTCAGTTTTAAAGGCTGAACCACTCCTTGCATACTTGGAATGAGTCTCAGTTGTATTATATAATTTCATTTATGCATTGATAGATTTGATTTGCTGATATTTTGTTGCATTTTACTCCGTATTTGGGAGAGATATTGTCTGTAGTTTTCTTAACAATGACTTCGTCTGGTTTTCAATATTTGTGTAATGCCTATTATAAATTAACAGTTATTTATTGGCTTTTATATTATGGAAGAGATTATAGAGAACTGGTATAATGTCTTTGTTAAATATAGAATTTACCATCTTGGCCAGTTGCTTTCTACTTGGGAGAGTGTTGAATTACTGACTCAATCTCTGTCTGTAACAGACATAAACTTATTAGTATTTTTAACTCTTATGAGATTATTTGATGTATTCTGACCTATCTAAGTATTTGTGGGTATTGAATTGTTCATAGTATCTTATGTTATCATTTTAATGGTCATAAGGCCTATCTTGTTTATTCATGGTACGAGGAATTTGGGTTAGCCCTGCTAGAGACTTAAGAATTTTCATTTACTTTTTGAAGCAATTAGATTTTGGTGTTTTTTTTTCCAATTTAATTGATTTCAGATCTAATTTCTGGTAATTTTTTTCCTGCTCACTTTGGATTTAACTTGCCATTTCCCCCACTTCCCTATGATATGAATTTAGCAACTTCTTTTGATGTCCCACGTATTTAAGTGAGGTGTATTTTCATCTTGTTAAGCGTATTTTACAATTCTTCTTGTGATTTTATCTTTGATCATACAATATTTGGAAGTATGTTATTTAGTCTTTAAATGTTTGGATCTTTTCTAGCTGTCTTTCTGTCACTAGTTTCTGATTTTATTTTTGTCATTTGGAGCAGGTAGTGCCTTGTTTCGTTCCTTTAAACCTAGTGATGATTGCTTGATGATGCAGAAAGTGTTACATATTGGTGAAACCCCATGTGAGCTCGAAAAGAAGTGTCTTTTGTCAGAAGAAATAGCTTGTGGTTGTCAGTTATACCTAGTTGGAGAACGGTATTGAATCCAGCTAGGTGCTCACGGATTTTATGTTTGCTGGCACTGCCTATTGCAGAGAGAGTGCTGCGAAGGTCTCCTTTGATGGTGAATTCTGACTGTCTGATTCTGTGTGCAGCACTGTCAGCTCTTGCCTCATGTTTTGTCCCTCCGTTGTTTGTTATATCTTAGGGCACTGACTGCACTGTTACTGTGTAAGGCTCTTCTAAGCAAAACTGTGTATCTCTTCTCTGTCTTTTTCTTAGTTAACTTGTTTATATAATTGAACTTTTAAAAAGGTCTAAATAATAACCTTTGCATTTTATTCCTTTTTTCTTTTTGAGAATTTCATACATGGATACTATATTTTCATCATTTCTTCCCCTCCTTTTTACTTACCTCTTCTCAAATTCATGATCTCTTCTGTAATATTTTCTCTCTCTCTCTCTCTCTCTCTCTCTCTCTCTCTCTCTCTCTCTCTCTCTCTCTCACACACACACACACACACACACACACACACACACTTAGTTGATTTAGTATTGCTCTCACGTGCATGCATTTAAGGTTGACCACTTGGCATTAGATGACCTGCAGTGGGCTTCTCCAGGGAGAAACTTTTTTTCCCAGTCGCAGCAGCCATTGATTGCCTGCAGTTCTTAACACAGGAGTGGGACCTTGTGAAATTTCCTCTATCTGTGTTGGTATGTTGACTCGTGTTGTCATGCGAGTCTGGTTTAGGAAGCCACATTGTTGGGATTTTACGTGAGCAGTGCCCCTGTCATGTCTAGAAGGACTGTCTCACAGCAGGTGTCATGGTCCTTTGGCCTTTTACCATCTTCCTATCCTCTCTTCTGCCATGTTCCCCTGAGCCTTAGGTGTCGGGGTTTTGTTGTAGATGTACTGGTTGAGGTTGAACAGTCGATAGTCACTTGTTCTCTGTATTTGACCATTTATGGATCTGTTTAGTAGTCTCCATCTGCTGGAAAGAAAAGACTTCTTTGATGAGGGGTGAACGCTACAATTATTTGTACGCTTGGCTATTTTGATATTAGCTACAAGTTATATTTGTCTAGGAAAATGGCAATAGCAGGTTGCCCTGTATGGCCTCTGCAGCCATAGGCAGTCAGTTGGGTTTACAGTAGCCGACACGATTTCCCTGGTTAGGGGTATATAAGTCCAATGAGACAGCTGTTGGTTATAAGTGCTGTTATTCCACTGTTGGAATTATCTTGGCATGCTGTGCTTCGTAGCCTTTACAACTGGATAGGATTATCGCTTGCTTTTTCTTTCTTGGTAGCTTTCATAGCACCTCTCCATACCATGACAGCTGGTCCTCAGGAAGTCAATTCTAGACCGGTCATCCAAGTCTCGTGTCTGAAGTGTGTGGTGCCTTCACGACAAGGTCTTAGATTCAAGCTCTTGGAGGAAAGCAAGGGCAGTGGCAATAGCCTATTGTGTTTTGGGAGTCTCTTGTACCTCCTTGACCAACAACTCAATGGAAGGTTTCTGAAGCCTAGTGCTTGGAGCTTTTTGTTAGGCCTACAGTTCTGGAGGGGAACGGTTTCCCCCTCCCTTGTGTGTAATTACATTAAAATTAACTCTGTACCCACACACATTATATATGTATTTTTAAAGTAAGCGTATAGGATTATGTCGCCCCAGGGCATTTACATCCTTGGTATGTATTGTTTATTTAGTTTCTCCAGCACTTACTTTTGATCTCCAAGTCATCTTTAAGTTGTGGGTGTGTTTTCTGTCCTTTCCTCTGTCTCTCTGTCTCCATCTCTCTCCCTTCTCATCCCCCTTCCCTCAAGTTTCTGCTCAGGAAACACTCTGGGAAGTTGAGCTCTTCTGTTCCTGCCTCTTTACCTCTAGTTTTTTTTGGGGGGGGGGCGGCAGTGACCTCACTTATTTTCTACATCCAAGAATCCTTTTTTTTTTTTTTTTTAGTTTGCTTGTTTTTTGCCGTTTGTTAGGATAAAATGATGTTTGAGTTCCTTATATGTGGGACTGGAAACAAGACACTCCATTGGCAAACTTTTTATGCCTTGAGGGCACATTAGCTTTATGACTAGGTTTCCTGTCAGTCTCATAGAAAGGGAAGAATATCTAAAATTTATCTCAGGCACAGTAGACTTAAAAAGGAGATTATTTATTGAGACTAAACAAACTTAAGAAACAATAGAAGATTATAATTTGTTGCCTTCTATATTAATTATGGACTGATTCTGAATAAGTTTTGCCACATTCTATCTTTACACTTTACCCATTGAGTTGTGAAGATTAATGGGGGTACTTTTCCTTCCTTTCCTTTCTTTCCCCCTTCTTTTTCTTTCCTTTTGCCACTAATACTGTTAGGTGTCAACAAACTTGCTAACTTTGTACAGATAATAATTACTTTAGCCTCAAAAAAAAAAGTGGTAAACTCTGCTCTAGTTATGAATTTACATTAGTCCTACAACAGAGATCCAGCCCTCACTGAAGCCTTGGTTTCTTATTCTTTAGAAGAGTTGCCCTGCAAGTGTCTTACAGTCTCTGCTGCTGAAGGGGTTAAGGTGTGGTTTGGTGTGTGTGTGTGTGTGTGTGTGTGTGTGTGTGTGTGTGTGTGTGTGTGTGTAGAATAATTTTCCAGGGCTCCCAGCTATGTGCTTATCCTGATGTTTTGGAATTTCCATTGTATTTCTCCTAGATATTAGTGGGGATACTACAAAAGGCTGCTTATTAAGAAATAGTCTCTGCATATGTCTGTAATTTGATCTGCAAACGATTGTGCTATTAAAATTTGCAGATGTTATAGGGCAGTCAGTTAAGGAAGAAAGACTTTTGCTAAATTATTTTAATTGTATTCTTAAATTATATTTTAATACACAAAGAAAACACTGAAATGGCATAGTGATCTGATTAATACCATGAACTTATAATAACACATTTTCTATTTCAGTGACTTTATAATTGTCAATATTAGTATAACATCCCTTTTGACTGTTTTTGGGATAAAAGTACACTTTAAAATTAGAGTGTTGATTAGGTTAAAAGGATTCAATTAATATAGGATATAGAAATGACCTGTGCTGAAGAGCTGACAGGTAGGGGAGTGTATAAAGAATGCATGTGCTTAGAGCTTGCACTTGATTTCAGATAAGTACTTTTTTTTTTTAATCATTTATTGCTTGCAACTCTCCTTGTTTTGTCTGTCTTTGCTAAACTAGCTGACAAGGAGTCAGTTGGACGTTGCTTGACTGTTAGGGCAAGGTGCTTTCCATACTATCCTTTGCGTTTGTTTTTGAGAATTGGTTTCTCTGTGTAGCCTTGAGTGTCCTAGACTCGTTTTGTAGACCAGGCTGGCCTCAAACTCACATAGATCCATCTGTCCCTGCCTCCGAAGTGCTGGGATTGGAGGGGTGCGCCTCCACACTTTGCCCATATTGGTCCTCAATGAACAGGACGGAACTGCACAGACATGCTGCTTTGGAGACACAATTGATCTTGTTTGGGGGGGGGGTGCAGGTGGGAAGATCAGTGAAAACTCTGTTAAAAGTTGCCGTAGGCTTAACTTCCATAGGTTGAGTTTGTCACTGTGTTCTTTACTTGATTGCAAAGTAACATTTGTGGGCAGTATAATTTGACAGGTATGGAGTCCTGACATTTTGTAGGATTTTCCTAGATACAGGGGACCAAGCTTCAAGACTCCTGCTTCCTAGTCTCAGCTGCTTGCTAATTGTGAAGAAAGGTATTTATTCCCTCTGGCCATAGCTCAGTAAGAAGTAGATCATCTCTTTTCATAGTTAGCAGGGGCAGCCTGAACTTCTGCTCAGTGTCTAAAACGTCTACAACACACCCAACTTCAACATTCCCTTTTTCACTTCTTCAGTGATTGTAGAATTGCCATTCTTAAACCCCAGAAGACCATAGTATTTTTGGTTTTTAAACAAAGGTGTTGAATTGCTTTTAATTGATGATAATGATGATGATGATGATGAGGTTTTGTATATGGTGCATGTGCCATCACATGTATGTGGATGGATGGATGATAACTCTATGGAGTTGTTCCCTCTTTCAACCTTTGCAAAAGTTCTTAGGATTGAATTTAGGTCAGCAGGTTGTGTGGTACATGCCTTTACCTACTACTGACACATCTTGTCGTTCCTCATCTTATGACTAACTCACTCTCATTCTCATATTCTCTCTCTCTCTCTCTCTCTCTC